>NC_133654.1:244358117-244675144 GCF_009905375.1 Apium graveolens
GATCAACTAATGTGATATGATTATCCGTTGGAAGCTTCGTTATCATCCGTTGATAATCTTTAGTCATCAGTTGATATATACCAATGATTATCCGTTGAATCTACAGCATATATCCATTGATCAGGTTATCCGTTAAAAATGACTTGGATGATAAGTCAGGGCTACGAGATAAATCAGAAGGTGCTAATTTATAGGATCGTAGTTGATTTAGATATGTATGGAAAGTGTTAGAATTATACTGTAAAATATCTTGTGATTGATAGAGGACTGATTGTAGTTGTGTAGTATATAAACACGGAATAGGTTATCACAAAAAGTGATAAGAGCAGAACTCGAGTATTCGCATAACCTAGAAGCTCTTAAGAATATTGTTCTCGAGGAAGTTTTGTAACAGTTTCTTAAAGATCAATATAAACTGTTATTTGATACATCTGTTCTTACTTTACTTTCATAATACATCGATTTATTTAGTAATTGTATCCAACCCCCCCCCCTTAAACAATTACTTTACTATGCAGCAAATGGTATCAGGGCGGTCAAATTAACTATAAATTTGCAAAGGTCAAGATATCTGGAAGTATGAAAGCACGAAAATTCCCATCCTGAAGAAAGCTGATTACTCTAAATGGAGAGTAAAGATGTTGATGTTCCTTGAAGCTATTGATGATTCATATGTTGATATCATCAAAACAAGACCTCTATATTGTATGTAAACTGTGGCTATGACTGTAGATGCTCCTGAACACTATGTTAGGAAGGAAAGATCAAAGTGGTCATATCCTGAAAAAGCTGCAATGCTTAAGGATGTTAAAGTCAGGAATATTCTGCACAATAGTTTGGACAATATGATGTCAAACAGAGTGATTGCTTGCAAGACTGCAAAGGAGATATTTGATGCCTTGAAGACACAGTGCTAAGGTACAATGGCAATAAAGAAGAACAGAAGAGTTGTTCTTGTGCAAGAATATGAGAAATTTAATGCCAAGGTTGATGAGTCAATTACTAATATATATTATAAATTTCTGACATTGTTGAATGATCTATCATTGGTTGGAAAAGAATATGAAAGAGAAGACTCAAACACCAAGTTTCTGAGAGCTCTTCCAGAAGATTGGGATACTCAGGCCTCAACAATCAGGCATCAATATGATCTAGATTCTCTGACTATGGATGAAGTGTATGGAATGCTGAAAACTCATGACTTGGAGATCCAGCAAAGGAAAAATAGAAAGGGTTAGAAGATGAAAATTGTAGCTCTTAATGCTGAGACTCGTAAGGGCAAGGAAAAGATGAGTGAGAGGTCTAGGAGAAGGAACATTGTAGAAGAGTCAGATACTGATGATGTATCAGATCCTGACACAGATACTGACGAGGATTCTGAGATTGATGTGGATGATCCTCAAGTGGTTGAAATGGCTGCAATGCTCATGAAAGGTTTCAGAAGGATGAGGTTTGCAAAACCACGGAGAAAGGATGGTTTCAACAGAAGGTTCTATGGTGATGGCAAAGGCAAGTTCAAAAAAGTGATGGTTAGTACACCAAGGGAAAGAAGTTTAACAAGACCAAGGTGACATGTTACAACTATAATGAAAGGGGACATCTGGCTATTGAGTGCCCCAAGACAACTGGAAAGGCTTTGGTCAAAACAAACTCCAACAGAGACTGGATAGATTCATCAGGAACTGACAATGATGATGAATGTTATGCACTCATGTAAACTCATGGAGATGATGCCTCAGGAACTGATAAGGTACCTTCAGTTATATTTCCTGTTGATACTGAGAATTTTTCTGAACTGAAAACTTTCTTATACTCTTTGCATATTACTTTTAAAATTAAGACTATTGATGTGATAGTGTGATTGCTGATAATAAGAGGCTTAAAGAAAGAAATGATTTCTTAGAAGATGAGTTAGTTTGCATGCATGAGAATGATAAAGCTTGTAAGAAGGCACAACATAATGAAACTCAGATAAACATCAAGTATGCCAGACTAGAGAAAGTTCTAGAAAAAAAAAGAGGTGTGTAAAACATGGATGACTTCAGGAAAGAAAGTTCATAATTTCATCAGTGATAAAAAATGGAAAGAATGTCTAGGTTATAACAAATATACTGATAGGAATATCAATAAATCCATCAATAACACTACTCCGGTTAAATTTGTTGGAACTGATGAAAGAGGAGTGGAGTCTGTCTATGAATTTGGTTATACTTCTAAGAATACTGCAGAAGAGAAAGCTGAACCTAGAGTCCCCGCTAAAATGAAAGAAGATATTAAAATGCAATAAAAGAAAAGCAAAAATATAGGACTTCTCTCTAAGAGTCAGTTAAACAAGAAAATTTGTGAGATAACTGATAAGACTCCCAAACCTAGGTCTAAGAGAGGTAGAAATGGAAAATAAGGAATAAACAAGGCAAACAACTATAAGTACATTCCTAATGCTCCTAAGAAAGCTTGTTTTAATTGTGGTAATACTAATCATATTGCTATTAATTGCAAGAAGCCTAAAAAAAGTGTCTAAGATTCCTGAGTCTAATATTAGTGGTAGACCAGTACTATACAAACCACAAAATCCTTGTTCTCATTGTGGTAGCAGCTGGAATTCTATTTATACTTGTAAAGATTATCATAGTTTGTATCACAACAATTATGATCATTTACCAAAATTCAATAAAATTACTATTTTAAATAGAACTGCTAAACTAAATGTGCATACATCTTATAGAGTCAAAAATGTCAAGACAAATCTTGATGGACTAATTCATGATGGATTAAATCGTGACAAGAAGTCTGCTAATGTAAAATTACATAAGATGTCTAAAAGGACCCAACAAGTGTGGGTTCTTAAAAAATGTAATTGATTTCCATATTTCTGATTCCAGGGAAACAAGAAGAATGTGCTTGTCTTGAATAGTGGTTGTTCAGCACATATGACTGGAACTAAATCCCTGTTGTCAGAATATGAGGAGAAGGCTGGCCCAATAGTTTCCTATGGAGATGGCAATGTAGTAAAAACACTGGGATATGGAGATATAATCATTGGAAATATTATAATCTCAAACGTAACTCTGGTAGATGGACTGAAGCACAACTTGTTGAGCATTAGCCAAATTACTGACAGAGGTTTATATTTCGTGTTCTATGATACGCACTGTAAAGTAGTTCATAAGATCACAAAGAAAACTGTTTTCAAAGCTTATAGACATGGAAGCATTTACGAAGCCAAAATTTATGCAAATACCGATGGACCAGAAACTTGTTTGGTAAAAGCTTTCCCATCTCAACTTCAATAATCTCAATGACTTGGTGAGAGAAGAACACAAACATGAAAATGTTGTTCTTGTAGACAAAAATCTTAAATCAGGAAAGAAGGCAAATCCTGATGATAATGCACAAGTTGAGGGCGAGAAACGTGAAACTATCATGAACTGACAACACAGTTACAGGGGGAGCTTCACATGGAACTAATCATGTAATTAACGTTACTAATGATTTGTCAATTTATGACAGAATGGTCAGTGGAGAAGAGATTCCTGATTTTGCTAATAAATTCATCAATGCAAATACTGAGGGGGATAAATTATGATTAAATTCTTGATTTTGGATTACAAATTTTATCTCAGCAAGTGATGGATAAGACATGATTTTTCTTAAAAAGGAAGGTAACATTATTTCTTTCGTGATTTTAATTGTTACAAATTTATTTTATTCTATTTGAGTAATCATGTTAAACTTGTCATTATTATTTGTTTTATATTAGGAATAGGTGCATGTAAAGAGACTTTGATTCATTTGCCTAGATACGCACAATATTATGCATGCAGTATTCATTATTACACGGTTAATCAAAGGCGTCTCTTTAGATTTCCAGTAGGGTTTAGCTATAATATCACTCTTCATATCTATTATAAACCTCAAACATTTCTCTCTCACAAAACCAAAACTCTAAATCCAAATCTCCAAATCTTCACTCATTTTTTCAGTGGCTCAAAATCAACTTTACAGAATAAACAATGGTGTATATCTTCCCATTTTCAACTTAGTGGATGACAGGATGTACTTCGACCCTATCGGACTCTAAATCCAAATCAGTGGTCAAGCACTGCAGTTCCTGATTCAATTTTTGATCATCTCATATGGGATGATCAACTCGAACTGTATTTCTTCACTATGGAGGTTCATCTTGAAGAAGAACACCTAGGTGAGTTGGCAGAGCGTCAACGCCTAGCAGCTCTAGAGTTACAAAAGGATATCATTTCTCTTGCAGTCTCTATGTCTCGTATCTTTCACCGTCGGGCGGCGAAGAAGGAGCAGGAGAACAAGAAGGCGAAGAAGGAATAGTTGTAGTTCTTAGGAATTAGGATTAATTTCTTTCGTAGTCATTCTTGTACTTAAATATTATTAATGAAAATCTCTTGTTGCTTCTTATTTTGATCGAGCAAAAATGACTGTTCATATTCTTTTGATATTTGCATATGTGAATATTGTTGATTTCATATTTG
Organism: Apium graveolens; assembly: GCF_009905375.1. Taxonomy (NCBI): domain Eukaryota; kingdom Viridiplantae; phylum Streptophyta; class Magnoliopsida; order Apiales; family Apiaceae; genus Apium; species Apium graveolens. The sequence goes on from NC_133654.1 coordinate 244,362,620, forward strand.
TCTGCTTAACATTCATATTTCACATGTGTACAATTAACTATTCTCAAGCTATTTCAATGTTAACGAGCAGATCAAGCACACAAGTGTGTGACAGGATTCCGATGTTATTTCACAGTATTTCCTGATGACAACAAAATGGTGTTGGTTACACTAGGTTTTTACAACTGATTTTTACTTATCTTTTGTCTGGTGAAAGTTTTGAAAAAGATGAACTTCTGATGATTTTTCAATTTAATTTTAAATCTCTGACTGATTTAGCAAAAAAGAAAGATAATTTCAAGAGAGGAATAGTTTTACCATGAGAATTGTGGGTATTTTTGTCTAACAAAATGCCTAACAAATATAATTTTCCAAATGCTGACACTGTGGAACAGGGCACATCCAACCCTATTCCTGACCAAAGTGTCTATTTTTCTTCCTTTAAATCAAAACACATTATCACCTCTGGTTCTTCTCAAAATGAATTAGTTTTAAAATCAAAGATAATAGCTAACACTGATGTGTCTCAGAGACAATCAGGACTAGAGGTTGTTTCATATTCACCTAAATCTTTGGAGTAAAAAGGTGGAGTAAGGAAGAAAAGTGTTTCATTAGTAACAAAAATCAAGGAAAATTATAGTTTGTGTTAAGTTGGTTGATGAATCATCAAATATTGAGAGTGACAGTGATGATCCAATTATATTCAAAAAGCCGGTTAGACAAGTGGAGGTTACTGCTGCTAATGCAGAAAAAGACCAACATTTGATTGCAGCTGTTAAGCATAAGAAAAGAAGACTGATAAAGGCAGCAGAAAAGATTCAAAATAAATCAGATGGTCTTACAGTGTTGGCTGATATTGCTCTGGATCAGGAATCTACACATCCTGATAAGTCATTGTTCAATCTCGACAGGTCTCAAGAAATTCCTGACAAGATAGTGGCAATTCTTGATCAGACAGTTACTAAATCTCACACAACCAAGATAGTTGAAATTGCTAAGGAAGTTGGTGTGCAGAAGTGTATCAAGAGAAAAGCACAGACTTCAACAGTTTATCAAAGCAAGAAGATCAAAATTCAACACCACATAAGGAGTACAATACACAAGAACCATCTTCTCAAAGTGAAGATGCACTTGTTAATGCCCCAACTACACAAGAACCACTTGCTCAAAGTGTAAGTGAAAGTATAACATCACATCTGACTATTCGTTACATTACTCGAGGAAGTAATATTTCTATGGCTGATGATATTCTGAAGACAATACAAGACATGAAAGCTCATCAAAAGCACATTGCTGGATTGGATGTTGTTATCAATGATCATATCTCTGAGGGAAGCACACAAGAACCTTCAGTTCAAAGGATTGAAGAAGCTTCTACACCTCAAGTCACACAAGAACCAACAGTTCAAAGTTATGTTGTAAACTTAGTATCAAATCCTAGTATGGGGTCAATTTCTGACAATCAGCAAAATCTTGTCAAAAGAACAATTCATGATGAAGTTGTTCCTGATTCTACAAATCCAGATGTACTGATCACTTCTCAAGATAAGATTAAAGCAATCTTGGTGCAACCACTCAAGGCTATACCAATGGTTGATACTACTCAGGGTACAGATCATTTACACTATATTTTCTCTGATGACATGAATATGATTAGACATTTATAAAGAAATACCTCTAGTCATAGGATCACAGACAACTCTTCTCAGCCACCTATTATTTCTGTAGGACAAATTTATCTGAGTTTTCATGTGAGAATGAGAGAAAATATTTAAAGAAAAATAGAATTCAAGAGAGGCATGATCCTTACCTGGAAAAAGGAGAGGTAGATGAGTGACAGGATTTAGTTAATCCTTGCGAGGAAGCTCTGACTATTAAAATAACAAAGAGATTTAGGTACTCATGGTTCTTTTCTTACAGGATCTACACTAAGCCTTTTAAGTCAAATCTTGATTTAAAGCTCAAAGGCATAGTTCCTGATTCTGAAGTTAATTTTGTTATTCATGAGAAATCTTTTGGTGATCAAGATGATTCTGATGACTCTAATGATGATAATCCTGATGATGTTGTTCTGAAAGGTGATATTGACACATCTAAATTGTCTACTTTTGGTTCATCATCTGGTCCTGCTACTATTCTACATCCTCATAGGGCTTATGAATGGAATCATTTTTGGAGATTACTCAGTGAGAAGATATCTATGAAATCTGCTCAGACTTCAGCTGATCATGCTGTTCAATTGGTTTCAAATTTTGATATGAAAGCATATATCAAATCCACTACAAGTTTAGTCAAAGGACTGCATTCTTCTATCTCTGCACTCAAAGAAGATATTGTTAAAATCACAGAAGAGCTTGTTGATCTTTCCGTGACTATTAAATGTACAAACAAACAAAGTGGTTTGATAAAGAGAATGTTTAGCTTGAAAGCCAAACAAGATCATATGTCTGAGAAGCTGACAGCTTTGGAAGCTGGTCAAAATGCTACAAATTTCAAGTTGGATGATATTTTATCTCTTCTGCAAAGTCTAGATGCCAAAAAGGGGGAGATAGTACCCAAGACAAAATGTCAACCTGAATCAGTTTTGAGGAGAAATACCAATTCTGATGATGATGGTGATAAATAAGAGAAGGAGACCTCTGATGCTGTGAAAGTTCAAACTGGAACTGGAATTCAAAGTCAAAAGACACAGTCAACTCAAGTCTCTAAGAATAGATCACATGGTTCTAACATTGAAGCTGCGCTTGTTACTTCTAGTTCAATTCCTGATGACAAGATTACAAGTTCTGATTCTTTTCCTTATACTGAAAGAGTGATAGTGATTCCTGATTTTGTGAAAACCGAAGAAGAAGAAATTCTATTTCGGATGGATTTACAGATTCTCTCTGCTTATATTGAAGTTGTTAATGCTGTAAATTTCAAGAAAGAAGAATTGGTTTGACAGAGAAGAAAGGGCACAAGAAGGAAAAATCAGAATTGCTATTGACAAAGCAGATCAAATATACAAGAATATGCTTAAAAGATCTGAGAGGAATAGATGGAGGAGTACATATACGAAGATGTTACATAAAAGAGCAGAAAAGAGAGCTCAAGTATTTCCAAAGATCAAGAATAAATACAAATGGAGAAAAATTGATGATCTCATTTGTAATGATAAATTGAGCTTTACTCCTGGAGGAATAAGGATGGGTGATTTACTTGGTTCTAATATCATGGGAGATAAGTAGTCTTGGTTAGTACAAGCCAAGAATCTCAAGTTGATTGAACCATTCACAAGATCTGGAATAGGATATCATGAAGCTAAACTTGTCAACTTAAAGTTGTTGAACTTCACACTTGCAGATAATTTGGGTCAGGAAGTAATCGTTGATCATTTGGATAGACTTGAAGCTGTGAAGATTATTCTTGACAAACATGATGGTTCTGAATCTAAACAGAAGATCTTACTCTTATTGCAAAATGATCATATTCAAGTTCTTTCACTCGATGAACTGATGATCATGTCTACAAAGAAATTGAAATACATTCACTATTTGCTAAGAGTTTAAGATGAAACTTCAAGGTTATGGTCAAACATGATTCTTGCCAATATCAGAAGAAGGATTCTGGATGATGGTCAATATTATTTTGGATCATATGTTCATGTATATATAAATTTCAAAGGGTAAGAAGTCAACATGAATAAAGGAGGAGCTGTCATTGAAAATGTTCTTACTCCGAGGCATATAACCATGAATCCTGATGGAAGAAAAACTTTCTATGTGTCACTGGAATACATGCCGACAAAAAGAGCTCAAATCAGAAATCTGAGAGCTGCTATATATCAATTATCTTATAAAACAGAGTATGAGAAGAATTTGAAGATCAAGTTAAAAGATATTCTGTTGAAAAAGATTGATGACAGAGTTAAAGCTTTTGTTCAGAAATACTGCATATTTTATCAAGAAATATGAAAATCAAAGTTTGAAACAAAGTAAGCTTTAAACTACTTATTTTTTCTATCTGGTTTTTGGCACTAGACAATTCTATTAGAATTTTTGCTTATTCTGTAAAGTATAAATTGAGGGAGATTATTGAGAATTGACTAAGTCGAGAATCAAGATTTGTCTAACAATCAGGATATGATCAACTGATGTGATATGATTATCCGTTGGAAGCTTCGTTATCATCCATTGACGATCTTTAGTCATCGGTTGATATATACAAATGATTATCTGTTGAAGTTACAGCATATATCCGTTGATCAGGTTATCCTTTGAAAATGACTTGGATGATAAGTCAGTATTGCGAGATAAATCAGAAGGTGGTGATTTATAGGTCATAGTTGATTTAGATATGTATGGAAATTGTTAGAATTATACTGTAACATATCTTGTAATTGATAGAGGACTGATTGTAACTGTGTAGTATATAAACACAGAATAGGTTATCACAACAAAAGTGATAAGAGCAAAACTCGAGTATTCGCGTAACCTAGAAACTCTTAAGAATATTGTTCTTGAGAGATTTTTGTAACAGTTTATTAAAGATCAATATAAACTGGTATTTGATACATCTGTTCTTACTTTACTTTCATAATACATCGATTTATTTAGTAATTGTATCAACCCCTAAACAAGTGCTTTATTGGGCAACAAGTTCATTAATGGCCTAACAATCCAAATATATAAAGTAAAGGTACTACCAATTCATTTTTATAGCTTGTTATTACCGCATTCAATACACTTCGAGGGATCTCCTCTAATGCGTATTGGGTTCCCGTTATTGATGAGTCACGATGGGTTACTAGTCTCATCCCCAACCTAGACATCAGGTCAACAATATGCTCAAGCTACTCAGTCAGCGAATCAACTATATTAAGAGTTCATATGAACTCTATAGCAATAATCATGTCAGACACAATAGCCCTTATATACTTCGGTCTAAATTAGACGTGTCTCTTAGTCTTACCATTATAATTCACAATTTTGATCTTTTCGATAATTGCCCGGCTATCACAGTAAACGAAAATGACAGGAAACGGTGCTTATTAGAAGTAACACTAACATCAATTTTAATTCAAATTAAATTAAAAAATCAAATAATATTGAAAAAAGTTTGTGCATTGCACATGATTTAGGTTAATAAATTCTAAAACAAAAGTAAACTATCTTCATATTATTCATGCTTACAAATTATTTTCTACCGTGTTCCCTACCTTTTTGAAAACCTTTAAAAAAAAGACCCGACAACTACATGTAACAATATTTAAGAAATTATTGGATTAATAAAAATTTATTTTTGTATATAACACGTCATTTAGCGTATTATTGAAAATTTTGTAATTATCTTACATGGAGGGCTAACAATTAAAATTTCAAAATTAATAAATTTGACATGAAGGGAGATTTTTTTTAAAAATGGAGATGCTCCTCGATTATGGACAATTTGAGAGAAACCAAACAAACACTATGTTTGATATACAGTAGCAAGTAATTATTTATTTCTGTAAAAGATTGATTAATCACAAAACTTGAAATGAAATTTTGTTTAAAATTGATTAACCACGATTAACCACGAAGCTTGAAATTATTAACAAATAACAAGTCATGTTGAAAAATAGCGGTAAAATTACAACCACAAAACTTAAAACTCCCACTTAATTCTTAATATTTGGGGACAGGAGATGAACACGCATTTTAAGAATTTCGTAAAACATAATTTCCTAAATATTTTTTAATATATTCTTTTTCAAATAAAAATATTATGTTTAAATTTTTATACATAAAAAAAATTAATATAAATAATAAAACTATATTTTGTAGTAACCTTAATATATGTGTCAAGGATGATAAAAATATATGTAAATAATCTGAATCGGAGGGAGTAGGAAATAATAAGTCACGTTGGAAAGCACTTCCTAACGTGAAAGATGAACTAAAAGAGACTTTATGGACAATCGAAATTTCTTAGATTTCTATTTCATTATGAATGAAATAATTTTATAAGATAAACTTTCTAGGTAACTGAATTTTCTTTGAGTGCCACTAAAATACACCAATCTTTCAAAATATTATTACCAACAAATTCTAAACATTTTGAAGTAAAATTACAGTGTAAAACCCGACCAAATTTTAAAATTATTTTAATATAAATAAACAAGTGAATAATTTCTAAAATTTTAAAAACATGAATAAAAATAAAATTAATAAAATACAAGTACCCATAATCTATAGTTATTTTTTAAATTTTGTAAAAAAAATAATTCATGTTAATACATGATATATAATCAAGGTGGGCCTCTACGAAACAAATTGAATTATACCTTAAAATATTATATAAATTATAACGATCACATATACAATTATATACAAATTTATAGAGATTATTATATATTTTTTTACTAATATGGGGAAGAGAGACGACCTCTCTATTTTTAGGTATCGCCGGATGTAATATTATGGCTCTGTGTGCTTTTTAATTTTAATGTGTTTTTTAGTAGTTTATTTCATTTTTCTTTTTGAATTCTTATAATTTTTTGTGAATGATTTTCAATTTCTTTTTGATTATATTTAATAATTTTGATTTGTAATTACTCGTATGCATATTTTTAATATAAACATCAACGATGTAATTGATTATTTGATAAATTACTTTTAATTATATTAATATTATTTTTAAATGGTGTTATTGAATTTAATACATTACTTTTGACTGTATTAATATTATTTTTTATTTAATACATTGTTTCACTTGTATTTAACATAAACTGTGTTATTTATTTTAATTTGTAGAATTGTTTGTCTAATTTTATAAAAATTTCTAGTAACATTTTTATTTAATTAAAATTTAATTTTTTGTTATATTGTTATTTGGATTATAAGTTCAATATGCGTAAAATAAACGGTGTAATTGATTATTTAACAATTTATATTCCCTGTATTAATATTATTTTTATGGTGTTATTGAATTTAACACATTACTTTTGATTTGTTATTATTATTTTTTATTTAATACAATATTTCACTTGTATTTAACATAAATTGTGTTATTTATTTTAATTTATAGAATTGTTTGTCTAATTTTATAAAACTTTCTAATTACATTTTTATTAAATTGAATTTGAATTTTGTGTTTTATTTTTACTTGTATTATAATTCCAATATACACAACCAGATAAAAATAGTATCAGGTTATTTATATTGCTATAATATCTATTAATTATAAATGATAATATCATGTTATTTATATTATATAACACATTTATTTTTTAGAAACAATATTATTTTTCCAAATTCTAAAAGTTTAATTTTAATGAAAAGAAGTTAACAAATAATAGAAATTTTCTTTGTACGTGATTTCAAATATTAATATGCTAGTTAGGTGTTACTTTGTTTTGCCTAGCATAGGTATTTATCACATATTTGTAGGTTTAGTGGTTTAAGTGTTAGTAGGCGATACACGTATCATATTATCTGCTTTACTCTAATTATCTATAAGAATATGATATTTTAATGGTTGACCATTGAGGCATTGACATACCAGAACTTGAAATAAATTTAAAAGAATAATGCATCATTAGAATGAGAGGTCTAGCACGTACACTCCATTACTTGACCTTCCCAAAGAATAACATATAAACATGTTATAGATCGATGATAATAATATATTATGGAGTGTGTGCGCAATATAGTTGTTTAGTATAATAAAAATGAAAGAGCAAGTGGAATGTACAATACAAAGATGTCGTTGAAACTCGATGCAATTCAATAATTTATTTACACTAGGTGTTGGCCCTGCATCTGCAATGGTTGTGTTTGGAGTTTTTAGACAAACAAAAACATGCCCAAAAATAATCTAATCCATGTTTAATGAATTTTTTATTATATTTTGTAAACTTACTGTTTAAATACTATAAAATATGTATCTTTTACTATGTGTATAATACTCTCTCCGTCAGGGACGGAGGCAAGGGTGGTCGGCAACTCCCGTGAAATTTGTATTAAAATTTATGAAAAAAATTACTTATATATATATATTTAGTAGTAAAACAAATTTATTTTCAATTTCCCCCCTCAAAAATATATAAATTTTATAAATTTAGTACTAATATTAGTGATATTTACAATAATTATGAATTAAGATACACGAATTCAGGTATTTTGTATATTGAAATTGTTAAAAATAATATTTATTAATTTATTTAATATATATTAAATTAAATATATATATTAGTTACTCGGAAAAAAATTCGCCACCCCAAACTTGGGATTCTGGCTCCGTCACTGCCTCCGTCCTCCCTTCTGGTTGTTTGTATTAGGGACGGGATAGCATCATGCATTTTAATGTTTATGTAAAATATGGTTATCTAAATAATTTTATATTTTTTTTTAAATAAAAATATAATATTTAAAAATTTATACAGAAAAAAATTGGAATTTTTTTTATAAACTATTACATAATAACTTTAAAATGCGTGTCAACGACGAAAAAAATGTGTAAAAAAAATAGGGTGAAACGGAGGGAATATATAATACATGTTTGGGAAGATAGTATTTGAACTTAAACGGGCTCAATGCTCATTTCTAGTTTAACCATACTATTTGGGTGATCATTTCTAGTTTAACCATACTATTTGGGTAATCCAGGAGAATGATCATTTCAGCCCATAAATGGTGAAAATCAGAAAGTTGGATGCACCCTACATTCCCATTTCATTTATGTCATAAAGCAGTTATATACTTATATATGTCATATTGCTTAAATTACTAATTTTTATAATTTTCTTATATTAATGTATTTAAAATTATTAATTTATATAATTTTTAGTTTACATTTTAATTTTATTAAAAAATATAACTTGTAAATTTTTTATTCAACAAAGTATTACAATGATATCGCGAGATTAATAGTGTACTACCTCCGTCCCATGGGTACCTATATGCTAATATTTGAACGTATTTCGAGATTTATATAAAATATAGTTTCATAATATATTTTTTTTGAATAAAAGTTTAAACATAAAATTTTTATTCAAAAAAGAAAGTTTTAAAAAAATATTGCAGCTTTATGATTTAAAGGAGCATTCAAAAGCGTGCCAAAAAATAATGTATAGAATTTAATGGGATAGAGGTAGTATATTATATAATTTTATTCTGAGATCATTATCCTTATTTTTTAGTTTTCTCCTTTTTATATATTCATGTATAAAAATTATTAATTCATATAATTTGTATTTTACATTTTAATTTTATTTCAAAAAAATATAACTTATAAGTTATAATTTACCAAACACGTTATTAATTTATAATTAACTTATACATAAAATTATTCAAATACCTAAATAACTTATAAATTACTATATTCATATCACTTATATGACATTTTTCAATATAAGTTAAAGTATTTTAAGAAATCTCGGGACTTACTACTATCAAGCTTTCCGGGTTTGCAAGTTACAAAATATCTGTCCATGTGAGATGGGCCCCTTGAAGCCTCTTTTGTTAAGTTATATTCTCACCTCTGGGTTGCTAATTGTGGACCAGATTCAGATCTAGATTTCGACATGAATGCAATTTTTATTATAAATATTATCATTTTTTAATATTTTTATTTAGCTAATTACAAGAAATTAACCGCCCGTATAATAGGAGAAATAGTATACACTTAAACTTATATGAGATGAGTAGAGTTGCATAGTTCAAATAGTTAATAACTTATTTTCTTAAATTTTTAATTTTAACTACATGAATAATAAAGAACACTAAAAACACATATTATAATGTAAAAACCAAAGTCGAAATATAAATACAAGCAAATAATCTACCCCACTCACCCCCGGTAGGACCAGTTTACATAGACAATGTTGAAAAATGGGGTGAGTTTTGGCCCACCAAGTAATAAGTGCAAATTGTTATAAACCTTGACTGAAAATATTAGTTATGTTTAATGTAGAGGGAGTATAGGAGAATAGAAGATGAAGAGAAAGTTGTGTTGTATTTCATTAGCTAAATGAGTTATTTATAGTAATTGATTTACAAGACTCACTAAGTAAGCTATTCAAATCTTCTTCATTAAGTATTACAAAACTTCCTCGATAAGCTTTACAAGTCTTCCTCGATAAGTTTTACAAGTCTTCCTTGATAAGATTTGAGATACTTCCTCGATACGCTTTGACAATCACTTTATTTTTATTCAAATATTTTAACACTCCCCCTTGATTGTCAAATGCGAGTTATTGCAAAGATTGACTGCCTCGTTAAAACCTTGCAAGGAAAAACCCAGTAGGATAAAAACCTTGACGAAGGAAAAAGAGTACAGCCTCCCCCTGAATAAAATGTCTCACATTTTGACATTTTGACGTAGCAAACTTTTTAACCTCCGCATACCCATATTATTTCTTAGCTTCTCAAATGTTGATGTAGGTAGTGACTTTGTAAGTATATCCGCTAGATTATCGCATGAGCGAACTTGTTGAATATCAATATCACCATTTTCTTGAAGTTCATGAGTGTAGAAGAATTTTGGCAATATGTGTTTTGTTCGATCCCCTTTAATATATCCTTCCTTAAGTTGTTTGATGCAGGCCGAGTTATCCTCGAATAAAACTGTAGGACTGTCTGAAATACTTGATAATCCACATGATTCTCGAATATGTTGAATGACCGACCTTAGCCAAATACATTCTCTGCTTGCTTCATTAATTGCTAGTAACTCTGCGTGGTTTGATGAAGTTGCGTCCATAGTCTGTTTTGTAGACTTCCAAGAGATAGCAGTATCACAATATGTAAATAGGTAACGTGTTTGTGATCGCCCAAAATGAGGATCTGACATGTGTCCAGCATCTGCATATCCAACTAGCCGTGATCTTGAAATATTTGGGAAGAATAGTCCAAGATCGATTGTGATCTTGAAATATTTGGGAAGAATAGTCCAAGATCGATTGTCCATTGAAGATATCTGAATATATGTTTTATTCCATCCCAATGCCTTTTAGTAGGGTGAGAACTAAATCTTGCCAACAAGTTCACTGCAAATGCAATATCAGGCCGTGTGTTATTTGCAAGATACATGAGAGCGCCAATTGCACTGAGATATGGAACTTCAGGTCCAAGAGTCTCTTCATCTTGTTTTCTAGGACGGAAAGGATCTTTTTCAACCTTGAGTGATCGAACAACCATTGGTGTGGTTAGTGGATGAGCTTTGTCCATGTAGAACCGATCAAAAAACTTTTCAGTGTAGTTTGATTGATGAACAAATATTCCTGAAGATAAGTGTTCCACCTGTATACCTAAACAAAATCTTATCCTTCCAAGATCTTTCATTTCAAACTCATTTTTCAAATAGTTACCAGCATTAGTAATATCTTCAGTATTACCGATAATATTCAAATCATCCACATATACAGCAATACTAACAAAACCAGTTGATGATTGTTTAATAAAAATGCAAGGACACACTTGATTATTAACATATCCATCATTCAATAAGTACTCACTAAGCCTGTTGTACCACATACGACCAGATTGTTTCAAACCATACAATGATCGTTGTAATTTAACAGAATATAAATGTCGAAGCTTAGTGTCCTCAATATTTAACCCTTTAGGAATTTTCATATAAATATCACTATCAAGTGATCCATATAGGTATGCTGTCACAACGTCCATCAAACGTGTTTCCAGTTTTTCCATACAAGCCATACCCATTAGAAAACGAAAAGTAACTCCATCCATCACAGGAGAGTATGTTTCCTGGTATCAAAACCAGGTCTTTGAGAGAATCCATGGGCTACTAGCCGGGCCTTATATCTCACAATTTCATTCCTCTCATTTTGTTTTCGTATAAACACCCATCTATTCCCGACAGGGACTACACCAGCTGGTGTTTGGACTGCAGGTCCAAATACATTTCTCTTACGTAATGATTGTAATTTTTCTTGAATCGGAATTTTCCATTTTGGCCAATCATCTCGGTGTCGACACTCTTCCACACTTTGTGGTTCAGGATCGGAGTTCATAATAATATCAGATGCCACGGAAAAAGCTTATACATCATCAACCTCAATACTCCCACGATCCAGTAATTTCGCGTTATGGACATAATTCATTGAGATCTCATAATTTTCAGGTACCTTTGCTTCTGTGGAAGCATTTGCCACTTCTGGGGCATGTGCCACTTCTGGGGCAACATTCTCTTCTGGAGGCAATTCCACGTCTGAGAGTTTTGTTACAGCCACTTCAGGGGCTTGAACTTCTTAGGAGGAAATATCACTTCTGGGGTATTTTCTGAAACTTTTGCCACTTCTGGGGCAATTCCAATCAATTTCCGTTTTCGTGGTATAATATCTTTTGCACCAATAGGTCTACCACGCTTCTGGCGTGGCTTTGAATCACTAATCAATTCTCCAGGAATTGATTTCTTAGTAGGAATTTCAACTCGTGTCGGAGCATTAACAGCAGGTATATGTGACCTTATAATATGTCTAGAGTCACTAAAGGCATCCGGCATTTGATTAGCAATATTTTGCATATGAATAATTCTTTGAACTTCAGATTCACATTGATTAGTACGTGAATCAATAGAATTTAATCCTGATGCATTCCATGATATTTCAAAATTTAATTTATGCAAGTCATTATCTCCCCCTAATTTAGGGAACATGGATTCATCAAAATGACAATCAACATAGCGAGCAGTAAAAACATCATCAGTTAATGGTTCCAGATATCTTATAATAGATGGAGAATCAAAACCAACATATATATCAATTCTTCTTTGAGGTCCCATTTTATTTCTTTGTGGTGGTGATATAGGAACGTACACAGCACAACCAAATACTTTTAAATGAGATATATTAGGTACTTGACCAAGAACTAATTCTTGAGGGGATTGTTTGTGGTAAGCAGAAGGCCTTATTCTAATTATATTTGCAGCATGAAGTATTGCATGACCCCAAACAAATATAGGTAACTTTGCCCTTAGGAGTAAGGGACGGGCAATAAGTTGAAGTCTTGTAATTAAGGATTCTGCTAAACCATTTTGTGTATGTACGTGAGCCACCGGGTGTTCGACTGAGATTCCTACTGACATACAATATTCATTAAAAGTTGCAGATGTAAATTCAGCAGCATTATCTAATCGGATTGATTTAATGGGATGGTCAGGAAATTGAGCTCAGAGTTTAATTATTTGGGCAAGTAATTTGGCAAAGGCTGTATTTCGGGTTGTAAGTAGACATACATGAGACCATCGAGTTGACGCATCAACTAAAACCATAAAGTACCTAAATGGGCCAGAAGATGGATGTATAGGACCACAAATGTCACCTTGAATTCTTTCTAAGAATTTCGGGGACTCGGTTTGAAGCTTAACTGGGGATGGTCGGACAATAAGTTTTCCTAAGGAACATGCTGAATAATGAAGTTCATCTTGGGATATTATCTTTTGAGTTTTAAGAGGATGTCCCACAGAATTTTCAATGATACGACGCATCATAGATACTCCTGGATGACCGAGTCTTTCGTGCCAAAGGGAAAATAGTTTTGGGTCTATGACTTTGGGGATGTTGACACTATGAGATTCAAGAACTCGTATACTTGTAATATATAATCCTGAAGAAACCAAGTGGAATTTTTCTAGGACCCTTTTATTGTCAATGGTGTTTGAGGTGATGAGAAGGTATTCTTTTTCATTCTCATTAATAGTTTCAACGTGAAACCCGTTAAGACGGATATCTTTAAAACTCAGTAGGTTTCTAGTTGACTTGCTAGAGTATAGAGCCTCTGTCTTATTTGGTAGAAGAAAACTAGCTTTCCCAAAACCTTCTATTATATTTGATGTACCCGATACCGTCCAGACATGTGAGTTGGTTTTAGTCAACTGTGAGAAGTATTTCTGACTCTGTAAAATAGTGTGTGTATTTGCGCAGTCAACAATGCATATATCTTCCATCTCTATACATATATAAACGAAAAACATCTTTATTAAAAACAAACCGAGTATATAGAACAACAACATGAAACAAGTACATAAAATGAGTACATAAGTAAAACACAAAGAAAATAAGTAAAGCATGACAATACATATGAAGTCTAGTCGTCTAAACCATAATAAAGATTAGCACCAGTGTCTATTTTATTTGAGGCCTTATTGACTGGTTCATTAACTAGATTATAATTAGCGAAGTTGGTTTCTACTCTCTTTCCATTATTCCTTTTGGATGACTCGTAGAGATCAACAAGATGTTTGGGTGTGCGACAAGTACGTTGCCAGTGCCCCTCAGATCCGCACCTATGACAGATGCCTCGGTTCTCTCCTTCTTGGGGCGCCTTTCTTTTATTTGGCACTTCACGCTGCCATTTCTGGTGGCCAGAGTTGTAACCATCACGTTGCCACTTCAGGTGGCCAGAATGATATTGATTGTAAAACCGATCACGAAAATTTCCACGTCCACGGTTTCGTCCATAACCCCGTCCTCCTCTATGCCCTTTCCCACGTTCATTCTTCAGGAATGACGTGTTATGTACTTCAGGTAATTGGGCAGAGCCTGTGGGACGTATCTGATGATTTTTCAGTAGCAACTCATTATTCTTTTCAGCCACAAGAAGGAGAGATATCAGCTCGCCATATTTCTGAAAATTACGCTCCCTATATTGTTGAGCCAGGATCATAGTGTTGGAGTGAAAGGTTGAGAGGGTCTTTTCAATCATTTCAGTATCAGTAATATTTTCACCACATAAAATTAATTTTGAGCTTATCTTGAAAAGAGCAGAATTATATTCAGCTACAGATTTGAAATCTTGTAACCTCAAATTAATCCAGTCATATCGGGCAGATGGCAAGTGAACAAGTTTTTGGTGATCAAATCTATCCTTGAGATTATTCCAAAGGGTGAGTGGATTTTTGATAGTGAGGTATTCAGATTTTAGATCTTCGTGGATGTGATGCCTAAGAAAGATAATCGCTTTTGCATTTTGTTCAACAGTTGGGATCTTTTCCGGGTCAATAGTATCTTTTAGGCCATTAGCACTAAGGTATAATTCCGCATCAAGGACCCATGACAAATAATTATTCCCGGAAACATCCAAGGCAACAAACTCTAATTTTGCAAGATTCGCCATTCTGAATAGATTTTAAATAAGATATAATATGTCACATAATATTTAAACAGACAAGTTGAAATAATAACTTTATACAAAAGTTACGACGGCATAGCCGGCCAGAAAACTTTTGATTATTACTTGACGGCAGCGCCATCTTTATAGTAGTATTACTTGACGGCATAGCCATCTTTATAGATTTCAATCAGTAACATAAATATGTAATAATATTTAGAAGAAAATGAGGAAAATAAAACGTACCTCTTTTATGAAATAGTTTTAGTTGATAGGGACTCGTGGGTCAGAATAAGTCGTAGCTTTTTCGAGAATAAAGCTTCAGTTGGCAGAGACTCGTGCTGATAACGTGTTATAAACCTTGACTGAAAATATTAGTTATGTTTAATGTAGAGAAAGTATAGGAGAATAAAAGATGAATAGAAAGTTGTGTTGTATTTCATTAGCTAAATGAGCTATTTATAGTAGTTGGTTTACAAGGCTTACTAAGTAAGCTATTCAAATCTTCTTCATTAAGTATTACAAAACTTCCTCGATAAGCTTTACAAGTCTTCCTCGATAAGTTTTACAAGTCTTCCTTGGTAAGATTTGAGAGACTTCCTCGATACGCTTTGACAATCACTTTATTTTTATTCAAATATTTTGACACAAATGATAAAGACCTGCAATCTTTTTTAGTATCGAAAAATAGGAATGAAAAATAACTAAAATATTATTACCGGTCCTGAGAAAAAAATAAATAATAAATAATTACTGGTAGTTGGAGAAATCTGGCTTATAAAATCATAGAAATTATAGCCAGTATCAAAAGATTTTGTTGTTTGTGTGCTTTCGTATAGAAATATGATCATAAGATATCATGTATATTATGATTCAACGTTCTATATATGCAGACTATAAGAAATCAATGATCCTAAAATATCTGAGGATATCTGTCACATATTAACTATACATCACGATAAGAGATAAGTGATTTACCCAAACTATACTAGTTCAGTACTTATCCTAACATTCCCCGTCAAGATGGAGGTCGTTAATGAACTTCAATCTTGTCTCTGAGATTATTGAACTTGCTGCCTGTAAGAGATTTGGTCATAACATCTGTCAGTTTCGACTATATGCCTATGTCATCTTTCAGATATTCCATTATGTTGAGGCGTATGAGGTGGGTGAAAGGAATATGTCCTAAGTCCAATCATGTATTAGGATTTAAGAATAACTCTTTATGTAATCTGTTTTGATTTCATTGATTTTAATAAAAGACTTGTTTTGTTTTTATTACGGGCTCTATCTATTTAAGTGTTTAAATAAGATATACCATAGTTTAGAGTAAAGCTTTTTATGGATTATGATGAGATCATAATAGTGAGACCTAAAAAGATGATAACTCTAAACTTAAATAGTTCCTGGTCATAGGATTACTAACTGGTAATTAATAATCCGCAAAGATCGGTACATACTATGTTTGCTTCATTATGAAGGGTGTCTGTTCTCATAGACATTTGTGTGGTGACACTATAGCTAGTATGTAGGTGCTTATTATAGAATAAGTTCACTGAACATGACTCGCCCAGCTGAACAACTGATGGAGTTCACTCACGTGTCAGCAGTTGTTCGCTTAGTGATAGTTGTACAAGTATCCTTAGACTTGAGGTCATCATAGTCATCTTGTGTACACTGAACTATGCTTTGCTTTAGTTCTTAGTCTCCAGGGATAATTATTAGGGCTCTTCTGGGTATAGGAATTTGTACACGAAGATAGTGTATGATCAATAAAGGATCTACCCCTTCCAGTGAAGGAAGCGAATGTTCAAGGCTGATCCACTTATGCTAGTTAAGGAATCTCTGGCCAGAGTAAATGAAATTAGAAAGGAGTTTCTAATTTGCATAGAACTACGCATAGTAAATGGTAAGCAAAGTGATTGAATTAGATAGGCTTGACATGAGATCCATGCCTTGTATTTAATCGGGACATTGTAGGGTAGAAGAAGTTTATTGTACGGTAACTATTCACTGAATAGGTTCTTGGTATTCTAAGCAGTGAATTCATATTATCCGGATAGTCGCGATATGCTGAGAAGTATCCCTCACGATGTAGAATAAATATGATTAATTAATTAATCATATTTAATAAATTAGAGAATTTATATAAATAATGATAAAATAGTTTTATTATTATTTATTTCTACTACCGGCTTAATATTGAACCTACAGGGTCACACCATAAAAAGAGAATGATTTAATGGTGGAGGAATTAATTAATAATGGCTAATAATTATTTATTTGTGAAATAAATAATTAATTGGCAAATTTAATAATTGATTAAATGAGATTTAATTGATTATAAATTAATTAAGAAAAGTTCTTAATATTATTAATTAAAGGATTTAATTTTTGGAAATTAAATCAAGAGAGAGAATTATTTCTAAAGTGTTTAGAAAAAGGATTAATAATTAAAAGGTGTTTTAATTATTAATGAGAATAATAAATGAGATAATAATAATATTATTTATGGGAAAATTTCAGCTGAAAATTTTGCCTATAAATACACTATTATAGACCCTAATTTTATTCCAACCCACACAAAACCCAAAAAGTTTGGAAAACCCAATTCTCTCCGCCTCCTTCCTCCTCCTTAACATCGTTTTCTTGGTGGATACCGGTGGAGTGCTTCACACTTGAGGAGCAACTGCTAAGGATCTCTGATCGTTGTCTTCGAATTATTTTAAAAGGTTAGATTCGATCCCTCGAATTTTTATTCACGATTTATATGCTTTTATTTGGATTTTATATGTGTAAAAGTGTTTTGCCATGCCCCCGCTGCGATTAAAATCCAACAGTGGGGTGGTGAGATAAGATATTTTTTTATTGGTAGCCAAGAAGGAATAAAGAGCAATAAATTCCCCTCTATTATCACTGTATAAGATTTTGATTTTACCATCAAAGTAATTTTCGATAATTGCTTTAAACCTGATAAAAACCTCTTTAACTTCAGACTTGGTTATTAATGGATAAAACCAAGTGTATCTAGTATGATGATCAACAAACACAACATAATATTTGAAATTATTGATAGACAGCACAGAAGAACTCCAAACATCAGAAAAAATAATATCAAGCGGGTAAGATGAAGTTATAGTTGATTGAGTAAAAGGAAGTTTATGTGATTTATTACATGAACAAGCATTACAAGAAACATCTACCAATGCACTAGACTCTAATTCGTTTGAACGAATAATATGTTGCAAAATGGAGAACGAAGGATGTCCTAGACGCTGATGCCAACTGGATGTACTGATTTTTGAAGTAGAAAATGACAAAAGTGGTAATGAAGAGTGGTGATTTTGAGGCCATTCATACATTCCATCTTTGATTGATCGCTGGTGTAAAATATCCCTAATGCATAGGTCCTTCACCTGAAACTTTTGAGGAAAAAATTCAACAGACACTTTATTAGAAGTGCATAATTGAGAGACATAAATCAATTTTTTCTTAATAGACGAAACAAATAAAACTTCATCTAACTGAAAGGGCTTCCTATAAGAAGGCAAAGAAACATAACCAGTTTGAGTGATTGGAAGGCCAGTACCATCACCAATCATGATGTCGTCAAATCCTTCATATGGAGAATGCAATGAAAGATTATTCAGATCTGCAGTGACATGATTGCTTGCACCACTATCCAGAAGCCAAGATGCTGGAGTTCTGTTAGTGGTTGCAATATTGGCTTGAGGTTTATTAACCGGAGAAAAGGAGTGAGGCTAATTTGGAACAAACTTATAAGAAGGACATCGTTTAGCAGTGTGACCTTTAACTCCACAAATCTGACAAAATCCTTGATAAGGTCGTGGTCCTCAATTATTGTTGTGATAGTTGTTTTAGTTATACTGGGTGTTTGGTGGTTTGTTGTAATGAGAGTTTCGCATGTTGGGTTTGGCTACAACATTTGTCGTGGCTGGAAAATGAGGAGATTCAGTTTTGGTAGAAGTGATTTCAAGGTCAACAGCTTTTTATGGAGTTCCTCAAATGAGACTGGAATTTCACGGGCTTGTAAAGCTCGAGCAAGTTCTTTGTATTCATCTCCCAAACCTGCAAAAATAATGTCAATGATATCTTCATTTTACATAGGAAAACCTAACAGGGAAAGTTCATCAGTTTGAGATTTGATGGTTTGTAGATATTATGTGGTTGATAAGGAACCTTTAGAAAAATCTTTGATTTGTTGTTTGATGTGTTTGATTCGTCCTCTAGAAGGTTTGGCATAAATGGAGGCTAAAATGTCCCAAGCATGTTTAGAGGTTTTGGAAGTACTGATGAAGTGAACAATGTTAGAAGAGAGAGAACCAACTATGACATTGAGGATCAATTGATCTTGAAGAATCCAAGATGAATAAGCTGGATTGGGGCTGGTTGTGTCACTGATTTTCATAGTTTGTTCTGGACAAGATTTTGTGCCATCAACATAACCAAGGATGTCATAACCAATAAGCAGTGTTTGGAATTGAAGTTTCCAGGAAAGATAATTATTATTGGTTAGTTTGATTGGGGTTTGAAAAGCTGTATTAATGGTAATCAAGGTTGTAGAATCGGCGAAAGCCATTATAGTTATGAGAATTGAAGGAGGTGGATGAAAAAATAGATCAAAAGCTAAAGCTAGGCTGCTCAGATACCATATAGAAATATGATCAGAAGATGACTGAGAAATATTTAGCCATCAATTACAATTCATAAATGGCTATGAACCTTTGGTTGTAATAGCTTCTGATGTTCTATGTAAGAGCAGTGTTCTAAAAAGCGGAAATCGGAATTGTTCGGTGTAAGGACCTTTCAGTGATTAATCGGTGATTAATCAGATTAATCGGTGATTAATCAGATTAATCAATCGGAGCATTAATCGGAAGCAATTTATTTAATAAATAATTATATTTAAGTGTCACTAACCTTTCATAAGATTTACAAAAATAAAATCACATTTCATTAATTCAATATTGATATTTAAATATTAAGGTTTACAAAAGAAAACCACCATCACTATTACATAATTGATAGTTAAGTGATTTATACCAATTAATTACTACTGATTACTCACTAGTTACTACTTGGCAGTCAGTAAATTACTACTTACTAGTTCAAACATTAAGATTTATAATAAATCGAGTGACGGTAAAATAAAACAATACAATACGAAAGATGTAATCATTATTGAATAAATTTAGTGTTAATCAATCAAGCAAGCGAGTTGAATGTTTGAGATTTGAGAGTAATTCAATTAGGGTTTTGTTTAGAATATTCAGGAATATAAGAATATACGATTGTTTCTGTATGTAAAAGAGTCAATATATTAATATATTATTATTATATTAATTATTAAATGTTAAATGTTAAATGTTAATTATTATTTTCAAAAAACTTTAATTTTTCTTTAAAAAATATTGTTTTTAATAATTTCAAACTTTGACCGATTTTTGACCAGATTCAACCGGTTTTTTCCGAACTGCCCGACTTTTGACCACTTTTCCAAAAAAACGTACTTTGACCCGATTAACGATTAATCAAGACAGGACCCGTCCGAACTCCGATTAATCGGCCGATTAATCGGTCAATCGGCCGGTTTTTAGAACACCGTTAAGAGTAATGCCATCTCTAGGAGTGGCCTATCGGCCTAAATTTGGACTGATTTCGGTCTAAATCTACCCAACAATGATCTATTGCCCCGTTCCAATTTAGGCCTCTGAATAGTGATGGTCAAAATTTAGGCCGACACTATTCACTGGTCTAAATCTTTTTAATAATAAAATATTAACTTTTTATGTTTTATATATTTGTTAATTTTGTTGATCGAATGTTATTACATATACGTGTTAACTAGTTTTTAATTATATTTTTTAATTTTTACTTATTTAAATAATAGTTATTTAACAAAAATATATTAAACACCATGAATTGTTTTAATTCAAATTAATAATACATTAAACATAAAACAAAGACTACACTTGATAAAAATTAATTGCAAATACAACTTATTCAAAATTATAATATGAACTTAAACATCGATTTAATCAAATAAATTATTTCTTAATCCCCCAAGATAATCATAACATTGATTATAATTATGATCATTTTGTGATCCTTGACCTTCATATTCGGAGCCAAATAAAATATTTCAGGTTCATTTGAATTAATAGGTTTGTGAATTAGTATCAACTCATTAAAATAATAGTATATTAATAATTGAAAAAATAAAATATTGATAAATGAATTTGAATCAAATTTTAGACCAAAGTATTACAATAAAAATTTGTCTCGGTTCAAAATTAAGTTAAGATTTAGGCCAAAAATTTTGATAACTCTCGGAGTTGCCTATGGGCTATGACCGTATTAGTGCCCCGAACCAACATGGCCTCACGTTGACAATAATTATTTACAAGCAGTAGATTTTGACGAGTATATTATCTATGGTTGAACATAAATTAGTCGCCGACTCACCATGACCTTGCCTGAAGCTTGAACCGGATACAATTGAAAACATGTGATTGAAATACGAATTTTGGCTAAGTTTGACTCTCTTTTCTAATTTCTATTAATCGAGTTTATCATTTCAAGAATCAATTCGTGTACAATACCTGATCAACTCATGACCGGCCTTATAATATTTTTCTATATTTTTTTAAAATAAAATTCACAACAAAATGTGCTTTTAAAGGAGATTAAATAAAACATTTATAAAATATTATTTACATCGCCCTCTCATTATATATATTTACAAATTACTCCACGTGAGTTCTCCCTCCCACTTATTTACAAATCTAATTTAATAAAATTAGGGTATTGAACTAGGATTTTAATATGTTATGGGTCTGTTTGGCTAACAAAAAATAAGTAGTTTATACATTTATAAGCTCATAATTACTTATCAACGAGTGTTTGTCGACCCAACTTATAAGTTATAAATTTAACTTATAAGTTGATAAGTTGAATGTAACAGTATCGTACGTCTTCTCAACTTATTTTCATTTTCCGCTTTTTTTAATTAACTTTAGCTTTAAAAATATATATTTGTAAATATTATTCAAATTTAAAATTCATGAATTAAGATAATTATATTTAAAAATTATTTATTTTTAATTCATTTAAGTAAAAAAAATTATGACTTTTAAGTAAAATTATCCAAACACTTACGTAACTTATAAATATTCATCTACTTATCACTTATAAATCACTTATTCATTTTAAGTCATAATTTACTTATTTTAAGATTTCCCAAACAGATTATATCATATTTTGATTTTACACGGATTCTAAATAAAATGTGGTAGAGTTGATGAAGAGTCTTTGGGATTTAAACACAATCCTTCAAAATCTCATTAATTATAGCGGGATTTCAAAAACCATAAAATATATTGAACAATGCCATAAAATCCGTCATTTTATAAAGTCCAGAAAAATCCGTCATGTGAATACCTTCAGATTTTAATGGATTTTAAATAATTCCAGTTGAATAACTTCGGATTTTTAAGCATAATTTAAAACCCCGATTGAATACCACCGAATTTTGTAGTATAATTTAAAATCCTAATTTTTTTTGACAAATGCAGAAAGTTTTTTCATTAAAGTGAATATAGTACAGCTGGGACAAACCCCCGATTGTTGATGATGAAACAAATAACATACAAAAAATAATTAGATGATTTCTTTCTTGATCGTTTAACACATAGACATTTAAAATTCTTGAAGCTAAAAACGAAATCAAAAACATCCCAAACGATCCAAATTGCACAAGCATCTCTGAAAATAACAACATCGCAATTGATCATATCACATAAAAATTATGGTTAGTCTAATGTTCAGAAACACCAATAGCATAAAATGAGATTGGAGAAGCGGCACCAAAGCTATCTACATGCCAGACACCAACTATAGACATGCCGAAGACACCCCAGCTATTTACATGCCGGATACCAGTTATAGACGTGCCGAAAGTGTAAATTAATGAAAGATGAACAATCTTTGGTTGTGAAAGGTGAGCTCTTGCAATAATCACCACCGTCCCAGATTATATGCAGGCTTTGCAGATCAACAAAAATATCAAAATATTCGTCCTCAATAGATCCAACACAAGATAAACCCAAGCATGACTAAACAAAAATATAACAAATACTCCAAAACACAAACTCCAAAAAGAGAGATATACAAACACCCAAAAAATCTCAGTTGAATATACCTGAATTTCATGAATGACAAAAAAATCGTTTAAAATCCTAGTTCAATATATCCCTAAGTTGTTGAATTCATGTCCAAACGCTTTCTAAATTTGCTAAACAAAAGATTAGATAAAATGTTACAACAACCTTTTTACATCTTTCTTGAAGGTTACATTCCCTTTCATCACTGACCGTTAGTACATTGAAATTTACTTAAATTAGAATAATAGATTGAGTCGATACGAGAGACGCCACCTTATGATTCTCATCTTCTCTTTTATATAAATATTAATATATATTCTTTAAAAAAAAATATTAATATGTAATTCATGCGATGCACGATCTTATTTATTATTATATATTATATATTATAATTTTTTGATACATTGTTGATTGAATTTGAATCTTATAATTCTTTAATAATAATTTTAAAACTATATCTAACGGTTCTCATCAATTATCTAACAGCTCTGAATTAATCACCAATGTTAGATTGATTTTTATTAGATGGGATAAATTCAGCAATTTTTTAGATAAAGTCTCTCTTCCGTGTCATCCTAAAAATCATCGATTTATCAATTTTCACCCAACTAATCATTATAAAATATTATACCGAATAAATTTTTAGAATCAGAATAATTTCTACATACTTTTAAAAAATAATATATCAAACTTAAAAATTAATATTAGATTTTTTTGAATATATTCAACTATTATTCTGATTAATTACCAATTATAAAATTAATCATTGCAAGATTTATATACCGAATACCTACTAATTCCAATTACTGTCTTTAAAACATTGCTCTATTCTTTACATATCACATTAATAACGAGTAGGGGCCGAAACTCAAAAACTTAAAATGACATATAATCTGTCATTATAATTAAAATTGAAGAAATTTTTTGAGAAGTAGAGTAATGTTTTTATTTAAATGAATGGCAAAATATAGTCAAATTAATAATAATTTATTAAAAAAAATAGGAAAACTGCCATTGTTGTTATTCATTTAATCTTAAATATATTGCATCATAAAATATAATATAAGCAGCAATTCAAGTTTACACATTTTGTTTTAAGAATTTGATATATTTAATTACGTATTTAACAATTAGATCAAAACAAATTTTGTGATCAGAAATAATTTCCGTGTTCAGAAATATAATAACAAAAAGGTAAATGAATAGATACCTAGTTTTTATTTTTAAAAATTAATTCCAAACAAACACATTTTTTAAAATAAAAATAATGAAATTACAAATTACCGGAGAAGATCACACCAAGAAATTGAGTAGATTGTACACCTACAACCAGCAGAAATGAGTCCAAAATACAGCAAGGGTCGTGGTTGGTAAACCACCGGCTATACCCGGTGAAATAAACGCGTCGGTGCTCAACGGCACAGCTTCTAAATCAGCCTAATTCACTCTATCTCAACCGTTGATTCAGATCCCATCACAAAACAGTGGGCCCTGTTCTTCGCACAAATCACGAGAAGAGAAATGTGTGTGCTCTCGCCCTATATAAGCACCCTCTCCTCCTCCATTTATTCTCGCCATTCTCATACCTTTGCTTAGAGGAGAGTTTGCTTATTACAACAACTCTACCAAACACGCCCTTACTCTCTCTCCTCTCTCAAGGTACTTTCCTCCCCTTTCTCTCCCTATACATACATATTGTTTGTGTGTATAGATTTGTGTAGTGTTGTTGTGGTTTTGTTGAAGATTGTGTTTATGGATCTGAGATTAGTTGTTAATTGAAGATGCAATTGATATGTTAGATATGAATTTTAGTTCATTTGGTACTAGCAGATATGAAAATGATAGTTTTCTGACGATTATTGATAAGAATTTTAGTTCATTTGGTGCTAATTGATTTTAAAAACGTTACGCTGCTGGAGAATATTGATATGAATTGATTTTGAAGATGTTACGCTGTTGGTCAATATTGATATGAGTTTTAGTTCATTTGATAAATTAAGAATTAATTTATAAACATAATAGGCATGCGTATAGAGTTTGTGTTAGCCTTCGGGAAATATAGAAATTCGAAGAGAACAGAGCAAGGTTCCTCATGTATTAAAGGCTAATAGGTGAAATATTGTTGTAGATCTGGTGCAGTTTGTTAATTTAAGCGTTTTTCGTGTTCTAATTAATTTAGCATGCCCCTGTCGAAGTTTACACCATAAAAATGTTTATATGCGTTTGTGTTCATTTAAATACAAACTAATTTATTGATTTTTTAGCTCATTTGTAGGCTAAAGTAATTTGTACATGGATATGATTCCATATATACTTATGATCTGGTGATCTGTATATGCGTGTTTGATGATTAACATTGTATTGTCAGTGTAGGATAGTTTTATCTGAACTTGGTCAGATCAATCAATTCAAAATTAATTGGTCTTTCATTTATATGAATTTAGCAAATTACGGGCTTGTGATTTTAAGTGTAATACATTGAACTGCTATATTATAACTATAAATTTGGATCTTTTATTGATTAATTATTATGCTTTTGGTTTGCAGAAATGGAGACCTTTTTGTTTACTTCTGAGTCTGTGAATGAGGGACACCCCGACAAGCTTTGCGATCAGATCTCCGATGCAGTTCTAGATGCCTGTTTGTTGCAGGATCCTGAGAGCAAGGTTGCTTGTGAAACCTGCACCAAGACCAACATGGTTATGGTTTTTGGTGAGATCACAACCAAGGCTACTGTTGATTACGAGAAGATTGTTCGTGATACTTGCCGTGAGATTGGATTTGTTTCTGATGATGTCGGTTTGGATGCTGACAACTGCAAGGTTCTTGTTAATATTGAGCAACAGAGTCCTGATATTGCTCAGGGTGTTCATGGTCATTTGACCAAGAGGCCAGAGGAGGTTGGTGCTGGTGATCAGGGTCATATGTTTGGTTATGCCACTGATGAGACCCCAGAGTTGATGCCACTTAGCCATGTTCTTGCAACCAAGCTTGGTGCTCGCTTAACTGAAGTTCGCAAGAATGGTACCTGCGCGTGGTTGAGGCCTGATGGAAAGACCCAAGTCACCGTGGAATACCACAATGACAATGGTGCCATGGTCCCGATCCGTGTCCACACTATCCTAATATCCACCCAGCATGATGAGACTGTCACTAACGATGAGATCGCAGCTGATCTTAAGGAGCATGTTATCAAGCCTGTTGTTCCTGCAAAGTACTTGGATGAGAAGACAATTTTCCACTTGAACCCTTCTGGCCGTTTTGTCATTGGTGGACCTCATGGTGATGCAGGTCTAACTGGCCGAAAGATTATCATTGACACCTATGGTGGGTGGGGAGCTCATGGTGGCGGTGCTTTCTCTGGTAAGGACCCAACCAAGGTTGATCGCAGTGGTGCTTACATTGTCAGGCAGGCTGCAAAGAGCATTGTGGCCTGTGGACTTGCACGCAGGTGCATTGTTCAGGTTTCATATGCTATCGGTGTCCCAGAGCCTTTGTCTGTTTTTGTAGACTCTTATGGAACTGGAAAGATTCCCGACAGAGAGATTCTACAGATTGTGAAGGAGACCTTTGACTTCAGACCAGGAATGATCTCTATCAACCTTGACCTCAAGAGAGGTGGCAACGGAAGGTTTTTGAAGACTGCTGCCTATGGCCACTTCGGACGTGATGACCCAGACTTCACATGGGAAGTTGTGAAGCCTCTCAAATGGGAGAAAGCTTAAGCTGTTGATCAATGGTTCACAATGTTTCTTTTGGTATTGCCTGCTCTCAGCCTTTTAATTCATTGTTATGCCTATTGGCTTTTGGGTTATTGAATTAATAATATTTTGTTTTCTATATATAATTCAAAAGAATTGTATTCTTCTTTTCTAGAGTTAGTGAGTTGAATTACCTGGTGTAAGCTGATTAAATATAATTATCCCTGTCTCTGATTTGCTAATGAAATGATACTATAAGTTTAAATTAGCAGAAGTGCTGCAAAGTACAATGATCTGTGTTTTGCATCAAGTGGTATTGAATTAGTTCCATTCCTTTTCATTGCATTTCCTTGTGATCTCGAATGAGAGTGAATTAAGCGAAATGGATACAATATTTTTAGTGTCATTCACCGCTATGTCTCATTTTTGTGAACTATGTAGTGTGTCATTTACCAATTTGCTTTTTGAGTCATTTGCAGCCATAATTTGGTCCTATAATCGTATCTTTCTGCAACCGCGCCTACAAATATCAGTAGAACTTTGCTGTATTATCTTTCCTCTACCTCGTAAACACAGTCATTGTTTCAAATGTAAAAACTTATCGTTCAGCTCATTATACAAAGAAACAACATATCGAAATATATATAAATATGAGTCAAATCTAAACTGCACATCCAAATGCTATATTTGTCAAAGCGCATTACTTTCTCCCAAAATCAAGACTCGATACAAAATTTATGAATTGAAAGGAGCCCTTTTTATCCAGTTTTTGAAAATAATTACTAATAATTAGGAAAACCCGGACGTTTGCCCACCTATACCGGAAATAAAGCATCTCATAGATTATCGAAGCAAGACATGACGAAACAGTAGCAGCATTTAACATGCTCATCACAGTCTTAACAATCATTTCTAGACAACTACTGTGAAATTTCATGCTGAGATCTTTTGCCTTCGGTAACTCATCAAATTCTCAATAATTTTAGCATCTTGACAGTCGCCGATTTGACTGTGAATGGACCAATTTGTCCTGCTTTCGTCCCATTGGATTCTTTACATAATTTTTCTCATATTTGACATATATTTTAAGTCTATTATAAATATAATTCTATAATTTATTTTTAAAATTTTCTTTTTTTCTATATAAAAGTTTAAATATTAAATCTTTATTTTAAAAAAATATTTAAAATTATTTAGTAAAACATGTTTTACGGAAACCTTATAATATGTGCCGAATCCCCGAATATAATCAACTCAGTGGACCGAGGGAGTATTAAGTAAAATCCTTGTAGCGGGCGCGGGGTGGATACATACAAGGCAGTAATTTATTTCCTAAGTATCCGGGGAGCAAGGTAACCGGCCCTTACCTGTATTGTCTCAGCCTGAATTGATTTACGGAATTGATTTCAACATCCTTACTCCGACCATCCTTACAAATAGTTTTTTATTAGAGAAACTTCATGTTCATGAGATATTTATGTTTTGCCATTCTAGAAAAAATTTCTAGTTCCATTCCCTGGTCGTTTCTTTCAAAAGGTCTTCCATCGGGGTACATTGATACCTAGTAGCAGGCTAGCAGCACTGCATATTTGACTAGATGTATGAACCAGATGCCCCAAAACAACACCCTAACTGGACATTAATAAATAAATCAACACTACAATCCTTGTATTAGTATTATCAAGTATATTTTTATCAAGTAGAAGATTCTATAATATCATTCCTTACGATTTAGTACAAACTTTACTAAAAAAACAAATTCGATCCAAACTGTGCACACCCCTATTACATACCGGGAAAACTCCACACAAAGTAGGTCGGATATGAAATATGAATTAGATCCTTATTGTCACAAGTTTATGACTCACCACCTAGTCGATTTTATTTAGGATCTGTTTGTGTACCGCCTATGACTTATAAAGACCACAAAAATTTATCGAAGAGTGTTTGTGGACCTAATTTGTAAGTCGAAGTTACAATTTTAAACTGATAAGTTGAATTTTAGTGCCCATTTGTGAAATTTTAAAATAAGTAACTTATGACTTAAATTGAATAAGGGATTTATAAGTGATAAGTAGATGGATACCTAAGTTAAATAACTGTTTGGTTAAATGTCATAATATTTTTTACTTAATTGAGTTAAAATAAATAAATTATAAATATAATTATCTTAATTCGTAAATTTTAAATTAGAAAGACATATAAAAACATAATTTTTAAAACAAAAGTTAATAAAAAAGCGAAAAATCAAAATAAGTTGAGAAAAAGTACATTGTTACTAACATTCAACTTATCAACTTATAAGTTGTAAATTTAACTTATAAGCTGGGTCGACAAACACTCGTCAATAAGTACTTACAAGCTTATAAGCGAATAAGTAATTTATTATCTGCCGCCAGACAGACCCTTAGTAATGGCGTAATATCCCTCAACTTATTTTTATTTTTTATTTTTTTATTAACTTCAGTTTAAAATATGTGTTTTTAAATATTAATCTAATTAGTTGAAATTTTTTGAAATAAGATAATTATATTTAAAATTATTTATTTTAGTTCATTTAGGTAAAAAAAATTATAATTAAATTATCCAAACAATAGAACCTATTGTTGGAGAACTAGAAATAAATCAGTAATTGATATTACTGATATGTTAGTGGGAAGAAATCAATTAGTTTCCTGAAATCGTGGGATTCATTTTTTGTGTGTTAAGAATAAAATAT
Source organism: Apium graveolens (assembly GCF_009905375.1). Lineage (NCBI taxonomy): Eukaryota > Viridiplantae > Streptophyta > Magnoliopsida > Apiales > Apiaceae > Apium > Apium graveolens. The sequence continues at coordinate 244,392,297 of NC_133654.1, forward strand.
CTTGTAGTAATTAGCAGATTTGTACAGAGTTAAAGAGTGTTGTATTCCTGTACCAAGCCTATATAAAGACTCTTTTACTATTAGATTAATATATCAGACCTATTATTTTAATCTACATGGTATCAGAGCAACCCTAAACAACCATCTACAACCCTGTTTTTTTTTCCTACCCTATAGTTAAATTTCATCTTCTTCCTTTAAGCCATGTCTGATGAATCATCTGAAATTGTTCAAACTATCACAAAAACCAACACTCATCAACCCCATGTTGAGTCCTGCCATGTTCAAATCACTACTATCCGATTAAATGGAGACAACTTTGTACGCTGGTCACTGTCGGTTCGGATGTACATCAGGGGGAGAGGCAAAATTGGGTATTTGACTGGAGAAACAAAAAAACCAGCATCTACAGATCTGACTTATTTAACCTGGGATGTTGAAAATTCAATGGTGATGACTTGGCTTGTAAATTCAATGGATGAAGATATTAGTTCTAACTACATGTGCTACTCCACGGCCAAAGACATTTGAGATAATGTGACTGAGATGTACTCAGACTTGAAAAATCAATCCCAAATTTATGAATTAACTTTGAAGCTTGGTGAACTTCGACAAAGGGAAGATACCGTAACCAGGTACTTTAATTCCTTGAAACGCCTTTGGCAAGATTTGGATTTGTTTAATGATTATGAATGGAAATCTAGTGAGGATGCTGAACACAATAGGAAAACCGTGGAAGCATATCGTATTTACAAATTCCTTGCAGGTCTTAATGTTGAATTTGATGAGGTTAGAGCTTGGATCATTGGCCGGACTCCTCTTCCCTCAATCAGTGAAGTGTTGCAGAGGTACGAAGGGAAGAAAGTCATCGTCATGTAATGCTTGGAAAAAATATTATTTCACAAGCTGAAAATTATGCCCTTACTAGTGTTGATATTACAGCTCACAAGGCTGTTGTACATCAAAAAAGGACCGAAGAAAAGCCACGAATATGGTGTGATTTCTGGAACAAACCACGCCACACTCGTGAAATCTGCTGGAAAATTCATGGAAAACCACCAAACTGGAAAAATAGTAAATCTGGTGACCAAAATAACCGCTTTCCAACAACAAATGAAGCAAAGACAAGTCCCTTTAACAAGGAGCAGATTAGTCATCTTCTTAAACTGCTGAAATCATCCAATTCTTCATCTGGTATTCCTAGTGTTTCTGTGGCACAAACAGGTAATATTCCCAATGTTTTTTCTAGTCATTTAGTTTTCACTCCATGAATTATTGATTCAGGAGCTTCTGATCATATGACTAGTTCATCAAATTTATTTCATTCTTATTCCCCGTGTTCTGGTTCTAGTAAAATTAGGATTGCCGATGGTAGTTTCAAACCTATTGCAGGAAAAGGTCTTATAAAATTGACTCAAAATATAGATCTTAAATCTGTACTCCGTGTTCCTAAACTAGCCTGCAATCTTCTCTTTGTTAGTTCACTCACGAAAGAATCTAATTGTTGTGTTGTTTTCAATGATTCTTATTGTGAAATTCAGGACAGGAACTCTGGGAAGATGATTGGCAGTGCTAAGTTGATTGATGGACTCTACTATTTTGATGATTACTTCAAAAATAAACATGCTCAGGGCCTAAGTACTGTTAGTTCAATTTCTGTTCATGATAAAATAATGCTTTGGCACTTAAGGCTAGGACATCCTAGTTTTATATATCTTAAACACTTATTCCCAGATTTATTTAAAGGTTTTGATATTTCATCTTTATATTGTGAGAGTTGCTGCATTTCTAAAAGTCATCGCAATCCTTATAATTCAAAACCATATAAACCTTCAGAACCATTTTTTTTAGTTTATAGTAATGTTTGGGGACCTTTTAGAGTTGCTACTTTAACTCGGAAAAAATGGTTTGTGACATTTATTGATGATCACACTCGTTTATGTTGGGTTTACTTGATGAATGAAAAATATGATGTTGCAATATTATTTCAAGATTTTCACAAAATGATCGAAACTCAGTTCCGAAGAAAAATTGGTATTCTTCACACTGATAATGGAACTGAATATTTTAATAATTTCTTGGATGATTTTTTGAAAGAAAAAGGAATTATACATCAGTCTACCTGTGTTGACACACCACAACAAAATGGAATTGCCGAAAGAAAAAATAGGCATTTACTTGAAGTTGCACGTTCTTTGATGTACTCTATGCATGTACCGAAGTATCTTTGAGGGGATGCTATTCTTACAGCTACCTATTTAATCAATCGAATGCCTACACGTGTACTCAAGTATAGCACAGCTCTTGATTATTTCAAAAAGGAATTTCCACTCTCACACATGTATTCTGATTTGCCCTTAAAAAATTTTGGATGCATTGTTTTTGTTCATATTCCTAATAATCATCAATCCAAGCTTGATCCTAGGGCTGAAAAATATATTTTTATAGGGTATGCTTCTAATAAAAAAGTTTATAAATGCTATAACCCTCAAACTAGAAAGATTCATGTAAGTATGGATGTTTCTTTCAACGAGAAGCAACCTTACTTTCAAAATTCATTTTAGGGGGATAGTGGGTTGAAAGAGCAAGACAATTTTTTGAATGTTTCTCCTAATTCAGTACCCAACTTAATCTTTTACACTCAAGAAGAGTCATCTGTTTTTAAAAATCAGGAACAAAGTGGTACACAAAATATGTATGACGGGGAAAATACTAGAACTATAGTGCCAAATACTATTTCATATGAAACATGGGGAGAAGCACTATGACCTAATCCTGAGCTTCTGGTTTATACTCGAAGAAAGTCACAAAATCAGGGGCAACCAACTTTACTGAGCACTGATCAATCTCAACCTCAGGGAACTGGACCTCCAATTATCACATATAATTTTCATCCTCCATGTGCTCCAGTGTTACCTAATAACCATGAAACATCTGATCTTGATATTCCTATAGCCATTAGAAAAGGAACTCGTGCATGCACTAAATATCACTTGGCTAAATATGTTTCAGATTCGAAACTTTCTTCTAACCACAAAGCATATACTTCAAAAATCTCAAACTTGTTTATTTCAAGAAATATTCAGGAAGCTCTTGATGATCCTAATTGGAAATCAGCAGTGATGGAAGAGATGAATGCTCTTAGGAAAAGTGGTACATGGGACACTGTTAGTTTGCATGAAGGTAAGAAACCAGTTGGGTGCAGATGGATTTTTACCGTAAAATGCAAGGCTGATGGTAGCATAGAAAGGTATAAGGCGAGACTAGTGGCCCGAGGGTTTACTCAAACACATCGAATTGACTATCAGGAGACGTTCACTCCTGTAGCTAATGTAAATTCTATTAGAGTTCTGTTGTCTTTGGCTGCAAATTTTGATTGGCCGCTACATCAACTAGATGTAAAAAATGCGTTTCTAAACGGAGAGTTAGAGGAAGTGGTATACATTAAATTACCACCAGGGTTTGCGAAAGAAATGGGTTTAAACAATGTATGTAGATTAAGAAAATCTATATACGGTCTCAAACAATCTCCTCGTGTTTGGTTCGGAAGGTTTGGAAAAACAGTAAAGAGTTGTGGTTATACACAAAGCCAAGCTGATCATACTATGTTTTATAAACACGGAAAAGAAGGTTAGATAGCAATTTTAATTGTGTATGTTGATGACATAATTTTAACAGGAGATGACAGCGAAGAATTAAACAAACTTAAAGTTAAATTGGCCGCTGAATTTGAGGTTAAAGATTTAGGCATGCTTAATGTAACAGCCCGCACTTCCGGACTATTAATTCTAAATCGAAAACTAATACAAAATACAATTTTTTGATCAAAAAGTATATTACAAAGGTGACTATTATAAATGCGCAGCTAAAAACGGAAGCCCAAAGGTCAATCTACTCCAATTCTAAGTCCTCGAATTCCAATGCTAATCAACTCGAATCTTAGACGAAATCTGAAATTGTAAAAGAATGATTGGCGAAGTCCAGCAAGCAACTACCGTTTGACGGCTCAAAATAATATTTTAAATCTTTTGGAATTTAAACATGCTTGACACATAACACAGATCACACATATATTCGATAACAAGGTGAACAAAGATACACATGATATAATCAATAATCATAATCAAACACATTCTATAATGCATATAATCAAAATTCTTAATCAATCAATAAATCTTAATAACAAATTCTTATCTTTAGTCCCACAGTCCTAAATCACACCTTATGTCACACTTTGCCAGTGACAGGCATCTTATACTTTATGCCACACTTCCCAAGTGATCGGGTTCTAATTCTTATTCGATGGGGGGCTAGTTCACGTCCCTCGTCAAGTGCAACCAAAGCTTGACAATGTATCGATGTGTTCCGGAACGTGCGCAAACTAGTTCTAAGTTCTAAGTATCACACTGTCCAGTGATCGGAATCTTATTCTTATACATGATTAAGATAGGGGATTTATTTGAATTCGTTTCTTATCAATCACATATTAATTTCATACATACGACAATCAAAACAAATATTTGAGCACATGAATCAAACAATATAAGATACATTACACAATAATAGGGAGCAATAAAGATTCACTTGCGTAATCAAACAGATAATTCAAGTTTCAAAATATACGGAACAACGAATAATCACTTACAGAACACGTAAGCAACAAATAATACAGAGCAACGAAAGTTACTTGCCTCAATCACGCAAACAGATAATTCACATTAGAATACACAATCAATCCTTAGCAACCCATCAAAAATGAAACATCTAAAATCTCGATCTTCTCCATGACTCCAATTCTGATCAGATTGTTATTGAGCCTTTTTGACCCTTTAAACGACGTTTTCTTGGAAAACACAAAGCACGAAAGTTGTAGAGAACGAAAAGATCTTTCCGAAAAGTCCAGAATTACTGAATTCTGACTCACGATGAATTTACTACGAATTTTACAAGACTGCTGATTTATGAAGAAAAGCCCCTACGAATTTTGATATTAAAAACGAGGAAAACGAATAGGATGTATTTATAACGATACAAAACCCTATATCTTAACCTACAAGTTATCCATATTAGAATCTGATCCAAATTTTAGGCCCAATAGTCTAACCCAATTTTAAATCCTAGTTCTTATCTAATTTTATTCCTTTTTATTCTATTATTCTTTTATTAATCGAATTTTAAAAAAATTACGGGACTTAAATACTTCCTGGGAATGGAGTTTGCAAGGTCCAAAGAAGGAATATTTGTGAACCAACGTAAATATGTTCTTGATTTGCTTAATGAGACGGGAATGACAGGTTGTGCTCCAGCAGACTCCCCTCTTGAACCCAACCTGAAGTTACTACCCTCCAAAGAGGAAGAAATTCTAGATCAAGGACAGTATCAAAGATTGGTTGGGAAATTAATCTACTTGTCTCATACTCGTCCAGATATAGCTTTTGCCGTGAGTTTAGTCAGTCAGTTTATGCACGCTCCTGGACAAACACACTTTGATATTGTTCATAGAATCCTCAGATACTTAAAAGGATCACCAGGTAAAGGCTTATTGTTTCGGAAACATGGTCATTTACAAGTGGAAGCTTATACTGACGCGGACTAGTGTTAGATATATTTGATAATGTCATGGCTAATATGTTTTATGTTTAGATTTCAGATCTTATTTGAACAGAACAAATCAGTACTTAACTGATCAGTACTTATACTGGAAGTCAGAACTTAAGGGATATCAGTACTTATGTTATCAGGAGATAGATATCAGAACTTAAGTGCTGAAGGACGATCAGATAAGGACAGTAGCTGATTAAAGTTAAGAAGATCAAGATAAACATAAGAAGAGATATGCATGAAGAAGGAATTCCGTGAAGAATGGAATACTTGGAATAGAAGATATCTGATTGATATATTTTAGGAAGCAGAATTATATTCCATATCAATTAGCGATTATCTTGTAACTGTGTAGTATATAAACACAGACATAGGGTTTACACTATAAGTGTTATCATTATCGAGAATATTATTTACTATAACCCTAGCAGCTCTCGTGATATTTTGTTCATCACTGAGAGATAATAGTTCCAGATTGTAACAGAGTTTATTGATTAAATAAAGTTTGTTTTCTGTTACATAAGTTCTTGAAGTTTGATTTGATTGAAATAAACACTGTATTCACCCCCTCTACAGTGAAAGTGTGACCTAACAAGTGGTATCAGAGCTTTCTGTTAACACACATACAGTTAAAGATCCAAAAACAATCATGTCTGACACAGAAACTCCAACTAAGCCTACCAAAACTGAGGAATCATCAAAGACATCAACTCAGAGTCGATATGAGACTATCAGAGTTCCCATATTGAGACCATCTGAATATCCCATATGGAAGGTAAGGATGACCATGTTTCTGGAAGCAACAGATCCAGAATACCTTGATAGAATTAAGGAAGGGCCTCACAAACCTACCAAGCTCGCTGTTGTAGTTGCAGGTGAAGCAGCAATGACCGTACCAAAGGAAAAGAGTGATTACACTGCTGAAGATATAGCATCTATTGCTAAGGATGCCAAGGTACGACACTTATTGCATAGTGCCATTGATAATGTAATGTCAAACAGGGTAATCAACTGCAAGACTGCTAAGGAGATATGGGATGCACTGGAAACAAGGTGTCAAGGAACTGAAACTGTTAAGAAGAACAGGAAGACAATACTCACTCAAGAGTATGAACACTTTGACTCTAGGACTAATGAGTCATTGACTGATGTATATGATAGATTTGTCAAACTCTTGAATGACTTGTCATTAGTAAATAAGGAGTATGATCTTGAAGATACAAACCTTAAATTCCTGTTAGCTCTTCCTGAATGTTGGGATTTGAAGGCAACAACAATAAGAGACAACTACAATCTTGATGAAACAACTCTTGATGAAATCTATGGAATGCTCAAGACTCATGAACTTGAGATGGAACAAAGAAGCAAGAGGAAAGGAGGAAAGTCAAGGACAGTTGCTCTCAAGGCTGAAGAGGAATCCCCCAAACCACCTTCCTCGAAGAAAGACAAGGGTAAAGCTCTTATCATAAAGTCTGATACTGAGTCATCAAGTTCTGAGAGTGATGATGACTCAGATTCTGAAAGCTTGCCTGAAACTGATGCTGATGAGGAGATGATGAAGCTGTGTGCTCTTATGGTGAAAGGAATCACAAAGATTGCATACAGGAAGTTCAGGAAGGGAAATAAGTTTTCCAGAAAAGGCATAAGTTCTGATAAGAAGAATTTCAGAAGATCTGAAGGAAGAGTAGGAAAGTCTGACAGAGGAGATTACGCTAATGTTAAATGTTATAATTGTGGTGAGAAAGGCCACATATCTCCTGATTGCAAGAAGACCAAGAGTGACAAAGGCAAAGCTCTTGTCACAAAGCAGAAAAGCTGGACAGACACCTCAGACTCTGAAAGTGAGGAGAACTATGCATTGATGGCAAATGCTGATAAATCAAGTTCTGAGAGCAGTTCTGAAGCTGCTGAAACAAAGGTACCTCAGACTACTTATGCTTTTCATACTGATGATATTAATGAGTTGAGAAGATATCTTAAAACCATGTTTGTTAGTTATAGAGATCAAACTTTAACATGTGAAAGATTAACTTCTGAAAATCTTGCTTTTAGGAAAAGAAATGATTTCTTAGAAAAAGAGTTAGTCATGTTCCATCAAACTCAGCAGGATAGAGATGATGCTTTTTATGTTAGGGATGAAGTGCTAAAAATGAATGAATCTCTAAAAACTGAGTTAGAAAAGGAGAGAGAGATTATAAGAACTTGGACTAACTCTGGCAAAACAACTCAAAATTTGCTAAGCAGTGGAAACTGGAAAGAGGGCTTAGGCTATGGAGAAAATAAAAATGAAAAAGGAACTGTAGAAATTAAGCCTGTTGATAAGCAAAAGCCGAAGTTAAAACCTGTTAAGTTTGTTACTGAAAAATCTGAAAATGAGAAATCAGAAGTTAAAAAGGAATTAGCTTCTGACAAACTAAAACAGGAAAAGACAGCTGAAGTTAACATAGGCTTAATGACAAAGAAGCAGCTTAAGCATAAGCTGAAAGATGTTAAGAATGCAAACAAGGTAAAATCACCTAGGAAAAACAGGAATGGAAAGGAAGGTGTGAATAAAAGCAATAACTATAAATCTGTTCCTGATGCTCCTAGGAAAGCATGTCATAACTGTGGAAGTTCTAACCATCTGGCTTCTTTTTGCAGGAAGAATAAGAATATTAACTCCTTATCTACAAAGTCAGGAGTTAAGAGTCAGTCTGTTAGATACAAACCACAAAATCCTTGTTTTCATTGTGGTAGTTTATGGCATTCCATTTATACTTGTAAGGAATATCATAGTTTGTACTATGATTATTATCAAATAAAACCTTCTTTAAAGAAAGTTTCTGTTGTTCCTTCTAGTGTAAGTTCTGATTCAAAGTCTGGTAGTATAAGTTCTGATAAGAAAACTGTTAACATAAAATCTGATGCTAAATCCGCTGCAAATGTTAACAAACCTAAAAAGGCCAAAGGATCCAAGCAAGTCTGGGTCCTTAAAATTAATAATTAGTGGTCTTTTTGATTGCAGGGCAACAGGAAAAATATTTTAGTTCTAGACAGTGGATGTTCAGGACATATGACTGGAAATAAGGCCCTGCTATCAGACTTTGTGGAGAAAGCTGGTCCAAGTGTTTCTTATGGAGATGGCAACATTGGAAAAACTTTGGGATATGGCAATATCAATCTTGGGAATGTCATTATTAAAGATGTAGCTCTGGTCTCAGGACTTAAACACAACTTACTGAGTATAAGTCAAATCTGTGACAGAGGTTATCATGTTGATTTCTTTGCAGAACATTGTGAAATAGTTAGTAAATCTAAAGGAAAAATTGTTCTGAAGGGATTCAGGCGTGGTAACATTTATGAAGCTAAGCTTTCAACAAGTTCTGATGGTTCTGCAATCTGTTTAGTGAGTAGAGCCTCAACTGAAGAAAGCTGGAATTGGCACAAGAAACTCTCTCATTTAAACTTCAACAAGATAAATGAACTGATCAAGAAAGATCTTGTGAGAGGACTGCCAAAATCAGTGTTTGTTCCTGATGGTCTTTGTGACTCATGTCAGAAGGCTAAACAAAGAAAATCTTCGTTCAAGAGCAAGACTGAATCATCAATTCTTGAGCCTTATTATCTGCTTCGTGTTGATCTATTTGGTCCAGTGAATGTCATGTCTATTGCAAAGAAGAAATATGCGTTGGTCATAGTAGATGAGTTCACCAGATACACATGGGTGTATTTCTTGCACACAAAAAGTGAAACTGCATCTATCCTGATTGATCATGTCAAACATCTGGATAAATTGATCAAAGATTCTGTGAAAATTTTGAGGAGTGATAATGGCATTGAATTCAAGAATTTGATAATGGAAGAGTTCTGCAAAAATCATGGAATAAAGCAGGAATTTTCTGCTCCTGGAACTCCACAGCAAAATGGAGTTGTTGAAAGGAAGAATAGAACTCTAATTGAAGCTGCACGAACAATGCTTGAAGAAGCAAAGCTTCCAACCTATTTCTGGGCTGAAGCTGTGCAGACTGCTTGTTTTACTCAAAATGCAACACTCATTAACAAGCATGGAAAAACACCATATGAGATGGTGAAGAACAAGAAGCCAAATCTCAAATACTTTCATGTATTTGGATGTAAGTGTTTTGTTCTCAAGACTCATCCTGAACAGCTATCCAAGTTTGATCTAAAAGCTGATGAGGGAATCTTTGTGGGATATCCACTTTCTACAAAAGCCTTCAGAGTCTATAATTTGAGAACAAAAGTGGTCATGGAATCTATCAATGTCTCTTTTGATGACAAGAAGATCACTGGACTTGAAGATTGCATTGATCATAATCAGCTGAGTTTTGAAAATGAAGATTCATATTCTGATACCTCAAGTCCTGACAGTCTAAGTCCTGATACTGTAAATTCTGATGGATTAAACTCTGATGTTATTGAAACTGTGGTGACTACGTCAAAGGAAGATGCACCAATGCAGGGGGAGCATACTCAAGATATTATCACATCTCAAGAAGCATCAGAACATACATCTGGCTCTTCAAATTCAGATTCGTCAAGTTCTGATAAGCCAAGTACTGAAAATCTAAATACTGAAGGATCCAACTCAGAGAGCATAGTTTCAGGGGGAGCATCAGAAAATGAAACCGAAGACAGCATGAATCATGGGGGAGCATCCAGTTCTAGAGAAAATCTTCCATCTGCAAGGAAGTGGACAAAATCACATACACCTGATTTAATAATTGGCAATCCTGAGGCAGGTGTCAGAACTAGAACAGGTACTTCGAATGAATGTCTTTACAATTCTTTTCTCTCTCAGTCTGAGCCAAAGAAAGTGGAAGAAGCTCTTCAAGATGCTGATTGGGTGCAAGCAATGCAGGAAGAGTTGAATGAATTTGAAAGAAACAAAGTCTGGACCTTAGTGCCAAGACCCAAGAATAGATCGGTTGTTGGTACAAAATGGGTATTCAGAAACAAAACTGACAGTGATGGCATAATTGTAAGGAACAAAGCAAGGCTGGTTGCAAAAGGATATTCTCAACAGGAGGGAATTGACTATGATGAAACATTTGCTCCAGTTGCTAGGTTAGAAGCCATAAGGATATTCATGGCTTATGCTGCTCACAAAAAGTTTACTGTCTTTTAAATGGATGTGAAAAGTGCTTTTCTCAATGGAGAATTGGAAGAGGAAGTATATGTTGAACAACCTCCAGGCTTTGTAGATTCCAAACATCCAGATTATGTCTACAGGCTTGATAAAGCACTTTATGGACTTAAGCAAGCTCCTAGAGCATGGTATGGGACTTTAGCTCAGTTTCTTCTGGAAAGTGGATTCAACAGAGGAACTATTGACAAAACACTGTTCTATCTCAACCATGGCAAGGACTTACTTTTGATCCAGATTTATGTTGATGATATTATTTTTGGGTCTCCAAATGACAAACTTTGCAAAAAGTTTGCCAACCTAATGCAGTCAAGATATCAGATGAGTATGATGGGAGAACTTAGTTATTTTCTGGGCCTTCAAGTCAAGCAGAGTGAAGAAGAAACTTTTATTTGTCAATCTAAGTACACCAGAAACTTGCTGAAAAAATTTGGAATGCAAGAGGCATCCACTCCCATGGCCACTGCAACAAAACTGGATAAGGATACTGGTAATTCAGTAGATATTACTGATTACAGAGGTATGATTGGCTCACTTCTCTATCTAACTGCTAGTAGACCAGATATCATGTTTGCTACCTGTCTTTGTGCAAGATTTCAAGCAGATCCAAGAGAACCTCACTTAACAGCTGTAAAAAGAATCTTTAAGTATCTTAAAGGAACAGCTGATCTAGGATTATGGTATCCTAGAGAATCAGATTTTAAATTAGTAGGTTACTCAGATGCAGATTTTGCAGGTTGCAAAATTGACAGGAAAAACACCAGTGGTAGCTGCCAATTTCTTGGAGGCAGGTTGGTTTCTTGGTATAGCAAGAAACAAAAGTCAATTTCCACATCAACTGCAGAAGCAGAGTATATTGCTGCAGGAAGCTGCTGTGCACAGATTCTCTGGATGAAGAATCAGTTACTGGATTATGGGTTAACGTATTTCAAAATCCCTATTTACTGTGATAATCAAAGTGATATTGCTATGACAGGTAATCCAGTTCAACACTCTATGACAAAGCACATCAGCATCATGTACCATTTCATCAGGGAACATGTGGATGAAGGTACAGTGGAATTGCATTTTGTTCCCACAGATCAACAAGTAGCAGATATCTTCACAAAACCACTGTGTGAAGCTACCTTTACAAAATTGGTAAATGAACTTGGAATGATTTCAGGTTCTTTCTCTAAATCTGCTTAAACTTGTTATCAGACTTTATGATCAGTATTTACAGAATTAATCTCTTTGTATATTCTGTGCATTAATTGATAAATGTTTTTAAGTACTGATTGTTGTCTGATACATATTTCTAAACTCTGATAAGTGATATGTTTGTTTCAATAACTATTCTACCCTATGAGGATAATTGTGCAAGATACTGACCTACTAGTCTTCAATAAACAAATGATTCCATGAAAGAAGTAATTATTTCTGTGGAAATCTTATGACACAAGCAAATTCTGATACTTGAGCTTAGTTTAGTTTACTTTATTCATCTTACTACTAAGTCCCAAATTAGAATAATGCTACTCATCTGTTTAAGTTCTTATTCTAGTAAAACTGCTGAATGTACTAAGTGCTGATAAACCTCACTTATCAAAAGAAAAAGAAAAAGAATCAAAGAATAATATCAGGTACTCCTTTGAGATCTAGAGTAAAAATGTGAATGGGACGACCCAAGTGCATTGCTGGTATTAAGTAAATATGCATTAGAAAAGCAAAATATTTTTTCTTGGTGACTTTTCACACTCTATGATTACTGGAGAAATACTCTGATAATAGCATAAATTCTGATAAGCAGTCGTGACTCACTTACACTGAGAAGCCTCTGTAAAATAGAATTTCAAAAGATGCATAAAATTAGCACAAAAACAGTTGAGGTGGACTCATGCATGAACTCATTTATCAGTAGGTTTCAGGATAATGACAGCTATTTAGCAAAATTTTAATTATGACTTATTTCTAAGATGTACTGAAGTAGTTCAGACTTTACTCTTTGTCTGTTATTTAGCTTAATGCACACACACATCACTCCATATGAATGATGAAATTTCTGTGGTGGTCTATGTTATTTTAGATAAACAGTCATTGTGTCACTTTTGCACAAATTCTGAGGACAAGTTCTAGTTACACGTTCTGATGATTAAGTTCTGACGTTCATAACTAAGAACTTGTATGAGTATTTACTAAGATAGATATTCCTTGTTCGAGTTAAGACATTATGTTCTGATGACTGTTAAGTTCTGGTATAGGTCTAAGTTCTGACTTTTCAGTCTAACCCTTTACTTGACTTATCTGTGAGTAAAATTTGGTAACAGTCTCAGATCAATTTCGAAATGTTGAAGTGGAAGATTAATAGTCTATGGTTAAAACATAATGGCACCCGTCCTTGAACAGTTCACTCTTGTTACATGTGCACATTCCTTTTCCAATGACTGTTATTCTTTTTCAAAGTCTAGGGAGACGAGGTAGAATTAATTCTACCTGTCAGCATTAAATATCTTTGCGTCTCTTGGCATTCTCTTGCCTATATACACAGCCACTTCACATTAGTCTTCTCATCACACTTGTATCACAAATTCAGTCTTGTTTTTCATTTACTATCACAAATGGCTGAATTTGGCTGGTTCTACAATTATGGTGATGAGACTGTGCATGTCTTTTTGATTGGAATTCCAACTCCCTACCCTATCACCAACATCCCTCACAATCTCTGGATTCAGTTTCCAGAGGTTATCAAACGTGATCTGGTGGCCGTTCGAAGAGACCTTCACCTTCGTCGTATCCGTCAGCAAGAGCGAATCATACGACTCGCCATCTTGTTTGTCGAAGATAGGAAGAGGAAGATGACTTAATCTCGTCTTCTTCCTGTTCTTCTTCATCCTCAGCTTTGTCAGGCTTCTTAGCTAGGACTAAAGCTGTTGACGTTAGGATTAGAAGCTTAGGGCAAATCTTGTATTGATGTAATCTCTATTTCATATATGTATTGACTTGATATATTAATGAAAACTGTTTTTACTTCAAGATTTTGTCTCTGAGTTATTTTATCTTGTGTTGTTAAATCCTGCTTGATATTCTGATGACCTTTTAAATTTTGTTTTTTTTTAAGTTCTGATTCTTTATCAGCACTTATTCATCGAAATTATCTCGGTCATTTTTAACATGATTCATTTTCAGAATATTAATGTTGCAGTGAAAAACAATTCAATCAGTGCTAACGGTTTCAATTTTGAATTAAACCTGTGTCTCTTGATAACTGAAATGGTTTTTCCTTGAAACAAGGCAACTGGGTAAGTAATCATTCCTGTTTTCTCGAGCCCAGTAACTATCCGTTATTACTGCATGTCTGACAGGTGTCCAACGGTAACATTTTTTTTAGAGTATAAGAACAACAAAGAGAAGATTTCTTTAATCTTTTACTTTCTTTATACTTTATCTCTCTTCTTACTTTTACTCTCTTTCTCATTCTTTCTCACGTTGGTTTTTCATACAGACATTATCTCAAACACCTAACAGGCATACTTGAATTTCAATATTTTTTCACATGGCACCAAAGGATTTAATCATTGATGGAGCAAAGTTTGTTCCAAACAACTATGCTGCAATTCTTGATCATGCTGAAGCTCCATCTGAATTGCATTTTGTGCAAGATCTTCTTGCACATAGTGAGGTTGGGTACGCCTTAACTCAGCCTGAATTATTTTCAAGCCAACAAGTTCTGCGGTTCTGGAGGACTGGAGTTTATGATGATGGTGGTAAACGAGGAACTCCCAGTATTATCTTCCAAGTGGGTGATTCTTCCTATGTAGTCACTCCTGGTACAGTACGAAGAGCATTACATCTTCCAGAAGATTGTACCTTCTCTATACCAGAGGAATCAGAACTTCGGGGGTTAATGACTGATTTGGGATATGAAAAGAGTCTGACGAAACTTGGACAGTTGAAACGGGCTAATATCAGAAGAGAATGGAGTTTCTTCTTCGATTGCATCACCAAGGCTTTTGGCAACAAGTGTTCAAATTTTGATGCCATCCCAATTCTGAGTCAGCACATCGGGTATGCTATTATCCATCAAACTCATTTTGATTTTGTAACTGGAATAATTGGTTTTATTGGGGATAGGATGACAGGGATCGAGATGTTGTTTATTTTGCTAGATTCTGTCAACTTATTTATACGTATTGTACTGCTGAACCCCAGTTAGTCAGCACTCAAACCCCACCTTTTAAGGTTGCAAAAAGGTACTTTAACGACCTGATAAATGCTGACACAAAGAAATCAATGGTGAGACAATTACATATTCCTCAGTCTGTGAAACAGATTCTGGTAAATGCTGATCCTGCTACTTACAAATCTGTTTACTCAAATGTTCAACCAACTCACCATAACCAAAATCCATCAACCTCAGTCCCTACCTCTCATTCTACTCAACCTACCCTCAGAACTTATCTCAAATCCTATCTCTCCACTTCACAGACTGCTCAACCTTCTTCTTCAGCACCTACTGTGAAGCCTACATCCTCTAAGCCAAAGAGAACAAAGACTGTTCCTCAAACATCTCAGAAGAAGAGGAGGATTACTTTGAGAGATGAATCAGATTCTGAGGATCAGATTCCCTCTTCAGAACCTATGGTAGATGAAGCTGAGAAGGCAACTTCTCAGAAGGATTCTGCAATTGGGGGTTCTAGGCTTCTCAAGAGGCTTAGACGTATGACGGTTCCTGAAACTCCCAAGGAATCCAAATCAACAAGGAAGTACAAGAAACAGAGGGCACAGAGGCCAGTTTCAGATGATGAGGAGGAAGCAGCTAAGGAAGGGGATCAGGAATCTCTGATCTCACAAGACAAGGAATTTGCTCCAGTCACTTCTTCTCCATCAACTCCATCTCAGGAACCTGTATCTGACAAGGCTAATTCACCTTCTAGGTCTCTTGTTGATCCAGGCACAAGTGCTGAAATTGATATTCAGAACTTGGTTGTGCCTGAAATACTTTTCTTAGAAGCTCCAACAGCAAATAATCCTTCCACAACACCTGTTACTGATGCTGTTCAAACTCCTGAGTTATCACTAACACCTTCTCTGCATCAAGATGCTGATGATCAAATTTTAGGTGAGCATCAGGATATGGCTGTTGATCAGAACTTAGTATCAGATCAGCAATTAGAGGATGTTGAAGCCTCCATTGCTACTCACACAGTTGTCTTATCAGAAGATACTGATTCTTTAAGTTCTGATGCTGCAAATATTGGAGATACTGGTGAAGCTGCTACAACTGTAGATGCTGATGAAGCAGGTCCTTCAGGACATACTCCTCCACTGACTCTTCCTAAGTCTGAACTGCTAAAGGAGTTTGTTATGAGGGATGCACCAGTACCTTGGAGTGAAACTCCTGCAGGTCAGGAGTGGACTAAGGAATGGAACTCAGTTTCATGTGTTCCAAATGCTTTACATCTTGCTGAGCACTTGACTAAAGCTGATGAAATGTTACATTCTGATGATTTTAAAATCCAGCTTAGAGTCACTGCATTGAGTACTAAACATCTACAAGGTCTTCATTCCAACACTCATGCAGAGCTACACAAGATTCAGGAGAACTTTATTAAACAGGAACAAGTTTGGAAACTTGATAAGAAAAAGTTCTTCCAACCTACCATTGACAGGGTTGCTTATATTGAGAAAACTCAAGAGAAGCAACAAGCTCAGATTGATCAAATTCTGACAAATCAAGCTTCTCAGCAATCGCAACTTACTGAAATCCAGACCTCAGTGGAACTACTTATCTCTCTTTTATTACCTGCTGATGCCAAAAAGGGGGAGAAGGTAATTAAGTCCAAATGCAAAACCAACAAGTCACTGCAAGGAAAGGATGAGGGAAAAGATGACCAAGGAAACTCTGGAATGGGTGGTGGTCATAGTCAAGGTAGAAGGTTTACATCAAGACAAGCTAGTCACAGAACAAGTTCTGATACTGGGAAAAGAATAAGTTCTGCTGCTGGTAAAAGGATAAGTTCTGATGAACTTCTAGATCTTGATGAGGAAATGTCAAGACAGTTATTTCTTCAAGAAAATCCAGGGATGGACTTGGAAAGTTTAAAGGAAGAAGAAGCCAGACTTAAATCAGAGAAAGTCACATATAAATCTGAAGCTTCTGGTAAAAAGTTACTTCCAAAATCTAAAGGCATTGTGATCAAAGAAAGGATACATACTGAAGAAACTTTGGCTAGATCACAACCATAGATAGATCCAAGATCCAAGGGTAAAGAAAAGGTTGGTGAACCTATCAAGCCTTATGTACCTCCTGAGGAAGAAGAAATTACTGATGGAAAAGATAATCTTGCTCTGACTTCAAGAAAAGTTCTTAAAACAACCTCTGACATGGCTCAAGTTGTTCAGAGTCAAGAAATTGTAAGTTCTGATATTCAAAAGAAGCAAGTAACCTCTGACAGTGCTCAAGTTAACTTGATATCAGAAAATAAATCTAAAACACTCCTACCAGGATTCACTAAAGCAAAACAGGCTCAATCTTTGAAGACTACTTCAAGTGGTTTTGAAGCAAGAGTAGTTACTGGAAAGGAAGCTAGAGATAAAACTGGATTGGGAAGTGCTAATGAAAGAAGAGTACACAACACTACCGATGATCCAACTTCCTTGAGTGAACCAGGTATTGGAGCAACTCCTGAGAGATTGAATCAACTAGAATCTGTACAAATGGTTTACCATACCTACTTGAAAGAATACATTATGTTGTATTTCATGACAGATGGTAGGGTTTATCATATAAGACAAAATGCTATTCCTTTGAAGTATTTTGAAGAATTGGAGCATGTACTTTTCTTACTTCAAGTGGATAACAGAATAACAGAGACTGCTGCAAACTACTTAAAAGAACAGATTCAGAGACAGAAAAGACTTTATTCTGTTAAGTCTGACAGCAGATATGTTCCAAAGTACAGAGATCACAATGGTGATATTGTTGATATGAAGCCTAATACTGCACAGATCAGAACATATCTTGGTATTAAGGGGCTTGAATTCAATCTAGAGTCTAACAAAGCTTATGTCATAAGACTAGATCGGGAGTTGAGAAAAGCAAAGATTAATGATCTCAGAGCTGCAATATTTCAAACTGGTGAAGATACTGCAGAGCTTAAAGATGTCAAACGGAGAATGATTGATGAACTCAGATATGCTGAGAAATGTTTGTTGAAGAATTATCTCAGAACAACTCCTAACATCAGAGAGATCAGAAAATGATGAAGCCAAGTCAAAGATCTACAACTGCTTAAATTCTGATATTTATACAGATTGAAGTTGTTATCAGAAGTTGAATTGGTAAAAACTTTAAGGACTGTAAGTTGTAGTTATCTTGTCTATTTCTCATGCATTTGTACTTAATGTTTTTGACATCATCAAATATCTGTTAAACTTGTATATTTTGCTAATTTACAAGTTGGGGGAGATTGTTAGATATATTTGATAATGTCATGGCTAATATGTTTTATGTTTAGATTTCAGATCTTATTTGAACAGAACAAATCAGTACTTAACTGATCAGTACTTATACTGGAAGTCAGAACTTAAGGGATATCAGTACTTATGTTATCAGGAGATAGATATCAGAACTTAAGTGCTGAAGGACGATCAGATAAGGACAGTAGCTGATTAAAGTTAAGAAGATCAAGATAAACATAAGAAGAGGTATGCATGAAGAAGGAATTCCGTGAAGAATGGAATACTTGGAATAGAAGATATTTGATTGATATATTTTAGGAAGCAGAATTATATTCCATATCAATTAGCGATTATCTTGTAACTGTGTAGTATATAAACACAGACATAGGGTTTATACTATAAGTGTTATCATTATCGAGAATATTATTTACTATAACCCTAGCAGCTCTCGTGATATTTTGTTCATCACTGAGAGATAATAGTTCCAGATTGTAACAGAGTTTATTGATTAAATAAAGTTTGTTTTCTGTTACATAAGTTCTTGAAGTTTGATTTGATTGAAATAAACACTGTATTCACCCCCTCTACAGTGAAAGTGTGACCTAACAACTAGGCTGGAAGTTTAGTGGATAGACGTTCTACATTAGGTTACTATACGTTTGTTGGAGGAAATCTTGTTACTTGGCGTAGTAAAAAACAAAATATAGTAGCAAGGAGTAGTGCAGAGGCTGAATTCAGGTCAGTTGCTCATGGTGTGTGTAAAGTTTTATGGATTAAAATGTTGCTTTAAGAGTTGAGAGTTGTTCATCCACTGCCTATAAAGTTGTACTGTGATAATAAAACAGAAGTATCCATTGCTCACAACCCAGTACTTCATGACAGAACGAAGCATGTAGAAGTGGATAAGCATTTTATCAAGGAAAAAATTGAATATGGACTCATATGCATGCCATACATCAGCACTACTGAACAAGTAGCTTACATACTTACAAAAGGGCTTCCTACAAGACAATTTAACAAACTTATAAGTAAGCTGGGTATGAAGGACATCTTTCATCCAGCTTGAGGGGGAGTATTGGAGAACTAGAAATAAATCAGTAATTGATATTACTGATATGTTAGTGGGAACAAATCAATTAGTTTCTTGAAATCCTGGGATTCATTTCTTGTGTGTTAAGAATAGAATATCTAGTAGTAATTAGTAGATTTGTATAGAGTTAGAGAGTGTTGTATTCCTGTACCAAGCCTATATAAAGGCTCTTTTACTATCAGATTAATATATAAGACCTATTATTCTGATCTACACCTACAAGTATATATTATCAAAGCAGTCACTGAAGTGAGCCCCGTATATCAAATATTTCATCAATGTGAACGGGATCTCAAATGTACCACTATAGTAATGGACAATGACCGGGGTGTTAGCTTGACCAATTGACCGAACAGAAAATGTGCGGTGCTGCCATGGAGATAAACATGGCATGACAGGTGTAATATACGCGATTATATTAGAAATATTAGAAAACAAAAGCTAAATTACACACATAACACATAACTCAATCGACATTTGGGGATAAAAACCCTAACACAATCTGCATCGCATTCTTGTGTGATTACTTCAGGGATTCTTGTATGGTAACAAGTGTGTACTCACGTCTTTGCATATTAAAATTAGTTGCATGTGTGTTTCGAATGCAATATGTGGAGGTTTATGTGTTTGTTAGTTTAGGGTTTGATTCTTATAATTCGTATAAGTTGCATATTCGATTATGTCGTTTAATCCTGCCTTATATTTGATGTATATGTTTTAATATATGTGTTACTTTTATGAAATAATATGGAATCATTTGTAAGTGTATATGTGCATCATCACGGTGATTTGGTATACCTTCCTATAATCAAATACAAAGGGGGGAAAGTTGATCTAGTTTCTGGGGTTAACGCTGATGTGTTATCTTATAGGAATTTAGATTATTTTGCCAAGTACTATGTGTATGACCCTCTGATTTGGTGTATTTTCAAATTGGCATGTGTATTACTGATGGTGTAAAATTATTGTATAATGATAACAATGTTTGGAGATGGTAGATATCCACAAACCCTTTGGTAGGATTGATTTATATGTAGAGATCACTACTCCATGGATGAAGTGATTAACTCATCGTTTGAGGAAAACCCAAATAAAACTGAAGATGTAGAACTAGGTGGGGATAAGGATTGAGATGGGGAGGATAAGGACTGTAGTGATCCAGACTATGATAAGGAAACTGAGAGTGAAGGTTCAGAGAATGGTAGTGATGATGACATATTTGTGGATAGTGATGAGGAGTTTGTAGAGTATAGAAAATATTCAAAAAAGGTTCAACATGAGAAGAACTACTCCAACCTGATATCCCAAAGAAGTTAAGGAGAAGGCCAAAAAGGCAGAGAAGAAGGGAAAAGTGGGAAGGCGAAAGAGAAGCCATTCAAATGCTGTGAAGAGTCAAGGGCCTGTGGTACAGAGATATAACAACCCTAGGAAGATGCATTGCAACATTTGTGGTGATCCTGCACATAGGAAACAAAGTACCCTTCAAAAGATAATCATCATCCAACTCCAAATGAACCAGTGGTGACACAACAAAGTCAGGATGAAAGTGAAGTTGTGGTGACAGAACAAAGTCAACCAAAGAAGAAAAGGCCCAAAGAACTGGAGAGATAGAAAATTCAAGTTAGGAGAAAAGAGAAGACTGTAAGTGATCATTTGGATGAGAACAACATGGGAGATGAAGCCTCAGGTGGAAAAGAACATGGGAAAAATTCCAACAAGGCCCAAAATATGACTGGTGCAAAGATCAAAGGGAAGGAGATATTAGTAGAAGGTCAACAAGGATACTTGAAAAAAGAGCATTCAAGTGGACCAACATACCAGATGATCCACTTGTGTAACGCCCCCAAATCCGGGGTCAGAGGATTTGGTCGTCACTATAAAACCTCAATCCAAATTAACCTGTTTAATCAATAATTAAATGCCATCGGAAGATATTTAGCACAAATGACCCCAAACTAATCCAAGATCTTTTAAGGTTACAATTCTAGAAACAAGAAATCCAAATTCCATCAATAATTTTTTTTTTTTACTTTCTTTTAAAACTCTTTTCAACAAATCTCAATCTCAAAATTAAACCCACTAGTATAACTTCGAAATGAAGTATACTAGGCCCAAATAAAATACACAACTATAATATAATATAATATAATATAAACAACTTTATACAATAAAACTTACACTAGTCCGCAAACCCTGGACCAACCACCTTCCCAAAAGCTTCTTCTTTGCTTCCTCGAATTATGCAGCTAAACAGCGCAAGCTAATCCTCACTGGAGGTTAAATTTAAAAAAAAACAGGCAAGTATGAGCAAAAGAAATGCTCAGCAAGATCATTATAATATATATATGATTGTTTTGATATAAAATTGACATCTGCATTAGAGCAGAACATTTTTAAAATCATAGTTGCTGAATCATAAAATTTTAGTTGAGGAATCCTAGATTTAATTCCTTAATTATATTCAAAACCATTTTGATATTTTTGAGCAAAATGCTTCAGCAATACTTTGAATCTTGACGAGAATAAAACTCGTAAAACAGTGTTTACGGAAATATCGTAAACAATTCTAACATGAAACAATGATTATGGATTAAATCGTAAACTTTACTTAAAACCGAAATCTTGAAATTAATACTTATTTTGCTGTCATATCAAATTAGATATCAATACGAACTCTGATGCTCATAACACCCATACTGAAGTCAACATCAATCATCTATACTAATACCACCTTTGATATTTAACAACAACGTAAGTATCAGCATAAATCAGAATCTGAATCAAAACCGCAATTCACTTTTAATCCAAAATAGAATCAGTACTTTTAATCCAAAACAGAATCAGTTGATAAATCATTTATTCTATGATTATCAAAACAATAAAGAAATTTAAATATCAATTTAGATTAGAACCAATAACATTTCATGCTGTTCCCGATGATCATTCGCGAAACAACACCGGTATCCCGCAGCCATACCGTAAATATAGGTACTACCCGTATCCCGAAGACATACGGTACCTATAGGGCGCCAGAAAAGGCATAACTAGCCTTGAAAGATATTACAGCTGGACCGATATCTCGATCACCTACGCTGTAACCAATAACCAGTAACCAGTAACCATTCCAATCTTAAAAACCTTTTTATTGAAAAAGGAGCCGAATCCTTCGACATCCTAAATAATTTTTATTCCCCCAATCACTTGGGCAGGAATTCTCGCAACAAAATCATCTTTCTCAAAATCCAAAATATTTATAAATCCAGTAATTTGATAAGTAAAACATTTAACTATTCTGAACATAGAATAACAGAGGGTACTTGCATAAATAGAATTATTTAATTCAACGACATGTAAAATATTTATCTATCTTGAACTGAATAGGGAAAGCAATACTTGCATGATAAGATTCAAAATAAATATCACTTGATCAATAAGTGATGATAGGGATACTTGCATGATATGATTCGAAATAAACGTCACTTGAATGATAAGTGAAATCAGGGGTACTTGCCTTTGGGTTTTAGCAGTTAGTCACACTCGCAAAGACGCATCTATTATGACATTCTGTCTCAAAATATCACCGTCCTTCTTTTCAACACTTTACTGATATGTTGCTCCTACGATTGCTAGAAGCCAGATATCCAAATGCCATTCCATCTCATTCTTTATCCAACGTCTTGTCCTGATCAACTCGAATGATCCGCATCTATAATTAAAAGATATAACTTTAATCGCCTAATTGATAATCACTCGACGAACTGCGCGTCAAAAGCCTATCGTCTACCCATACGATAGCCCACACATAAATATAACAGACAATCACAGGACTCTTGCTCCACATATGCACATAATTCACATAGCACATAAGAACATAATTCATATATCACATAATTCATATCACATAAGACTCGGTTCATCAGAAGGGTCGACTCAGTACGTTTAAAACGGAAATCGGGTCAAAAATATGATTTTTCGATCAATAATCGACTCAGAATGATGCGTAAAACAAGCGACCTTTCGAAACAAAAGGATTTGGGTCTCGAAAGTATTTTTATTGAAAGCAGAATATTTTTCTGAGTCTATACGCGTTCGTTTCGTATTAAAAGGACGAACGGTTGATTTATTATGAATTTTTGAACATTTTTTGGAATAAAAACAATCTCCGAATCATTTAATAATTAAATAATAGGGCTCGAACACCCGAAAATAATTTTATAAGAATTATTGAGCCTGGAAAATAATTCAAAATAATATTTTAAAGCTCGAACTATTTTTTGGGATTTTTAAATCAATTTTAAATAATTAAATCTAATTAAATAATCAATTAATAACTAATTAAATTAATTAATCAATTAATATTTAAATTAAATGACTAATTAAATAATTAATTATCAACTAAAATTAATTAACTAAATAATTAAGATTTATTTTTAAATAAAAAAAATGATTTTCAGAATTAAAAATATTGATTTTTGGAATTTAAAATAAATATAAACATTTTCTGAAAGTAATTATAAAAAGATAATACAATTTTTGTAAATAATAAAAACAGAAATCCAATTTTTAAATCTTCTGAAAAAGCCAGGGGCTGGTTTGTAAAAAGGAGGAAAGAACGATGGCTAAACTGAAGTTTGCCATCGTCTTCCCCAGTTCTGCTCCGGTGGCCGGCCGCCATTAACGGCGGCCACCAAGCTTTTCGGCAAGCCTAACAGTGAACCAAAACCCAGTCAAAAACACGGGAAAATCTTCTACAACCCTGCAGGAATTCATCTGCTACAACTAATCATTCAATCCATTGACGAATCGACTGGAAAAGCCAACGGAAAACTCGCCGCCGTTGAAGCCCGATTTTCCGGCCAAACACCGATTTTACACAAACCAACACCAAATTTAATGAAATATATCTCAAAACAAAGCTCAGGTCACGAGTAATCTACTGAAATCATTCAATCCAACCCAGGTTTAGCAGAAATAAAAACCCCAAATTCGGGTATAAACCCTAAAATTACGAATTTGAAAATTACCAAACCTCAATTGATTTTGATGCTCAAATCAGATAGAACAGATTGAGAGCTTCACAACGGATATTCATACTTGTGATTTGGTGTTCAATAACACCTTCAAAATTAACTTTGATTTTCAGAATTCTCCAGGAACACCAAGAACACATATTCAAGAAATTTTCAGAAAATCAAACCTTAATTTCTATATGATATTGAACTCTATTTTTGAAGTATAATATACCAAATCGACCAGAAAAACATGCTCTACAACATGAAAGCATCAAATCACATCAACAACATCAAGAACAAATTATCATAATTTAATTATCAAATAATTCGAATATAAATAATTAAATAAGAAAATTACCAGGATTTCTGGAAAGAAACCGATGATTGATTCAGAAAGAAGATTTCGAGAGCTTCGTTTTGATATGCTGCACGCCCGAATCGGAGTTCGATAACGCCTTCATTCGTGTGTTTGATTCTCGGAAATGTTTCAGTTTCTCGGGTTTTTCTCTGTATTTACGGTATTTTAACTGGTTGCAAATGAATAGACGGAATAAACGAAATAAGAAATAGACTATTTATATATATGGAATATTGGATCGTTCTGGATCATTTTGGATCGTTAAATTAGTTGCTTAGCCGCTAAGTAACTATAAAAACGATACAATTCAATACCAGAATTGGATAATTATCAAAACCGGGCTTTTTATAAAACACTATATACGAAAATAACGTAAAAATATCCCATCTCTCGAGAATACGGGTTTTATTGATTACCGAAATAACTATCGTATCGAAAATCTTGCGCCGGGCCGCGCACGGGTCAAACCGTAATCCGGATTGAAAAAGTAAAAACACGGAAAATGTCCGGAATTACCAGATTAGGTTAGGAAGGAGTTTTCGGAAGAGTTTCGGGTTGTAAAAACGCAAAAACGGTTGAAGTTGGACGATTCCCGGCTTTATAAAATAATTTTGGTAATTATTCAGAAAATAATTAATAATACATAAATCAATATAAAATCATCTAACAGTCCAAAAATTACCAGAAAAATATCACAATTATCTATATTTTATTCTGTACATATAAAAATTCAAATATTCAAATAATGTCACATCTAAACACCCAAACATCAATTCCACTTATCAGATAATTCACCAAAATTCACATAAAAGTCACATAAATAATTCCAAATAATTATAATAATAATATTTGAAAATATGGGATATTACAACTTGAACTTGCTGATTAGGTCTATAACAATATTATGGGATTTACTTTTGCTAAGGAATATATTTAAGTTATTTAGTTTTTCTATGGTATTATAAGAATTTTAAGACTATCTTGGTTGTGTCTATGGAACTGTTGTGTGGAACATTTTGGTTTTTTTCCAACTATTATGTAGAACAGTTTGGTATGGTACTCAGGGGTGGCCCTGGCTATAGGCGAGCAAGACTTGCGCCTAGGGCCCCCGACACTCAATGGCCCAAAAAATTATGAACTTATTCAAGTAAATATATATGAATTTCCATGATATATGTATATTAGGGCCCCATAAACTGATTTCGACTAGGGCCCCTCGAATCTCAGGGCCGACTAGTATGGCCGTAAACTTTTGTAATGGCATTTAAGCTTTTGGTTAACTATTCATAACTTTGTACGACAGATTTCTTATGAATTATTTGGTATTAATTGCAAGTTAATTATCAGTTGAAAACTAGTTTTGCATTCATATTTTTGAAGTTTGCATTCATATATTTGGTTGCTTTTCTATTGATTACATCCAGCTACCACAACACCTTAAAATACATCATTCACTACATCCAACTATCTAGCATCTTCTATATTAACACGACTACAACATTCATTTTTGACATTACTACTACTTGAACATTAACACTACTACAACCAACACAATAAAAACATACAAACACATCTGCAACTGCTTCTTCAAAACTTTGTTGTCAGCTTCCATTACAATTCATCCACATATCAACTCCTCCACTTCTTGTTTCAAAATCCTCCACCTTTCACAATTTTCTTGAAATATTTTCTTCAACAAGCTTTAGTTTTTCCTCCAGATAAATACGCATATGATTCAAATGAGTGATAACATCCAATGCCCTCTCAGTAAAATCTTCATCAACCCATTCGAAAAAATGGCATCCAAGTGCATCCTACCGGATTTATCAAACAAATTAGCACATAATAATTATAAAAAAATAAAATAAATTACAGAATTACATACCTTAGGTGTAACACATGTAAAGAACCTTCTTACTAGGTTTTTAAAAATCCAAGAAGTATTAACCCTAGCTCGTTTAACATACATACAATATTTATGTTTCGCAGTCTTGATCGAAACGCATGAAGAGCTGCCCATGGGGCTTTCATTTTTGAATATGTTGAGAGGCTAAGTATAGAATGAATTGATGTAACATTGATTTTAAATGGATGTGGGTGATTTTTATGTCCAAGAATCCTAACTGCACTTATATATACCGACTTCGTTGAAGGTTATACGTATACACATAGCCGAGTTACCAAAAAGAGCCGTTGGTTTGCCACTTTGTCCAACTGTTTGGTCAATTGGTCAAGCTAACGTCCCAGTCATTATCCATTACTATAGTGGTGCATTTGAGCTCCCATTCATATTGATGAAATATTTGATATACGGGCCTCACTTCAGTGACTACTTTGATATATAACCCTTTACCTATCACTTATATGTCACTTATTAATTTTAAGTCATAAATTACTTATTTTAATATTTTTCAAACATGCACTTATTATGTCAAAATTATCATTTATTTTTGGATCAAACATTTGTATTGTAGTCAGTCGGCTACGAATACTTATGGTGCAAACGAACTGAAATTTTGGAAAAAAGAAAAATGAAATTACATGTTCTTCTGAGTCTGTTAACAAAATATTTCATTTAAAATACACTATCTTACTTCTATCTGTATTTGAACTGATACACTTTCAATTCGTTCGTACTTGAAGAAGTGTCACTCACGAGGAATTTGAAATTAAATTTTTGTGAACCATAAATTTTTTTATTTCATGTCAATGATTTGAAATATGTAAAAAAACCTAACCTTGCAATTAAACTGAATTATTAGATAAATAGGCAGACTCCCGATGAAAATATCATGTTAATTATTTTACGTTAAATATAAACGTTAATTATACAAAATAAATACTTCCTTTGTCCCAAAAAACTGACACTTTTCTTTTTGCACGCAGGCGTATAGTTAAGGTATTTAGAATTAATATATTTTAATATTTTTTTTGTTTTGTATATAAGTATGAACCTTATATTTTTATACAAAATAAAAAATTAAAATATCTTACCTACAAGTATCTTGTCCGAAAATATTGAAATACGTAAAAAATCAAATGTTCAATTCATTTTGAGACGGGGGGAGTAACCGATTTACTAGAAATGTGGGTTAAGTATCACTTTGGTCAATGAACTGAGAGGCATGCATCAAAAGATTCACTCTAGTAATTAGAGTATCACTTGTACCACTATAGTGGAGAGTAATGATACACCGTCAGAGTTGACCCGTTGACTTGACGGAAAACGTAACGTCTGTGTCGTGGAAGCATACGTGGACATATGTAGACATACGTGGAACTACCTGTATGAAAGTTATATTTGTGGCATAAATATATACGATATATATATATATATATATCAGATTAACAGGTCAAAGCCCTCATTTGTACAGGACTAAGTAGTGGAAGGGGCGAAGTCTAAATTGGGGCGAAATACCCTAATTTCTTGAATCAGCTATCGACTGGGTAGGGTCTTGAAGGTTTAATCTGGACATCGACTGATGTAAGCGAATCATTAATGAGTTGGATGTATGAAACCCTAATTTCACTTCGATGATATTGTAAATGAATAAGGTTAGTTATTTCATTTTGATTCCAAATGAACTTTTTGTGTACCATTTAATTGAAATTGGTATACTTGTTTTGATTTATGTTTTCAGTATGTCTTCTTTCGTGACTATTTATCTGCATCACCATAAAGATTTGACCTTTCCTCCTAATGTTAGATATATTGGGGAAAGTAGAAATCCTCCATAATGTTGATATTGATGTATTTTCGTTTCGTGATTTGGATGATTTTGCTTTGAAATACGATTACAATCCTTCCGTATTAGTTTATTTTAAGTCTGATGGCTCCAGTTTTGGGAATGTGTTAGTTTGCTATATGATGATATTGTGAGGGAAATGTTAAATTTGCACAAACCACATGGTAAAATTTCATTATTTGTAGACCATTTTGATCTTGATAATCTGGTTGATATGCCTACAACCCCTACATAACTTAATGACAAACAACCTGAGAGTAATTTGGACAATGAGGGTAATGACCTCTAGTGAGGATGAGGATGATCCTGAAACTGAAAGCGAATCTGATAGCGATGAGTCGGATAATGGAAGTTTATATCTTGATAATGATGAAAATAAAGAACTGAAAAGCATGAGGGTTAAGAAGAAATATTTTAAGAAGAAATTGAGTAATCCGGTTAAACTTCTAATAATTAACAGTGATGAATCAAATTTTAATTCTGATTCACTTAGGTTTGAAGATTCTAGTGGTGAGGATGAGAACTGTAGGATTGGTTATGTTAGCCCTCCTAATCCAAAGAAAAGGAAAAAAGACCTAAAACCACACATAACATTTCTGAAGAGGGATTCCACTGGGAAGTTGGACAAAAATTTATGAACATTTAAAAGTTCAGGGAGTTGGTTAGGAAGTATGGGCTGACACACATGAAAGGTATACAGTTTGTAACAAGTGATTAACTCAGTTGTCAAGTTTCATGTCAGGCTGGATGTCTTTTCTACATTTGGTTTAGTAAGGGCAAAGATTCTGAGAATTGCAACTTCTTGAAGACCCTTAATCCCATGCACCTCTGTACTAAACCCTACACTAAGAAATTAGCTTCAGTTAAGAAGCTCTGTGAGATATATGGAGATAGAGTGAGGCAGAACCCACAGTGGAGGATAAAAGGGATGGATGGCACAATAAAAAAGGATTTGGAGATAGATGTTTCCAGAATTAAAATAATTAGAGTGAGGAGAAGAGTGAGGAGAATGGCATTAGAAGGAGTTCATGATGCTTTGAAAGCACAGTACTCTAGGTTGAGGGAATTGGACAAGAATTGTTACAAAATAATCCTAGGTACACAGTGAAGATCTCAACTAACAGGCTAAATGAAACAGATTCACCTAAATTCAAAAGGATTTATGTATGCTACCATGCACTCAAGGCAGGATGGAAAGCAGTATTCCGACCAGATATAGGGCTAGATGGATGTTTCATGAAAATAGTTTGTGGATGCCAACTTTTATCAGTTGTTACCGTGATGGGAACAATCAAATGTTCCCAATTGCATATGCCATAGTGGAGAGTGAAAAAATAGAGAGCTGGACATGGTTCATAGAATTATTAAAGGATGAACTTGATCTTGGAAATCGCTATGGAATCACAATCAATAATGACCAGCAGAAGGGTTTGGAAAATGTACTAAAATTGTTATGCATAGAGTGGAACATAGATTCTGTGTTCGCCATCTTTATTGTAATTTAAGAAAGAGGTATATTACTCTCTATTTCTTTTTTATTAGTATATGTCTGTATGTTTGTGTACGTGGTGAATCACTAATGTCATATCTTACTTGTGTATGCACAGTACTGATATGTTGAAGAGGCTATTCTGGACTGCAGCATGTGCTACCCACCCTGTGCACATATGAGGGCAATGAAGTCTATTGAGAGACTTTCAAAATATGCTCATGAATTGCTTAGCAAGTTGTACCCAAAAGTCTGGACAAAGGCTTTCTTCTCTACACGCTCACAAGCTGATAATGTTGACAATAATATGAGTGAATGTTTTAATGCTTGGATCATCAATGAGAGGTACTATTCATTTCAATTTTTTATTTTTTATGCGCTTTATAACATCCATTATAACACAAGGCTGTCATACGACATCCAGGTACCAACCAGTTCTTACTATGCTGCAAAGAATTGTATTTCAAGCTAATGACAAGACTTAGAGTGAAGAGGGATGAGATGAGAAATGGTGATGTGCAAGTATGCCCAGTTATTAACATAAAATTGGATAAACTTGTCACTGAGTCAAGAGGGTGGACAGCAACATGAGATGGAGAGAATAAATACCAAGTCAAACAGGGGACCAGAGCAGTGACCGTGGATTTGGACAAGAGGTCTTGTGGTTGCAGAGTATATGACCTCACAGGTATTCCTTGTGCACATGCAATTGCTAGCATACATGATAAAAGACATAATCCTATTTATTATGTCTCTATAATTATTACAAAAGGGATAAATACCTTGATAGTTATAATTACTCCATAAAAGCACTGAAAGGGGAGAAATTCTGGATAATGCAATCATGTGAGGAGGTACTTACTCCTGAAATTCCCAAGAAGCTCAGAGGGAGGCCTAAAAAGATGAGGAGGAGAGAAGTTTGGGAAGGGGGTTCCAAAAGTCAAACAAGTCAAAATATATGGGGCATAAAGAGATTTAGTAACAAGAGGGTCATGCATTGTAGTATATGTGGTAGTGAAGGGCATAGAAAGAACAAATGTCCCATTAAATCCCAATCACATATTATGGAACCTCCTTTAAGGAAAGAAACAAATTAATTTTTTGAAGAGCCAATCATGGAACCCCCTTTGAAGGAAGAACCAATCATGGAACCACCTGTTAGGGATGAAGATGTAAGAAATGAGGAACATGTCATTGAAGAGACACAACAATCATCAACTTAAGTGGCAATGAAGCATGTTATTATTATTCGGAAATCTCAAAAGAGGGGAAAAGAATTTATGAGGCAGAATTTGATGTTTAGGAGAGCTAGACCTGCAGAAAAGACACCTGAGAAACATGTTGACAAGCTAGCATTCAGAGTGCCAAGGAAGAAACTACCTTTGGTTTTAGACAACAATGAAGATGGTAAGGATATGTGCTTGAGGGGAAATCAGTCAAGAAGCCTTGAAGATGTTGTTAGAGGTCCACTAGGTAATGTTGCTATCTTTGAACCACTTCCTCCTCACACTCCATTTATGCCAGCTGGGTCAAGAACTTCTGAAACTGTTGTAACCACATCTCAAGCACTAGCAACCTCTTCTCAGACTTCAAGGTCTTCTGCACCATCTGAAGCACCACCTGAAGCACCATCAAGGAAGAGTGCAAGGATGTTGATAAAAGGCAAATTCAACTTCAAAAATACTGAAGATGAACCTGTCATCCTAGGGGAGGATTAAAAATCTATTATGTTTATGTTCTCTATGTTTTAGACTTTTGTGTTATGTTCAAACTTATTTGCTTTTGGTGTGTGGACCATTTTAGTACTGGTATCTGTTCTGGTGGTTGAAACATTTGCTAGTCCTCAAACTTTTGCAATGGGTTGTATCTTTTGTTTTGGTTGTTGAGCCATATATTTATGTCTACTCTATCTTTTGATATGATAATCAATTATTGATTCCATTAATTTCAGGAGCCTTTATCATTAATTCATTACATCTAACAACCATATTCCTTACATTCAACCAGTCTCACAGAAAAGCAGAGTCAATAATACAACAACCACACACATTAATATCTCCAACTTCTTTGAAAGCTTCTTCATTTGATTTTCACTAGCAACAATTAACTCAAGCATTTTGTTATTCTCAACTTGCAAAGCACTCGTTTCCTCTATCTTTTTTTCAAGATCTTCTTCAACAAGTCTCATCTTTTCCTCCAAAAATATTATTCTATGATTCAACTCCGTAATCACAGATTTGGCTCTTCCAGTAAAGTTTGCATCATACCATTCGAAAAATTGACAACCTCCAGACGCCTCCAAAATTAAAATATTAGCTCCTTTTTTTCATATTTTCTTGAATGAAAATCATCCCATACATAACTAAATGAAAATAAATTGAACACAAATATTACCTTTGGTTTAGAACATGTAAAAAAACGCCTCCCATGATTATTCAACGACCAAGAAGTATAAATTTAAGCTCTTATCCCATAATGACAACTTTCGTGCTCCAAATTTTTAACAGAATCACGAGAAGAACTACCACAGCTTTTGGCTATGAACTTTCAATTGTCGCCACGTTGAGAGGCTACATGTACAAGTAATTGAATTATACAAACTATTTTTTCAGTTGGGGGAAAATAAAATAAAAAAACCCTAAAATATATATAGAGAGTCTGTAAGTACAATATTATAATATAGCCGTTACAAGTAAATGAAGGGCACGTCAACTAAAACTATCTGTTATAATACACGTAATGGGCCATGTTAGTGTTTCTGTCAAGTTAATATGTCAACTCCGATGGTGTATCATAACTTTCCACTATAATGATACAAGTGATATCCGATTATTAGAGTGAAATTTTTGATACATCTTTACAGGGATCAAAGTGGATCAAAGTGATACTTAATCTTTAGAAATATTCTCCAACAATGTCAACCTATGTTTTGTCTATTTGTAAGATGATAAGCAGAACCAGATGACAAGGTATTTGTTTACATATATTTAGTCGTTAGCTATGCCGGTCTATCGCGTTTTGGTAAGATTAGTTCCCTTTTTCTCGCTTGATTATTCAAATTTTCAAGTGGGGTTATATATTTATCTAGTGACTGCAATATGCTAACCAGATTCACAGTCTAGTTGAAATATTCATATCAATATTTGAATTAATACATGACAATAACTGAATGAATTTAGTAAATTAAATTTCATATCAATACATAGTTTTTATAAAAACATAAAACATTACTGGCGAATGATTAAACTTGACTTTCGCTTTTTGTGCGTTTATATATACAGAATCTTTCATAGGTTTAGCAGAATTTTATTCAAAAAAAAATAAAGCTATTCCATTTAAAGCTCGTTCAAATTTGATTCTTGCATAAATTTTGTAAAGATACTACTCCAAATATCCAAGTTTAATCAAAGATTCGATGCTGATCCCCTCAACTTAAATTTAATTAATCACAAACGTAAGCTTAACACATCATGTAGCATGCACTAGTTATAATTTAACTTTCAAGTCAAATCCTAATTAGAGTACTTTAACTTTACTGTCAGAATCTTAGCTACTTCTCTTATGTAAACATGTTGCTAGACACTGTTGACATCTCATATAATTCTCTTCTTGTATTATAAACATGTTGCTAGGCACTAGTTGACATCTCATGTAATCCAAATGAAAAATGTCGGGTAATCGTTTCTTTTAAAACTTTAATAAACTTTAAGATGTTAGAGAAATGATTGACTGAGCTTTATATTATATCTCAACACTCCCTCTCAAAAACCCATTTTGGGGCTGAAAAGTGTATCACAAGCGCCCATTTTTTGGGGCTTTAATTGTTTTTGTGCACATAATACTTACATTGTCAAAATATTGGGGGTGGCAGGCATGAAGTCGAAACTTGAGATCCCCGCAAACCATGTTGATTTACCACCTCGTCTAAAATTTTAAGGTATTAGAGTAAGTTCCCAACTGAATCTTATATTATTCAAACACCAAAACTATCATATGTCTTTCCACATTAGATTATTAGGATTTAGAATTATATAAGTAGAGAGCAGCTTTGCTTAGTAAGTACCACAGAAAATGATGAATGAAGCTGAAATGACACGAGCTTCTTCGTTTCATTCAGAGAGAGAAGCCGACGAGCTTGAGCTGCAGTGGGCTGCTATCGAGAGGCTACCAATGATGAAACGAGTTAGAATGTCCCTGCTTGATAACCTGCAGGACAATGTTGACCAAGGGAAGACCAATAAGAAAGTGATGAAAGATGTTACCAAGCTAAGTGCAGCCGAAAAACATGTTTTCATTGATAAGCTCATTAGCGATGTTCAACAAGATAATGCCCGGTTGCTTCTTAAGATGAAACAACGCATGGACAGGTAATTTTTTTCCCACTGCTGCAATTACCAACACATATAATCGGTAACAACATTATTTCCGTGAGAAATTATTACTTTACTAGATATTTTACGTTGTGCCAGACTTACGTGGTTCTGAAACTGGTATATTGGCTAGCGGTATTGTATAAAAACACAAACATTTTGCCACATGAACTTGACATGCTTCATCAAGTTGTGGATTCTAGATATAATAGTGGACTGAGTTCAAATCCTCCCAAGGCTTGCTTTCATTCTTTAACAACCTTCCCTGCCTTTCGGCAAAAAAAGAAAATAAGTAAACTTGTTATGAAGCTCGCTGAGGACCTTTGGCAAGAGTTTCTGAAAATGTTAGATTGGATGGGCATATACCGTATTTTTACTCTTGTATTTAGCATTTTAGGGTCTTTATCTTTTGTGTTATACCATCTTCAATCTTTGAAGTCCTTCTGCAATTTCTAAAGAAAAAATAATTTTTATAAATTTAATTTTCAATGTCAAAACATCAATATAAATTTGGATGCAAGAAACATAAATAATGTTAATTATAATAATACATGCTAGTGAGAAAATTAAATCAATAAGATTCTATTTATGCAGTAAAAATATGAAGGTGCTCCTCTAGTTAGTATTAAATATAAACAGAGACAGACTTAAATCTTTTATTTATTCACTTCAAGTTAGTGAAGTTTTTTGTACATTATAGCCACAGGTAAGCTAATTAAATAGACGAGATTTAGGCCTTCTGTATGCATATTATTTTTATTTTCGGATGCATAGCATGACAGCTGGTAACGACAGCATTATTTCATGCCTTTCGTAGCTAAAGTCCCTATGATTAAAGAACTAAGTGATTCAGACATGAAAGCTGGTGAAATTGATAAAATTTACAAACAGCGTCAAAAAATGAGAAAGTTCATGTACCTTATCTTTCATACCATTTCCCATAAATTAAGTTCCTAAACTGATGACTCCTGTAGGGTTGGATTGACTTTGCCAGCCGTGGAGGTCAGATTCAGGAATGTAAATGTGGAAGCAAAATATGAAGTGGTTCACGGCAAGCCTCTTCCTACTCTGTGGAACACTTTCAAAAGCATATTTTCTGTGAGTCAGACCAACTGATCATTTTAATCATTGAACAACAGGCATCTGAAAATGAAAAAGACTAGTCTTCACTCTTATAATTGTCTCTATTTGTGGTGCTTACTTGATATACTTGTGCACAGGTTGTAAGACTGTCATGGTGCAAGTCACAAGTAGCACAGGTTCACATTATAAAAGGAGCAAGTGGCACCATCAGACCGTCAAGGTGAAAAAATGATCTAACTGCAGATGAAGTATTTACATGTCTAACTTAACAGTAACTGAAACCAGACAGCAACTCAATTTTGCAAATCTGGTTTCGAGAAATGCATGATAAAGTCTACCCAGATTTGCATTTAGTTTGATTATATATCTATACAACTAAAATATGTACGATTACCAGCTAAAAGTGAAAAGTACCTTTGTTCTTGCAGGATGACCTTGTTGCTTGGACCTCCAGGTTGTGGGAAAACCACTTTGCTAAAAGCCCTCGCAGGGAAACTAGACAAGTCTCTGAAGGTAATTAATTTGCCTTGGTATTTTCCCTCTATTTCCATACCAACTAAAAGCTATTTGTAAGAGAATCTATTGCCTAAATTGGAACTAATCATAAAGCATTTGCTGATAATGTATTTAATCTTATCTAACTAATTACTGCATCAATTTTTTTGGTAGAAAAAGACTTAGGACCTTAGGTGGCGATCTCTCTCTCTCTTGCACATACATACACATATATACTAGATATAAAGATAATAAGCATACAATATAACTGATAATACAATTAAATTTTAAGATATCCTAGGATCGCAGAGTTGCCTTTAGAAGCTCCGCAGAAAAAGCCATATAAATCCATCACGAGCTTTAGCATATTGTCGGCACATTATTGTATCTTTGTAAGCCCAGCAATTTTTTTATCATCTCTGGACAGGTTGAAGGGGAAGTTACTTATAACGGTACCAGAGTGGAGAATCTCAGACCAGAGGAACATGCAGCTTACATAAGTCAATATAATTTTCATGTACCTGAGATGACAGTAAGAGAAACCATTGATTTTTCTGCCCGTTGCCAGGGTGTAGAAAGCAGGAAAGGTAATCGTTTGTTTCTCATTACAGAAATTTGGAATAACCATTCTTTTAATATTTTTAGCTTTGTACTGCAGATATCAGTAAACACTAACAAATCAGGCCCTTCTGCAGAACTCTTGGTGGAAGTCAGCAGAAGAGAGAAGCAGGCAGGATATATTCCAGAAGCAGATGTAGACGCATACATGAAGGTGAGCTTAAGACGTTCAGTCGACTATTGACTATGATAACCTTTAAACAATTCTCTTATACAAATGATTTCTTTCCCTTTAACAGGCAATATCAATCAACGGCCTAGAGAAAACCCTCCAAACAGATTACATTTTAAAAGTAAGATGCAAAAAAAAACCTGTTAATTGGGCAGATCCTTATTTCTGATCAGCTCGTACACGTGTTCATTTCTCAGATACTTGGCCTGGAAACTTGTGCTGATACTTTTGTCGGTAGTGCTATGAGAAGAGGCATTTCTGGTGGTCAGAAGAGGAGACTAGCAACTGGTCAGTGAATGGCGAGTTATGCTAGATACATCGATTAATTTCAAGTTCTAGGTTTATAGGAGGAAATGAATTTAATCCAAAAAAAATCCATGAACTATGTGACTGATATCTTTGTTATTACCTGTAACAGTAGTAGAGAGAACAACATACTATTTACCAATACAAAAGACAAAATAAAAAAAAATCGGAAAACAATTACCTGGTAAAAAGCTAATCCTCATTAAACATAAACAGTATAATGTTAGCTTAATCATTTCAGATTTTCTCAAACAAGGGTGACGGAAGAAACATAAACTGATTAGCAAGAAAACAGATATTAAAGATTTTTACCCATTTAGCCCTTTACAGATATTTCTGCTCGCTTAGCTCACATCAATATCCAGTTTTACTACCTTGTGCTCAACTTCTTGCACGTGAGTGTTCTTTGCAGGGGAAATGATTGTGAGCACAAGAAGAGTACTATTCATGGATGAAATCTCTAATGGCTTGGACAGCTCCACTACCTTTCAGATTGTCACTTGCCTTCAACAATTAGTGCACATCACAGATGCCACTGCGTTGATCTCACTACTTCAGCCAGCACCAGAAACCTTTGATCTTTTCGATGATATAATTTTACTTGCAGAAGGAAAAATAGTATACCATGGAGCTCGAGCTGATGTTCTCAAGTTCTTTGAGAACTTTGGTTTTAGGTGCCCGGAAAGGAAAGGTGTTTCTGACTATCTTCAGGAGGTGCATTTATTGAATATTAGGCACTAGGCATCAATGTGCATTTTGTACCTTCATTCAGTTCATTATCTCTCTCTCTCTCACACACAATACATGCAGGTGACCTCTAGAAAGGACCAGGAACAGTATTGGTTTAAAACTGAGAGACCGTACAGATATGTAACAGTGGATGAATTTTCTAAGAAACCTGAGATGCCACATGATGAGCTTCCAAGTACAGCGGAAAATTTCAAGTGTGGCAGGAATCTTCCCCAGAAGGATAAGAACAACAAATATTCTATGACAAAATGGCAACTATTTAAGGCTTGCATGGACAGAGAAGTTCTTCTTACAAGACGAAATATCTCCACCAACGTAATCAAATCTACTCAGGTGACTACTTTATCCTACGCCAATACTAATTAAAAGTCAACATTTGGAACAAATCTCTTATGTAATTCGGTTGTTATCTTCTCTGGCAGCTACTCATAATTGCATTCATAGTGATGACCACATATATACGTACAATGATGGATATAGACTCGAAGCATGCTAATTATTTCAAGGGTTGCTTGTTTTTTGGGATCATGCGGATCGCCACCACTGGAATTGTTGAAATGTACATGACTCTATCTAGACTAACAGTTTTTTACAAAGAGAGGGATTTTAGCTTCTATCCTGCTTGGGCTTATGCTATTCCAGCTTCTCTAATAAAGATCCCACTTTCGCTGTTGGATTCCTTTCTCTGGACTGCTCCTACGTACTACGTTGTAGGATTTAGTCCTGGAATCGATAGGTGAGCGAGCAACGAAAAACGTAACTGTTTGTCTCTCAATATATATACAAATACTGAAAAACTTGCTTTTATCTCAAGGTTCTTCTGCCAATTTCTGCTGTTTTTTGCTCTGCATCAAGCAGGCTCAAGCATGTTCCGTATGATTGCATCCATATTTCAAAGCGAGGCCATATCAACTTTTTGCACTAGCTCGTCCATATTGATAATGATGTTCTTTGGTGGATTTATTATTCCAAAACGTAAGGACAATGTCAACTTTATCCATAATACTTCCTGTGAATATTTTTCAAATGTTTGCTGATTGTAGATATAATAATTGACAGATTCCATACCACTTTGGCTGCGGTGGGGCTTTTGGCTTTCTCCAGTGTCGTATGCTGAGATAGGATTGTCCTTAAATGAGTTTCGTGCTCCACGTTGGGGAAAGGTGAACTGAGGCTAGGAAACATTAAAAGCTACTAGTAATCTATAGCTGATGAAAGACGAAAAATATCCATTGTGTAGTTCAATATTTCATCTAGATTTGTGCTCCTTACAGGTGACATCAGGAAACTTGACTATTGGAGAAGAAGCTCTGTCAAATAATGGATTAAATTTTAAAAGCTACTATTACTGGATATCAGTGGGGGCCCTCCTTGGTTTTACCTTGGTTTTTAATGCAGGATTTGTATTAGCTCTAACTTATCTGAAATGTAAGTCTTCATCTGTTTCATGCTCATCATATTTCTAGCTGGTAGATAGCTCAAATGACTAATCCTATTACATGTGTGTTAGCTCCTGGGACAGCTCGAGCTATCATTTCTCACAATAAACTCCGCAAACTGCAGCAAGATCAAGACTGTAAAGATGAGGCTAAGAGAGATAACAAAATTCATATGTCACCCCAGCTACATTCAATCGAAGATGCTGGTGAGATGAAACTAACTGCAATTAAATATCATTACATAGAAACACATCATCTATGTAACAGTTTTTGTCAAAAGGGACAGATAACCAAAGTTTCTTCTGATTTTGCACAGTAATTCCAGAAATTCAAGAACCAAAGAAGAAGGGCTTACCTTTCAAGCCTCTGACTTTGACATTCGAAAATGTCCAGTATTTTGTTGACACTCCACTGGTAAGTTATACACCCTCTGGTAAAGAAACACATTTTCTTATAGGTTGCGCTGATAGCTATTTCCAATGCAAATATTTTGAGCAGGAAATGAGGAAAAAAGGATTCAAAGACAAAAGAATTCAGCTTATTCATGACATGACAGGGGTATTCCGGCCAGGCATTTTAACAGCCTTAATGGGGGTGACAGGAGCAGGAAAAACAACTCTCTTGGATGTTCTTTCTGGGAGAAAAGACAGTGGGCATACTGAAGGAGATATAAGAATTGGAGGGTCCCCTAGGGTCCAACACACCTTTGCCAGGGTCTCAGGATACTGCGAGCAAAGTGACATTCATTCTCCACACATTACAGTAGAAGAATCAGTAGCCTTCTCAGCTTTTCTGCGGCTGCCATCTCAAATTGACGCCAAAACTCGAACTGTAAGTTGGCTCCTGCGTATATCATGCAAAACTCTAAATAATGACATTGATCGACACATAACACAGACAGACACACACACACACACAAATCAAAGTCCAGCAAGAAATTAGGTATTCAAAAGTCCACTATATCTTTTCAACTATATCCCAAGAAATGAGGGATGAATGTCCAAATTTTATACTCTCTTCAACTATATCTCATAAAAGACACTATATTGCACAGGAATTTGTTAGGGATGTACTTGAAAGAGTTGAACTTGATGGGATTAGAAACCATTTAGTTGGAATTCCAGGGAGGAGTGGCTTATCAAATGAGCAGCGCAAACGCCTAACAATAGCAGTGGAACTCGTGTCTAATCCGTCAATCATATTCATGGATGAACCTACATCTGGTTTAGATGCTAGAGCGGCTGCCATCGTCATGCGCACAGTGAAAAATGTTGTTGATACAGGGAGAACAGTAGTATGCACCATCCATCAACCAAGCATAGACATATTTGAGGCTTTTGATGAGGTATGGAGTACTTGTGCAGAAATATATTAAATAAATTTAAAAAATATTGGAAAATGTTATTGGTTAAGACTTCTGAGTAGGTTTTTTTGCCACATTTAATATATTTACACAAAAATTTACTCTTCCCTTTACACTGAAGAAGATGTATTTAATATGAATCTGATCTGCGGAGATATAAGTAATTTGTGCAATTACTTCTTTTTCAGTTGATTCTCATGAAGAAGGGAGGAAAAATCATTTATTCAGGACCGTTAGGGCAGCATTCCTCTAATCTTATAGAATACTTCAAGGTAACTTTTAGATACCAACACTAAAATTGTTTAAAAATTGTTTGTTGTTTTTTTGAATGGAAAACATACTAGGACATATTTTTTTTGACATTATATCCCAATCAAAATTTCCACAGAGCATTCCAGGAATACTACAGATTAAAGAAAACTATAATCCAGCAACATGGATGCTAGAAATTACTACGGAATCTGTAGAGAGACAGCTTGGTATAGATTTTGGACAGGTTTACAAGGAATCTAAGCAGTTCAGGTGAGTTCATCACTATTTATAACATGTCTGTAGCCAGCCAAGTACAGCAATATTTTTGTAATATTTCCAAAAATGCTGCTGGGTGCATGCTACTCTCTGTAAATTTAGTCTGTTCTAATAACATTTTACTATCAGAGATAATATAGAACTGGTTAAAGAGCTCAGAACGGCACCAGGACAGATGAGAGAACTTCACTTCTCTAGTCGTTTTGCACGAAACATGTGGGAACAGTACAAAGCATGCCTCTGGAAACAACACTTATCATATTGGAGAAATCCAGACTACAATGTAAAGCGCTTAGGTTTTATGACCCTTGCATCTGTAGCCATGGGGGCACTTATGTGGCAGAAAGGGAAGCAAATGTATGTCGATATCGACACCAACTCATTTGCACTTCAAAACTACTAGCAACAAACAGTACTGAAAGACATACTAACTCAAATCTTTTTGTTTTTTGAAAAAAGACACGATAAACAGGATTTATCCAACATACTATCATCAATCTTCATATCATTGCAACTTCTAGGTGTAACTAATTGCTCAGCGATTATACCAGTTGTGGTGACTGAACGGACTGTTCTTTACAGAGAGATGTTTTCAGGAATGTACTCATCATGGGCTTATTCATTGGCACAGGTCACAATAAACTAATGTCCTAATATCTTTTCTACTTCTTTCTTGCAAGTCTTGATGTGCTTTCTTATTTTCCTTTACAGGCGACCATCGAATTTCCATACGTATTTGCACAAGCACTTACCTATCTAATCATCTCCTATCCAGCTGTAGGATTTTACTGGTCTTTTAAAAAGATAATGTGGTATTTTTACTCCATATTATGTGCACTTCTATACTACACTTACCTGGGAATGCTTTTGGTGTCCATAAGCCCAGATGGAACTGTTGCTTCCGCATTAGCAGGAACAGCTTATGCACTTCTGAATCTATTTTCAGGGTTCCTAATTCCTAGACCGGTAAAACAACTCTCGTCTCCTTAATCTATTCTAAGTAGACACTTGCTATTGCACCATAAAAAAACACTCATGATATATGTGAAACATATAATTCAGTACTCATTTAAAATGCGTAAATATAAATCAACTTATAGTTATCACTGTTATGTTCTTGGACTCTAATGCAGGCTATTCCAAAATGGTGGATATGGCTCTACTGGATTACGCCATCATCATGGATGTTGTATGGTGCGATTACATCACAGTATGGGGACAACAAAGAAGAAATAACATCATTCACAAAAACTGAAGAAGTCAAGTCCTTCTTAGAAGATTATTATGGGTACCATTATGATTTTTTAGGTGTTGTGGCTGTAGTGGTGGCCATATTTCCTCTTTTAGCTGCCTTTCTATTTGCATATTTCATCAGTAAACTAAATTTCCAAAGGAGGTGAAACTATGAAAGGGACATAATATCTAGCTTCACATGAGTTAGTTTTTTGTGTTCTAAAACTAATTGGACCTTGTTACATGTAATTATATTATAATTTAAAATAATAAATTGTGTTGCAATTATGCGGTTAATTAGTTGGGTTTACACTGCATTGTGTGGAAACAGTGCTTCCGGACAACTGTTTTTGTTTTAGATATTCATTTCCTTGTTAACAAAAATACATTAGGTCAAAACTGATTCTTAAGATGAAAGCTAAATATTAAACTTTTTAGAAATATACGAAAGTGCCCCGTAAAAACAAAAAATATAAGGTGCCTTCCCAAAATTTGTTTCGTCCATCTTAAAAGTTTCCAAAGTTTGTTTCGCCCATTTAAAAGAAAATTCCGGGATTCGCTCCTGGTTAAGGGGAAAATATAGTTGACTCGTGACTGCCGCCTAGCAGTATAATCTTATTAAACAAGCATTTTAATAAGGTAACAGCATGACTAGAGCTGGAAATGTAGATTTAAGGATTAACAAGCATTACACAGACCATTCAAATTACCTGATTATGCATCAAACTTCTCACAAAGCATATTCCAGGAGTTCCAGAGATTGAAAAAACCAAATCCAGGCAACATGAGTGTTACACTGTTAGAAATCATTACGGGGTCTGTAGAGGAGGAATTTGGTTTAGAATTTAATAAAGTTTAACCATGGGAAATCTCATCTGTATATAAGTGATATGCACTTGGGTCGTTTGGTTCGCAATATTATCAGGTATGACTTTCAGCCATTCAAACCTCATAGCCGAGATTTGGTAAAAATATAAAATTTCACATCCATTCGTGCAAGGTATGGGTTTTTTTATATCCAACTTGGAAGATGGATATAAGGGGCATGAATATCAACTTTTATTTCACTATTTTAATTTTTATTTAATCAATTAAATATAAATTTTAGTACTAAAAATCTATTAACCTAAAAAATATTAAAATAATAATAAAATTAATCTATTTAATTAAATTAAAATTATTGATTTAACATATTTTAAATTAAAAATATTTTTAAACCAAATAAAAAAATTTTAAACACTAAAATAATAATAAAAAAACTATTTTAAATTGTTTCTAAATCCATTTTGGGGACTGATGAATCCTAAAATATTAAAAAAAATTAAATTAGATTACCACCCTTGAATTTTAAAATTATTTAATTTAGAGTTTATACTTTTTGTTATTAGGGTTTGGGCTCTAGGGTTTAGGACCCAAAACCTCAAACCTTAAACCCTAAATCGGTGTATGTTCTTTTTAATATTTCTAAAACCCAAAAGAGGATTATTGAAACCTAAAATGTTAAAAATTGTTAAATTAGAGGTGTCTTTTATATAATTTTCTAATATTTTTAAAACTCAAAAGGGAATTATTGAACCCTAAAAAATTTAAAATTGTTAAATTGGGGTATACTCTTAAATTTTAAAATTTTTAATTTAAAAAAAATATTAAAAACATAAAATTAAGTAGTGTTTCCGGCCCAAAAACGACACACCAAAAGAACCTCAAAATTAGAAAAAAAATCTTCATAACGTTACATGAAGTAACGTTTGAGGTATTAATTTTTTTTTTAAAAAAAGAACGAAGAAGCAAAACGCTACATCGTGTAGCGTTTTTGTTTATTTTCAAAACGGTACACGATGTAGCGTCTTGAGCTGACATTTTGGGCATTAATTTTCAGAAGTGACATTTTGGAATATTTTTCCGACCCTAGAGAAGCAGGCAATGTTAAAAAAGGCGAGGCCTGAAAAGGCTGTGAAGGAGAAGGAAAAGTCTAAAGAAAACGAAGAAGGAGAAAATGAGGCTCAGACGAAGGCCAAGAAAAGGGAAGCCGATGCCTTGAAGCTCAAAGCCATTAAGCTCTGAAGATAGTTGCTTGAATTGAAGGAGAAGGTGAAAGAGATATGTCCTAAGTCCAATCATGTATGAGGATTTAGGAATAACTTTTATGTAATCAGTTTTGATTTCATTGATATTAATAAAAAACTTGTTTTATTTTTATTACGGGCTCTATCTATTTAAGTGTTTAAATAAGATATACCACAGTTTAGAGTAAAGCTTTTTATGGATTGTGATGAGATCATAATAATGAAACCAAAACGATGATAACTCTAAACTTAAATAGTTTCTGGTCGTAGGATTACTAACTGGTAATTAATAATCCGCAAAGATCGGTTCATACTATGCTTGCTTCATTATGAAGGATGTCTGTTCTCAT
Source organism: Apium graveolens (assembly GCF_009905375.1). Taxonomy (NCBI): domain Eukaryota; kingdom Viridiplantae; phylum Streptophyta; class Magnoliopsida; order Apiales; family Apiaceae; genus Apium; species Apium graveolens. The sequence continues at coordinate 244,436,949 of NC_133654.1, forward strand.
TGACATTTGTGTGGTGACACTATAGCTAGTATGTAGGTGCTTATTATAGAATAAGTTCACTGAACATGACTCACACAGCTGAACAACTGATGAAGTTCATTCACGTGTCAGCAGTTATTCACATAGTGATAGTTGTACAAGTATCCTTAGACTTGAGGTCATCATAGTCATCTTGTGTACACTGAACTATGCTTTGGTTTAGTTCTTAGTCTCCAGGGACAATTATAAGGGTTCTACTGGGTATAGGAATTTGTACACGAAGATAGTGTATGATCAATAAAGGATCTACCTCTTCCAGTGAAGGAAGAGAATGTTCAATGCTGATCCACTTATGCTAGTTCAGGAATCTCTGGCCAGAGTGAATGAAATTAGAAAGGAGTTTCTAATTTACATTAAATAGAACTAAGCATAGTAAATGGGAAAGCAAGTGATTAAATAAGATAGGCTTGACACAAGTTCCATGCCTTATATTTAATCGTGACATTGCAGGGTAGAAGGAATTGATTGTACGGTAACTATTCACTAAATAGGTTCTTGGTATTCTAAGCAGTGAATTCGTATTATCCGGATAGTCGCGATATGCTGAGAAGTTTCCCTCACGATGTAGAATAAATATGATTAATTAATTAATCTTATTTAATGAATTAGAGAATTTATATAAATAATGATAAAATAATTTTATTATTATTTATTTCTAATACCGGCTTAATATTGAACCTACAGGGTCACACCATAAAAGAGAATGATTTAATGGTGGAGGAATAATTAATAATGGCTGATAATTATTTATTTATGAAATAAATAATTAATTGGAAAATTTAATAATTGATTAAATGAGATTTAATTGATTATAAATTAATTAAGAAAAGTTCTTAATATTATTAATTAAGAATTTAATTTTTTGAAATTAAATCAAGAAAGAGAATTATTTCTAAAGTGTTTAGAAAAAGGATTAATAATTAAAAGATATTTTAATTATTAGTGAGAATAATAAAGGGTTAATAATAATAATATTTTAAGGAAAAATTTTCAGCTGAAAATTTTGCCTATAAATATACTATTATATATCCTATTTTTGTCTCAACCTAAAAATTTACAAAAACCCCAATTCTCTCCACGTCCTCCTCCTTCATTACATGAATTTCTTGGTGGATACCGGTGGAGTGCTTCACACTTGAGAAGCAGCTGCTAGGGATCTCCGCTCATTGTTCTTGGATCGCTTTTAAAGGTTAGAAATCGATCCCATATGTTTTAATCATGATTTGTATGCATTTATTTGGATTTTATATGTGTAAAATTATTTTACCATGCTTCCGTGATAGATAAAATCCTACAATGGTATCAGAGCATAGGTTGTATGCATATAGATCTGTGATAAAAAATTCAGAATTTTATGTGCTTGTATGAATTAATTATGATTTTTACAAGTTATATCATGGATTAATTATGACTGATTAGAAATTGTTTCTCAGAATTATTTTGACTGTAGATCTGGGTTCTACAAGTGTTGTAGATCGTCTGGGTATTTTTTTCATAATTTTATGATGTATGGATTAATTGTTATGAATTTTTGAAGTTGTTTCAATTAAATTCGTAATTAAATATATATATATATATAAAATATGTTAGTATATATATATATTTTCTGGCTGCTGTGCTTTTAAAAGAGCACTGTTATGGTGTACTGTTATGGTGGTGGCACGAGAAAAGAGAAAACGGCAGCAAAATTAAGGACCGACGGTGGTTGTCAAGAACAGAAGGGGAGGACCGCGCGTCTGGCATGCACGCGTGGGGCACACGCGCTCGTGTGTCACGCGCGGCGCGTGTCAGACACGCGCGGGTCAAAGGTCAGCGTAATGCTGACATCATGCTGACGTCATCAGATGACGTAATGCTGACGTCAGCTTAGGGTTTAGGGCGCGTGTGCGCGTGGGGGCGCGTGGGCGACAGTCTGATACGCGCCTGTCAGCGCGTGTGCGCGTGGCGGCACATGGGTTTTCTTCTCGGGGCGCGTGTGGGCGCGTGCTTTTGTTCAGAATGAGGCGTTTTTGGTGCCGTTGGATTCGTCTTTTCGAGACGCATCTAATGGTATATTATATGATATTTTCTGAAATTATTTCGAACTGTTTATAGCTAACAGTAGTGTTTTAAAGCTATTTTTGACTATTTTAATTGCTTTTAAATGCCTCATGTGATACATAGAGATGTATAATGCTTAGACCAATATGCTACATGATGTAACATGCCTACCTTTACGTTTATTCATTCTTATATATGTGATATATGCTTAGTTTATCATGCGATGATAGATTTAGGTGAACTTAATTAACATAAGGCGTTTGTTAGACAATCTAGTATAGTGAAATTGTTTCATGACCTTAATATAAATATTATGAATACGATCATGAGATTCTTGTATTTATGAAACACGTAATTGAATATGAATTTTCAATATTGAGAGAAAGGATGATTCTGTCAACAACAAATTTCTATCTGTAAGAAAGGGTTATTAAGTGACGCCTCTTGACAATGCTCCACCCGATCTGGGAATCATCTGATTATCGATTTGAAATATTTAATTTAAAAGGAAGAATCTCTTTATAATATGATTATGATTGTAACGTAATATAATCCCTCTAAAATTAAATAATATCAAGTAGTAATTGGCCAATGACACAACGGGCTTGTGTCGGTCATAGCCTTCCAACATGATAGAAAGTGGTTCTTATTTTTAAATCATTGTCGTTTCGTGCTACAGCCGATGGCTTTGATTTTGAAATAAGAAATACTTTTCTATTACATAGAGATGTGTACATTGAATTAGAATCTATAGGTCGTTACGTGCTACAGCCGTGGGCCGTTGGAGACTGATTCAATTGTACGAAATGTTGGGTTAGACTTGACTTAGAATATTGAGTTTGTCGTGCCACAGCCGTGACTCAATTATTCAAGAGGCTAAAGTTATATTAGGGAATAACATAAGATGTAATTGACAAGAGTTGTCTGCCTATTGAACATCACATGACGTTTTGTGCTACAGCCGAGGTTGTGTGATGGAATGTAGGATCCCTATTCCCACTAACATTATGAATGCTTAATTTTCACTTAGGGGGTTGAATAAATTAGATAAACTAGTGGGAGACACTTATGAATAAAGACCCGATTCATATAGTGTTTTGAAATGAAATTGAATATTTGCTAAATGTTGTTATGTGTTTATCATTTACAGATTTACTATATTCGTCATGTCTTCTGCACTATCACTCCGGAGCATATTAGATACTCACAAGTTGACTGGTAATTTAGCTGTTTGCTTTCACTGTAACAAGTTGGGGCACTGGAAGAGGAACTACAAGGTTTACCTTGCAGAATTGAAGAAGAAGAAGGGTAGTGAGACTACCGCTTCTGATTCAGGCATGTTCATGATCGAAGTTAATATGTCACTATGTCAAATTTCTACTTGAATATTAGATACCGCCTGTGGTTCTCATATTTGCAATTCGTTGCAAGGACTAAAGGGAAGTAGGACTCTTGAAAAAGATGAGGTGATTCTACGTATGGGCAATTGAGCAAGGGTTGCGGCCATATCTGTAGGATCATTTAGTTTACATATGCCTACGGGAAAGACTATTATTCTGAATAATTTTTATTACGTTCCCTCTATTGTGAGGAATATTGTTTCTATTCCTATGTTGGATTTGGATGGTTTTTCATTTATTATTAAGAATAATGAATGTTCCATTCTTAGAGATAATGTTCTTTATGGACATGGTATTTTAAATAATGGTCTGTATGTATGTGACGTAGAGCATGATTTACTTTAGATTGAACAAACTAATAAAAGAAAACGAGATGATGAAAATCTGACCTATTCATGGCACTGTAGGCTAGGTCATATTAGTGAAAATAGATTGCGGACATTGCATAAGGAAGGGTTACTTGACCCCTTTGATTTTGAATCATATCCTACATGCGAGTCTTGTCTATTGGGTAAAATGACCAAATCTCCATTTAGTGGACATGGAGAGAGGGCTACAGATTTACTAGGATTGGTACACACAGATGTATATGGACCAATGTCTACGCAAGCCATGGGTGGATTTTCATACTTCATTACTTTCATAGATGATAGATCTAGATTTAGATATGTGTATTTGATGAAACACAAGTCTGAAGCCTTTGAAAAGTTCAAAGAATATAAGTATGAAGTGGAGAAACAAACCAAACAAAGTATTATAACTCTTCGATCAGATCGAGGTGGTGAATACTTGAATGGAGAGTTTCTAGATTATATCAAAGAAAATGGTATAGTCTCTCAGTGGACTCCTCCATATACTCCACAGTTGAATGGGGTATCTGAAAGGAGAAATCGAACTTTGTTAGACATGGTTCGGTCCATGATGAGCTATGCGAATCTTCCAGTATTCCTATGGGGTTATGCATTGGAAACCTCAACATATTTACTGAATAAGGTGCCTTCCAAATCTGTTCCTCAAACTCCATATGAGATATGGAAAGAAAGGAAACCGAGTCTTAAACACGTTAAGATTTGGGGATGTCCAGTTTATGTCAAGAAAGTTGACCCATATAAGCTGGAATCTCGATCCGTAAAATGTAATTTTGTGGGATATCCTAAAGAGACTTTGGGGTATTACTTTTACACCGATCATCGGGTGTTTGTCTCCAGACATGCTACCTTCTTGGAAAAGTAGTTTATCCTTGAAGGAAATAGTGGGAGCAAAGTTGAACTTGATGAAGTTCAAGAAGCACAAACTACTACAGATCAAGTGGATACACCTGTTCAGACTGAACAACCTTCTGTGGAACAGCCCATTCATAGGACATGGAGAGTGTCTCGCCAACCTGAGAGGTATTATGGCCTTGTCATTGAGAATGGAAATGAGTTGTCAATCATTGATGATGACGACCCTGTGACCTATAATGAGGCTATGAGTAGTGTTGACTCAGAGAAATGGCATAGTGCCATGAAATTCGAAATGGAATCTATGTATACCAACCAAGTATGGACTCTGGTTAAGGCGCCTGAAGGTGTTAAGCCTATTGGGTGCAAGTGGGTATACAAAAGAAAGATTGGAACAGATGGCCAGGTGGAGACCTATAAGGCCAGGCTCGTGGCAAAAGGATTCAAACAAAGGCAAGAGATTGACTTTGATGAAACTTTTTCGCCTGTAGCCCTGTTAAAATCAATTCGGATTTTGCTTGCGATTGCTGCTTACTACGACTATGAGATCTGGAAAATCGACGTGAAAACGGCCTTCCTCAATGGGGAACTTGAGGAGGAAGTGTATATGACACAACCAGAGGGTTTTCTTTCCAAGGGAAATGAAAACCTAGTGTGTAAGCTGCTGCGAACCATATATGGTTTAAGGCAAGCTTCTCGTAGATGGAACATCCGTTTTGATGAGACAATCGAAGAGTTTGGTTTTATAAAAAACATAGATGAACCATGTGTCTACAAGAAGGTTAGTGGGAGCGCGGTAACATTTCATGTATTGTATGTAGATGACATACTTCTTATAGGAAATGATATACCGATGCTGCAATCAGTCAAAGTATGGCTATCAAAGAATTTCACCATGAAGGACTTGGGAGAAGCATCCTACATTCTCGGTATGAAGATCTATAGAGATAGATCTAGAAGAATGATAGGTCTTACCCAGGGTACATACATCCAGAAACTGCTTAAAAGGTTTAGCATGTAAAACTCCAAAAGAGGTCTTATACCGATGAGCCATGGAGTGTCCCTTTCCGAAAAAATGTCTCCTAAGACACCTGAGGAAAGAGAGCGTATGAGTAAAATTCCTTATACTTCAGTAATAGGATCTATCATGTACGTGATGTTGTGTACAAGGCCTGATGTTGCTTATTCAATTAGTGTGACGAGCAAATATCAGTCCAATCCAGGTGAAGACCACTGGAAAGCAGTGAAAAACATCCTTAAGTACTTGCGAATGACTCAGGACATTTTTCTTGTTTTTGGTGGTGAATCTGAGCTGAAAATAGAGGGTTATACTGACTCTAGTTTTCAATCAGAAAGTGATAGCAAATCCATATCAGGGTACATGTTTACTCTAAATGGTGGTGCGATTAGTTGGAAGAGTTCCAAACAGTCTACAACGGCTAACTCCACAGCGGAAGCAGAATATATAGTTGCAAGTGAGGCTGCAAAAGAAGCCGTTTGGATGAGGAAATTTGTTTCTGAGTTGGGAGTTGTTCCTAGCGTTGAAGAGCCTATTGTGTTGTATTGTGATAACAACGCAGCAATAGCACAAGCCAAGGAACCTAGGTCTCATAAAAATTCCAAACATGTCCTCGGCGCTTTCATCTGATTAGGGAGATTGTTGAAAGATGGGATGTCAACGTCGAGAGAGTTGACACACATAACAACATAGCAGACCCTTTAACAAAGCCACTTTCTCAAAGTCACTTTGATCGTCATAAAGACAAGATGGGTATTAGATACCAGAGTGATTGGCTTTAGTACAAGTGGGATATTGAAAGAGATATGTCCTAAGTCCAATCATGTATGAGGATTTAGGAATAACTTCTATGTAATCTGTTTTGATTTCATTGATATTAATAAAAGACTTGTTTTGTTTTTATTGCGGGCTCTATCTATTTAAGTGTTTAAATAAGATATACCACAGTTTAGAGTAAAGCTTTTTATGGATTGTGATGAGATCATAATAATGAGACCTAAAAGATGATAACTCTAAACTTAAATAGTTCCTGGTCGTAGGATTACTAACTGGTAATTAATAATCCGAAAAGATCGGTACATACTCTGCTTGCTTCATTATGAAGGATGTCTGTTCTCATAGACATTTGTAAGGTGACACTATAGCTAATATGTAGGTGCTTATTATAGAATAAGTTCACTGAACATGACTCACACAGCTAAACAACTGATGGGGTTCACTCACGTGTCAGCAGTTGTTCAGATAGTGATAGTTGTACAAGTATCCTTAGACTTGAGATCATTATAGTCATCTTGTGTACACTGAACTATGCTTTGGTTTAGTTCTTAGTCTCCAGAGACAATTATAAGGGTTCTAATGGGTATAGGAATTTGTACACGAAGATAGTGTATGATCAATAAATGATCTACCCCTTCTAGTGAAGGAAGAGAATGTTCAATGCTGATCCACTTATGCTAGTTCAGGAATCTCTAGCCAGAGTGAATGAAACTAGAAAGGAGTTTCTAATTTACATTAAATAGAACTAAGCATAGTAAATGGGAAAGCAAGTGATTAAATAAGATAGGCTTTACACAAGTTCCATGCCTTATATTTAATCGTGACATTGCAGGGTAGAAGGAATTGATTGTACGGTAACTATTCACTGAATAGGTTCTTGGTATTCTAAGCAGTGAATTCGTATTATCCGGATAGTCGCGATATGCTGAGAAGTATCCCTCACGATGTAGAATAAATATGATTAATTAATTAATCTTATTTAATGAATTAGAGAATTTATATAAATAATGATAAAATAGTTTTATTATTATTTATTTCTACTACCGGCTTAATATTGAACCTACAGGGTCACACCATAAAATAGAATGATTTAATGGTGGAGGAATTAATTAATAATGGCTGATAATTATTTATTTATGAAATAAATAATTAATTGGCAAATTTAATAATTGATTAAATGAGATTTAATTGATTATAAATTAATTAAGAAAAGTTCTTAATATTATTAATTAAGAATTTAAATTTTGGAAATTAAATCAAGAGAGAGAATTATTTCTAAAGTGTTTAGAAAAAGGATTAATAATTAAAAGGTGTTTTTATTAGTGAGAATAATAAAGGGTTAATAATAACAATATTTTATGGGAAAATTTTCAGCTGAAAATTTTGCCTATAAATATAGTATTATAAACCCTATTTTTGCCTCAACCTAAAAATTTACAAAAACCCTAATTCTCTCCACCTCCTCCTCCTTCATTACATCGATTTCTTGGTGGATACCGGTGGAGTGCTTCACACTTGAGGAGCAGCTGCTAGGGATCTCCGCTCGTTGTTCTTGGATCACTTTTAAAGGTTAGAAATCGATCACATATGTTTTAATCACCATTTGTATGCTTTTATTTGGATTTTATATGTGTAAAATTATTTTACCATGCTTCTGTGATAGATAAAATCCTACAGAAGGTGCTACGTGTGTCCCTAGAAGAGACTGAAAGGGCTAAGAGTTCTCGTAAAAAGAAACGAGTCCACGACGAGGAAGATGAGTCCATGAACTCTAACTCGCACCACCGAAGAAGGAGAACGAAGGTCGTTTTAACTTTTAACTTCCAAACGAGGTTATCTAGGGTAGAGAAAGCCATATTTATAGATAGGATGTTTAGTTGAGAACCTATTATTACTGAAGAGGTCGAATCATACCGACCCTCTCCTGGGGAAGAGAAGCAGTTCCTGAAGATGACCAAATTCAATTAGAGGAGAGACCTGGAAGACCATTGTGACAAACACTACACCAAATATGGCCTATTGCAAGCACAAAATATAATTGTGTTGCAGAAAATGTTATAGTAGAACAAATTTTTCAACTCAATTGCAATAATTTATAAAAGTGTTACATAAAATACGTAAGTGTTGCATGGTTAAGGTCCAATTTGAAAAAATTGTAAAACGTGCAACATATTTCAAATAATGTTGCAATAATAGTAACGCTTTTGGTCAAATTGACCGAAAACACAGGCGGGAACACTGAAATTGGGGATGGCGGGATACCAAAAATTATTTTACACTTTTATTTTGGCACCAAAAAGTGAATACACTTTTATTTGGACAAAAATTCACCCCCAAATCTATTACACAGAAATTCACCTCATCTCTCTCTCTCACCTCCCTCGCATCTCTCTCTCTCTTAGACCTCCCTCGAATCTCTCTCTCGCATACCTCTCTCACACCTCTCCTTCACACACCTCTCTCACACCTCTCCCACATCTCTCCGTCGCAACTCGAAGCTCATCTCGAAGGCTTGAAGCTCATCTCTCTCACTTGAAGCTCGATTGAAGCGCGATTAAACTCGATTAAAGCTTGATATAAGGTAAAACTCATCTCTCTCACTCTTCAAACACTCCTCTCTCTGATTATTTGTGAATGCATGTAAAAATTTTGTGTATTTTTTGTGCTTTTTGTGTTCTTTTGTATTTTGTTTTTGTTTTGTGTTTTTGTAAAATTAGTAGGTTCTTGGTCTGACTATTTCTGAGAATTTTGTTTTAATTTTTTGATGTTTTAAAGTCAAAATACCCTGTTATTTTAAGTCAAAAGTGCCATGTTCTTGGTCTGTTTTTTTGTGTTCTTGTTGTAATTATAAGTCAAACTGCCCTGTTCTTGGTCTGTTTTTTTGTTCTTGGTTCTTGTTGTTGTCTGATTGTGTTGAAAACTTAAGTGAATTTTGTGGTTTTGTTTCAAAAAATTTATGTAGAAAATGGATGTTGAAGGAGAGAAATGGGTAACACTTCCCAAGTACAGTGATAGATATAGGAAGGGAGTTGAAGCTTTTGTTAACCAAGCATTTTCCCGATATGCCGTAGGAAACGAGCTTAGGTGCCCTTGTAAGAAATGTGGTAATCGTTTTTGGAGTGGTGCTAAGTCTATACATGAACATCTAGTCTGTAATGGTCCTTGTGCCCATTCCGTTGAATGGATTTACGAGGTCTCAACCCATGAGATAGATAGGGTTGCTGATGAGATGGATATTAATATAGGTGTGGGTCTTGGAGATGAATTTGATGCTATGATACACAATGCATATGGTACTAATGACATTACTGACCACGTTGGTAGAACAGGACTAAACGATGGTGCAAGGAAATTTTATCGCCTTGTTAAGGAGGGTGGACAACTGTTATATCCCGAGTGCAAAAAATTTAGTCGATTAAGTATCTTAGTTAGGCTTTATCAACTAAAGTGCATTCATGGATTTAGCGAATCAGGATTTAGTGACTTACTTGAATTGATAAAGGAGGTTTTCCCTCATGTAAATCTTCCGTCTTCTTTTAGTGCGGTAAAGTATATGATTAAAGACCTAGGACTTGATTACCAAAAGATACATGCATGTCCAAGTGACCGCATGCTCTTTTGGGCAGAAAACGAGAGGCTGGAGAATTGTGCTAAGTGTGGAACATCAAGATGGAGAGTAGTTGAAAAGAAGGCGAAGGCCAGGTCTGATGCAAACATAGAACTAGCATCGAATCCTAAAATCTCGGCTAAAGTGATGAGATACTTCCCTTTAAAGCCAAGGCTACAGAGAATGTTCTTGAGCTCTGATTTCTCGAGCTCAATGACATGGCATGCTTTATCACGAAAGAAAGATGGACGGTTAAGGCATCCGGCTGATGGAAAGGGTTGGAACTCGATGGACTGTAAATATCCTGAATTTGCTGTCGAAATGCGAAATGTACGATTGGGTTTAGCGGCAGACGGTTTCAATCCATATGTATCAATGAACATATCTCATAGCACCTGGCCAGTAGTGCTCGTAAATTATAACCTCCCCCCTGGTTAATCATGAAACCCGAAAATCTAATTCTTTCAACCTTAATCCCTGGTCCAGTTTATCCTGGTAATGAAATTGACGTGTATATGAAACCGTTAATTACAGAATTGAAGGAGTTATGGGCTGTTGGAATAGAAACTTATGATGCCAGGTTAGACAACACGTTTAAGCTACACGCAAGCCTATTATGGACGATAAGTGATTTCCCTGGATATGGGATTTTATCCGGTTGGAGCACGAAAGGAAAGCTGGCTTGTCCTTCATGTCACTATGACACCTCATCGACATATTTGAAACATAGTACGAAGGTTGTGTATTTAAACCATCGAAAGTTTCTCCCTCCAGATCACAAGTGGAGGTCCGATAGGCGCAGATTTAACGGAGATGTGGAAATGCTATCATGTCCTGATATATTAAGCGGAGCAGAGGTTGAAAAACTATTGCGTGGTTACAAAAATGATTTCGGGAAGCCGCTGAAAAGAAATAGAGGAACATCAGATTGCCCTTGGAAGAAGAAGTCCATTTTTTTCGAGCTACCATATTGGAGCAATAATATGGTTAGGCATAACTTAGATGTTATGCACATTGAGAAGAACATTTGTGATAAGATTTTGGGGACTTTGTTAAATATTGGAGGCAAGACAAAGGACCATCTTAATGCTCGTCAAGATTTGGAAGAAATGGGGATTATAAAAGACCTTCACCCTGTCAAATGTGATGATAAACATGTTGAAATTAGGGCATCTAGTTTTGATATGACCAAAAAAGAGAAAGAGATCTTCTGTTCAGTTCTAATGAATGCTAAGATACCATACAGATCTGCATCAAATATCAGCCGGTGCGTTCAAATGAAGGAGCGAAAGATATCGGGTTACAAAAGTCATGACGCGCATTTTATTCTGCAATTTCTATTACAATTTGCTGTCGTAAAAACTCTGAAACCTGAGGTAGCAATTCCATTAATGAGGCTGGGAGCATTCTTTAGAGGCATATGTGGAAAAGTCATTGAATTAGAAGATGTTGAAAAATTGCAGAAGGAAATAATCGAGATACTTTGTGAGCTTGAAATGATTTTTCCACCTGCATTTTTCGATATAATGGTTCACTTACCAATTCATTTGTGAAAGGAAATAGAATTTGGTGGACCGGTGCACTTAAGGTGGATGTTTGGATTTGAACGGTATTTGTGCAAATTGAAGTCATACGTTCGGAATCGGAGTAAACCTGAAGGGTGCGTAGCAGAGGGCTACTTGGTAGAAGAATGCCTCACATTTTGCTCTAGATTTTTTGATGAGCAGTCTAAGAGTGGGACCGATACCAAGGACGGTCATACAGATGGTGGATATCCTATCGGGTCTCGGAGAAGCAGAGAAGGAAATCTATACATCTGGACAACAAGACATGGACAAATGCTCATCGGTACATATTATTCAACTGTGAAAACGTGGAAATCGAAAAGCTAAAAGAGTAAGTTCTAATTAACAACCAAAAATCAAGATTAATTAAAAAAAACTTTAAGACATTATAATATTGTGCTAACTTGCTGCTAATCCAATTGTAGTGAACACCATACCCTTGTTCAAAAAGATGACAAATTAAAGAGGTATAAGCGCGAAAGAATGCATACAACTGACTTTCAAAAGTGGTTGAAAGATGTGGTTAAAAAAAGAGATGGAATTTCACTGGAATTGTCCTCGTTGGCAAGGGGCCCTCTTCGTTCGACAAAGAGATTTACAGGTTACAATGTGAATGGATATAGATTTCACACCAAGCTCAGAGATAGTAGGTGTACGACGCAAAACTCTGGTGTGTTCCTCACTGCCTTAACCGCCAGTTTTGCGAGTGTAAAAGATAAGAACCCAATAGTTGGGGATGTGGGATACTACGGTGTAATTGAGGAGATTATTGAAGTGGACTACTGGGGTGCGGTGTCAGTAGTACTTTTTAGGTGTTGTTGGTACCAAAAAGCTGGGGATTACTATGGGTTAGCAAGAGTGAACTTTAGTAGGTTATGTCAAAAGGAAGATCCCTTTGTCCTCGCTACACAAGTACAACAGGTCTTCTATATTGAAGATCCTACTGAAAAGAATTTGCAATTTGTTCTTCAGAAATATCCAAAAGATCAATACTCTGAAGTAGAAGATGGGTTGACTACAACAGAAGAAGTGTCTGACATAGGTTATATCCCGCGAGTTGACATACCTGATACATTCACTTGGTCCAGAGATGATGTCCCAAAAAAATAATTCCCTATTACACCTAATGAAGACCCGGATGATATTGATATATGACATGGCACTGATTTATAATTTATTTATGTAATTGGTACTTAGAGTTTGCTTTGTAATTTGTTAGTTGATTGAGTTGGTCTGTAATCTATTTTGAACTTGAGTTGAACTTGAGTTGGTTTGTAACTTGAGTAGTAATTTATTTGGAACTTGCGTTGGTTTGTAATCTATTTGTCTATTTTCTACATGAGCCTTAATTAGTTTCTTGTTTTTTTTTTAATTTGTAACATCTAGGACTTGTATTTATATCACTGACAATTTGTTTGTACTTTTTAATTTTCAGGATGGCAAGTACAGATTATGTTCTCAGGTTCTTTCACAAGGGAACTTTTACAAAATCCAAATATGTCGGTGGGACCTATAAAGTGATTTTGGAGTATGTTGATACAGACCGATTCTCGTACACGGTTCTGATGGAGTATGTGCTAGATGTGCTGAAATACAAGGAAATTGGTGGTGTTTATGTGAAGAAGGTTCCTTCAGGTTGACACTTGATTCAGTCTGATGCTGACTTAACTGCATTCCTAAGCAAAGTTGAAGGTGAAAGGTTGGATTTTTATGTCGATGATGTGGTTGACCAATCTATAGAGGCTAAGCAACAGGTTCAGCCCCATGTAGTTGTGCGACCAAGAACATAATTTTTTGAAGGTAATAGATTTTCATGTTGATGATGCATTCAATTTGTGCATGTTAAAATGTTACATATTGTTAAACTGTTATTGCACCAACAGGTCTACAAGCAAAACAAAATTTTGTGACAGTGGATGCCCTGCAGAAACAGAGGACAAGTCGCCGATTGGCTCTTGAAAATTTACAGGTAATTTTTCTTTATGTTTTCATGTAATTACTCTTATCAGTTATGCCTTGGATCTAATTATTATTTGATCCTTTTTTTCAGATAACAGATTATGAGAGGAAAAGAATGTTGCAGATTGAAGAAAATAAAAAGAAGTTGAAGGAGTTGGGAATAAATGCGGAGAAAGATAAGAAAGGCACAAAATCACTCCACCTGATGATGATGAGGAAGTTGATAAGGAGTACATTCCCGAACATGAGAGCTTGTCTGATGCTGAAGAAGAAGATGTGCGAGTTGTTACAAAGAAAGCTGAGCAAGTTGGTAACAAGAAAGCAAAAAATAAAAAGGTGACCATTCCGATGAAAAAACCGAACACACGTTCAAGGGCCACAGCTCCTACTGAACCCACTGAAAAATCACCCCAACAACCAACTCGAGAATTAACCCCTCCACTGCCACCTCCCCCTCCCTTACCTGAAGTTACATCACCATTCTTCCCATTGAAAGTGGCTCCTGCCAAAAAATTCAATAATTTAGGAATTGGTACGATGGAAGCTTATGTTTTAATGAAAGAATGTCAAAAGAACCTTGAAAAAGATAAAGGGCTAGGGGATACTGGTGGTCAAACATCTGAGCCACAACCTGATGAGGAACTGAGTGATGATAATTTAGGAGGTCAATTTCTATTTCTTGATTTTGGCTTAATTCTATTGTTAATTTTTTTCTTGATTTAATTGGCATTCAACTATTAATTAAGTGTTTTGTAATATATTTAGGTGCACCCAAGAATAGAAAGCGTCGAGGACCTACACTCATGAATGACGTTTACAGAAGAAGGTCTGATGAAAGAAAGGTCATTAAACTGAATTGCGAGGTTCAGGCCATCGCTGATGATGACAAGGTCCTCTCTGAATTTACCAACTTTTTAGGTACGTTGGCTAGGCAGTCTGTCCCACTTGATTGCCTCTCTTGGCATAAATTTCCTGAACAGTAGAAGGAAGAGCTCTGGAGTTTTGTTACGGTAAACCGAAAACATAAACACGATAATTTACTATGGTATTTTGTACTGTCTTTAGGTTTAGATCGAGTTGCACTAATTTTAACAAATTTTGCTAGTCAAAATATGATATTCCTGAGGAAGGAATGACGTACACATTGCGAATAATTTCTGCTTTGTGGAGGCTGCACAAAAGCCGATTTAAGAAGAACCATTATCTTAAGTATGATAATGACGAGGACAGACTCAAAAATAGGCCAAATGTTGTTTCAGTCCAAAGAATTTAAGATTTTACTTAAATACTGGGGGGATAAAGACGTGAAGGTATGCATTTTAAATATTGAACAACTAGCCAGTACTCTACATCATGTTGGAAATTAATTATTTGTTTGCACATTATTGAATGATCAGGATCGAGCTCAGAAAAATGCTAAAAATCGCAAGTTAATTGTCGAAACGCACACTGCTGGTCGTAAAAGCTTTGCACAAATTGGGGAGAAAATTGTATGTCCATAATTTATAAAATCGATGTTTTTTATTATCTATTTACGATTTCATAGGTTCACTTTTTTTTGTGATTTTTTCTTGAGTTCTTGGTTTATCTTTGTAGAAAGCAAAGAAAAAAATGTCACCTAATTGTTGGGTTTCGAAGGCATAAAACGCAGCGGATAAACGTAAATAAAACAAAAAAAAATTCGAAACCCAAAAACAGGATCCATGTATAATTATGGGCAGATTATGGAGATAACGAATCATACCTTTCAAGAGCTTAACTTTCACGAACTCAACGGAGATCCTAGCTATCACGCTTTGTGTCTATCTCTCGGAGAAACACCTCTATGGTATCCACACGAGCACCTTCAAGAACGTCTCACGAACTTGACTACGGAATGGATGTACTAGCCTCCTTCTTGACGATCTGAATTGCCTCTCTTTGCTGCTAGGGTTTTCTCAAAAACGTACAAGCCTCTTTAACCTATCATTATGTATTTATAATGGCTGATTAAAAAAGCCCATAACAGCAAAGCCCAACCCTAGTAGGTATTGGATTAAATAATAAAAACGAATTTCTATTATTTAATTAATAACTAAGTCATACTTAATTATTATGGGCAAAAACATTCCTTTTAATTCGAATTTATATTATCTCAATTAAGTCTTACTTAATTATAATAAAATTCAAATAATCATCAATTAATTTAAATCCATAATTTAAATTAACTATTCCATTAAGTGCTCTATTTGTGCGACCCTATAGGCTATTATTTAATTGGCAATAATTTTATTCTTTAATAAAATTATAAACAATGAGCGGTATCTAGTAATACATCATTGTTACCCAATTAAACAATAATTAAATCGTGATTTGATAAAACCATTCGTGATTAATGTTTTTCGTGTAATATAATCCCTTTAACCATACATATTATAGATTAAACTCGAGGCATGCATTTAATCATCCTCTTCAATATTTAATCCGGGTTTACTTGATCCATGAGTAGATTATCGAGACAAATCATTATTTGAGCATGGCCATGCTTTTATAATCTCACTCAATCAAGAGGCCAATAATATCTCTCCTAATTATAGGAGGGTTAATCCTTTATCTATCATTCATATTTCTCATACGACTCATGATATACCCGATGTCCACTTTTATCATCACCCGATCAAAAGTAACTTTTAATGTAGTCAAAGTATATTAATCCTCGTATAGAAATATAATGATTTCAAGTCAAAGGATCGTTACACCATTATCACTGTGCGTCTTTCTTATGACTTTATTAAACATGAAGAATCTCACTGTGAGTCTGTCCAGTACCATGTACTCTCACATGTACTTATGTATTGACTTTAGTATCCTCATACTTATAAGCAATGAGATGTGGTTATCTTGTCAAACAACATACTAGTCTATCTATGTATTATTATTGCCATATATAATAATACTCGACTAGGGACCTTTAAGAATATGATATATTATATAATCTCAAGTTCAAGTCATGTACTTAAACTATACAATTTGTATCATAATTCTAAGGACATTTATTATGCTAACAAAATATCGCAGTAATTAAGGTCATAATAAATACATTTATTGAATGATCAACTGACATAAATATTATAAAAGAATAATGTATTGCCTCTAGGGCACCTACACTAACAATCTCCCACTTGCACTAGAGCCAATCACCCATATATCTAATACCCATGGAACTAGTGTGACCATCGTGCTTCTGCTGCGATAAGCCTGTGGTCAGTGGGTCTGCAGTGTTATCATTTGTGTGCACTTTACATATGTGTATATCACCCCTTTCATTAATCTCTCGAATAAGGTGAAATCTCCTGAGTATATATTTAGCCCGGGAGTGTGATCTAGGTTCTTTAGCCTGTGCAATGGCTCCATTATTATCGCAGTATAGATCAATGGGATCTGCGATCGATGGAACCACTCCCAAATCAGAAATGAACTTTCGAATCCAAACGGCCTCCTTAGCTGCTTCACAAGTTGCAATGTACTCGGCCTCCATTGTAGAATCAGCTACTGTTTCTTGCTTTGAATTCTTCCAGCTTACAGCACCTCCGTTTAGACAAAACACAAAACCAGACTGTGATACAGTATCATCTCTGTCTGTTTGGAAACTTGCATCAGTGTAACCTTTTACAACGAGTTTCTCTTCTCCTCCATACACCAAGAATGAATCTTTAGTTCTTTTCAGGTACTTAAGAATATTCTTAACTGCCGTCCAGTGACCATCACCCGGATTAGACTGGTATCTGCTCGTCATGCTCAAAGCATACGAGACATCTGGGCGAGTACATACCATTGCATACATGATAGATCCAATTGCTGAAGCATATGGAACTTTATTCATGTGGTCCTTCTCATCCAATGATTTCGGACACTGGTCCTTAGAGATCGTTATCCCTTGAGACACGGGGACATATCCCCTTTTTGCATTTTGCATTCCAAAACGATGCAAAACCTTATCAATGTATGTGCTCTGACTTAGACCGATCATCCTTCTAGATCTTTCTCTATAGATCCTCATTCCTAGAATGTAGGATGCCTCTCCTAAGTCTTTAATGGAGAAATTGCTCCCTAACCAAGTCTTAACAGCCTTTAGAGAAGGTATGTCATTCCCCATTAGTAGTATATCATCAACATATAGTACTATGAATGCCACATAGCTCCCACTAACCTTCTTGTAAACACACGGTTCATCTTCGTTTTGAACAAAGCCATACTCTGTGACTATTTCATCAAAACGGATATTCCATCTCCTATAGGATTGCTTCAATCCATAAATGGATCGACGCAATTTATATACCTTTCTAGCATTCCTTGGATCGACAAAACCCTCAGGTTGTGTCATGTACACATCCTCTTCAAGGCTTCCATAAAGGAAGGCTGTTTTGACATCCATTTGCCAGATTTCATAATCATGGAATGCTGCAATGGCAAGTAAAATCCTTATAGACTTGACCATAGCCACTGGTGAGAAAGTTTCATCATAGTCAATACCATGAATTTGTTTGAAACCTTTTGCAACCAGCCTAGCTTTATAGGTCTGAACATTTCCATCCATGCCCTTTTTCTTCTTAAAAACCCATTTGCACCCTATGGGTTTTACCCCTTCAGGTGGATCAACCAAAGTCCATACTTGGTTTTTGTACATGGAATCTATCTCGGATTTCATGGCTTCAAGCCATCTCTTAGAGTCTGGACTGTTCATAGCATCTTGGTATATGAGAGGCTCATCTTCATCTATGAGCATCAAATCACCACACTGAGTCATGAGAAATCCATATCTCTCTGGCTCAAGGCGAAATCTACCAGATCTACGAACAACCTGTGTTTGTTGAGCATTATCATTATTCTGCTCTTGTTCCACTTCAGGTTCAATGCTATTTTGCGGTTTTCGATCTTCATCGAGATCTATAGTTCACCCACTATTTCTTTTGGAAACAAAATCTCTTTCCTTGAAGACAGCATCTCGAGCAATAAACACTTTCTGCTCAGAAGGATTATAAAAATAATACGCCTTTGTTTCATTAGGGTATCCTACAAAAATGCACTCTTCGGATTTAGGTCCAAGCTTGTCAGATTCTTGACGTTTCACAAACGCCTTACATCCCCAAACTTTCATAAAGTTCATGCCTGACCGTTTCTCCTTCCATATCTCATATGGAGTCTTTTGAACCTTCTTAGTAGGAACACGGTTAAGTGTGAAAGCCGCTATTTCTAGAGCGTAACCCCAGAAACTAATTGGAAGATTTGCATGACTCATCATCGATCGCACCATGTCCAACAAGGTGCGATTTCTCCTCTCTGAAACTCCATTCCATTGAGGTGTTCCTGGCGGAGTGAGTTGTGATACAATACCACACTCTTTCAAATACTCTCTAAATTCGATGCTTAAGTATTCACCCCCACGATCGGATCATAAGATCTTAATACTTGCATCTCCGCCAATTTGCTTCTCTACTTCAACCTTGTATTCTTTAAATTTTTCAAAAGAATCGGATTTATTCTTCATAAGATATACATATCCATATCTACTGAAATCATCAGTAAATGTTATGAAGTAGTAGTAGCCTCCTCTAGCCATTACACGCATTGGGCCACATACATCACTATGTATTAGCTCCAGACGTTTAGTGGCCCTTTGACCCTTACCAGTTAAAGGGGCTTTAGTCATCTTACCAAGCAAACAAGATTCGCATTCTTGGTATGATTCAAAATCAAACTTATCCAAGTATCCATCCTTATGTAATTTGGATATGCGTTTCTCATTTATGTGGCCTAGACGACAATGCCAGAGGTATGTTTGATTTGAGTCATTCATTTTAAGTCATTTGTTTTCTATATTACAGACAGGGTTATATAAATCAAGAACATATAAACCATTAAATAAACGCGCAACACCATAGGTTAAATCATTCAAAGCAAAAGAGCAACTGTTGTTCTTTATTGTAAACGAAAAACCTTTCTTGTCCAAACAAGAAACAGAAATAATGTTTCTGCGAATCGCAGGCACGTAAAAACAGTCTTCTAGTTCTAAAACAAGCCCAGAGGGCATAGATAAATAATAAGTCCCTACAGCTAAAGCAGCAACTTTTGCTCCATTGCCTACTCTTAGGTCCACTTCTCCCTTAGCCAAAGTTCTACTTCTCTGCAGTCCCTGCACATTTATACAAATGTGAGAAGCACATCCAGTATCAAATACCCAAGATGTAGAAATAGACAAATTGACTTCTATAACATAAATACCTGATCCAGAAATCTGAACTGCTTTCTTTTTCTTCAGATCCTCCAAGTAAATTGGACAGTTTCTCTTCCAGTGACCATCTTTCTTACAGTAGTGACATTCACCCTTGGCCACACCACCTTTAGGCTTTAAAGCCTGTTTGGGACCTGACTTTGGCTTGGGTGTAGAATCAGATCCAATCTTCTTCTTACCCTTCCATTTGCCCTTCCCTTTGGCCTTACCTTTATTTCCCACCATCAGTATGGGAGCAGGTTTAGCTGTCTTCATGTTGGTCTCATATGTTCTCAACATATGCAACAATTCAGTAGGTGTTTTGTCAAATTCATTCATATTGTAGTTCACAACAAACTGAGTGAATTTGTTGTTCAAAGAATTCATGATTAGGTCAATACCAGTTTCCGGACCAATCGGGAAACCCAAAGTTTCAAGGTACTCAATGTAACCAATCATCTTCAGAACATGTGGGCCAACTGGTTCACTCGCCCCTTGTTTGCAATTAAAAAGTGACTTACTCGTGTTGAACCTTTCTTGACGAGTTTGGCTTGCATACATGCTTTGCAAGTGCTCATTGATAGTATATGCATCCATATGCACATGCTGTCTTTAAAGCTCAGCACTCATAGTTGCCAAAATAAGACATGCAACATCATTTGCATCATTCTCATCCCTTGTGCGTGCTGCTCGTTCATCAGCAGTAGCACCCTCAGGAAGGGGGCCTGGAGGAGGAATATCAATGACATGAAGCTTGCGCTCCTGCCTGAGGACAATCCTTAAATTCCTCTGCCAGTCTAGGAAGTTGTTTCTTCCTGTCAGCTTGTCCTTCTCAAGGACTGAACGTACGGATAGTGTGTTTGTGTTGTTTGCCATTACTCAGTATCTACAATAATAAAAGTGCAAAATAAACATTAGATTGTCTGAGTTAAAATTTTATGTTCATATGATTATGATATATTCATAATATATCTCCCACTATTTTTTATCAAATTAATAGCCCTAACTATTAATTTGGAAAGTATATCCCATAAATCTTTCTAGTGAGCCAAGATCCATATTTCGTCATGTTCTAAGTCAACCACTGGTATCCTTAAAACATAATTATTTAGGTAGACAACAGTTGTCAATAATATCATATATAATTCTTGGATAATTTGGTGAACAACAATTGATCTTATCTATCTAATAGATTTTTAACCAAACTCTATGCTTCTAAGTTTATAATAGTTGAATATAACCGTTTATATTCACCTTATTATGATGACTCAGTTAAGTTAGACCCAATGATACAACGTCCGAATATAACCGTTTATATTCGTCGCATTTCACCATGATAGATAGGAGTCCCCTGCCACTGACAGCCCTTCCCCTTATCGATCTAGGATTTAATGAGTGTTCATTCATTGGAAAGCATCTGATTAAAACTTAATATTTTTACTTAGGGATTTTTAATTTAGAACGATCATGATCCCATCATAAAGAGATTCCCAATTTTTCCTTGAATAAAATACTTCAAATCAATACTCGTCAATGGTTTGATTTCCAGGTAGTGGAGGAGTCACATCGGTCTCGCGTAAAACCCACAGCCTTATAAGTTCTATGAACCCGTTGTTGACAAAATCGCCCCATATCAGAAATAAAGAAAATTCATATTTTATTCCGTGTTTCATAAACACGAGAATCTCATGATCGTTTGTTAATTTTAAATCTTGAGTCGTTACAGATTTTATCTTATTTAAAGGCATGGCATGGGTGATGTATCTAATACATACATGCATCATTAATCTAATTAAAACATGCATTTTTTACTCTACACATACTATTTATACATCATATGAAAAGTGCGTAAAGTAAACGTGCAATAGTTATGGCCCAATCCTATGTGATCTTTTCAGGCTAATGAAAAGATCAAGGTCAGTCTATGGTGTAAAAATAACTATTACATATGTCTTCTCTATTGCTTCCATTATCTCCTTGGCCTCCATAGGATGCCTCCTCTTTCCCTTGTCCTTCTTGGATGTTACATTAAGAATTATATTAATGAACTTACAAAAGAACTCGAGTTACATTCGAGATAAAACAACTACAAATAGAAAACGACATGCAAGTTGTATTTATTACAAACATGTATCAGAATACTATTCCAGAAGCATGTATCAGTATACACACGATCCATATCCCAGTTACCAAAAACATATATCAGTATACATATTTTAAGAGATCGCAAACATATGAGTTATGGCAGATCTTAAACATACTAGTATCATCATATAGATCATTAACAGATTCATTATCATTCATATAACATAACTGTTATCATGGCAGACTCATATAACATAATTGTTATCATGGCAGACTCATCACACATGCATACTTGTAAAAATACAGTAAACACGTAACCAAATCAGCCCCTTATACACGTAGCTCTGATACCATTGTTGGGTTTCGAAGGCATAAAACGCAGCGGATAAACGTAAATAAAACAAAAAAAATTTCGAAACCCAAAAACAGGATCCATGTATAATTATGGGCAGATTATGGAGATAATGAATCATACATTTCAAGAGCTTAACTTTCACGAACTCAACGGAGATCCTAGCTATCACGCTTTGTGTCTACCTCTCGGAGAAACACCTCTATGGTATCCACACGAGCACCTTCAAGAACGTCTCACGAACTTGACTACGGAATGGATGTACTAGCCTCCTTCTTGACGATCTGCATTGCCTCTCTTTGCTGCTAGGGTTTTCTCAAAAACGTACAAGCCTCTTTAACCTATCATTATGTATTTATAATGGCTGATTAAAAAGGCCCATAACAGCAAAGCCCAACCCTAGTAGGTATTGGATTAAATAATAAAAATGAATTTCTATTATTTAATTAATAACTAAGTCATACTTAATTATTATGGGCAAAAACATTCCTTTTAATTCGAATTTATATTATCTCAATTAAGTCTTACTTAATTATAATAAAATTCAAATAATCATCAATTAATTTAAATCCATAATTTAAATTAACTATTCCATTAAGTGCTCTATTTGTGTGACCCTATAGGCTATTATTTAATTGGCAATAATTTTATTCTTTAATAAAATTATAAACAATGAGCGGTATCTAGTAATACATCATTGTTACCCAATTAAACAATAATTAAATCGTGATTAGATAAAACCTTTCGTGATTAATGTTTTTCGTGTAATATAATCCCTTTAACCATACATATTATAGATTAAACTCGATGCATGTATTTAGTCATCCTCTTCAATATTTAATCCGGGTTTACTTGATCCATGAGTAGATTATCGAGACAAATCATTATTTGAGCATGGCCATGCTTTTATAATCTCACTCAATCAAGAGGCCAATAATATCTCTCCTAATTATAGGAGGGCTAAATCCCATCTAGAACATTCGTATTTCTCATACGATTCATAATATACCCAATGTCTACTTTTATTATTATCAAAGTATATCAATTCTCATACAGAAATATAATGACTTCAGGTCTAAGGACCAATACATCATTATCACTGTGATATTAACTTATGACACTATAAACATGTAGTACTCACAACGGGTCAATCCAACACCATGTATCTAATACAAGTGCCTGTGTTTTGACTTTAGTATCACCACACCTATGACCAGTAAGATGTAATCATCAGTCAACAAACATACTAGTCTCAATGTGTTATTATCGTCCTTTAATAATAATACCTGACTTAGGACCTTTAGGAATATCAATACTATTCTCATAATCTCATTTTTAAGTCACGTACTTAGAGATATAGATTTACATATCATATTCTAAGGACATTTATTAATCTAACATTTTATCACATAAAATTAAGATATAATAAATTTCTAAAGAATAATCCATAGAATCATAATTAATAATCCAAATATCTCATAACATAAACATAATAGAGTTGTCTCAAGGGCACACACACGAATAATCTCCCACTTGCACTAGAGCCAATCACCCATGTATCTAATACCCATGTAACTTGTATGACCATCGCACTTTTGCTGCAACAAAGCCTTAGTCAGTGGGTCTGCAATATTATCATCAGTATGCACTTTACATATATGCATATTCCCTCTTTCGTTAATCTCTTGAAGAAGGTGATATCTTCTAAGTATATGATTTGCCCGGGAATGGGACCTTGGTTCTTTAGCCTGAAGATGGCTTTATTATTATCATTGTAAAGATCAACTGAATCTGTAATCGATGGAACCACACCAAGTCCCGTTATAATTTTCCGTATCCAAACAGCCTCATTGGCTGCTTCACTAGCAGCAATATACTCAGCTTCTATTGTAGAATAAACTACTGTCTCTTGCTTTGAACTCTT
Source organism: Apium graveolens (assembly GCF_009905375.1). Taxonomy (NCBI): domain Eukaryota; kingdom Viridiplantae; phylum Streptophyta; class Magnoliopsida; order Apiales; family Apiaceae; genus Apium; species Apium graveolens. The sequence goes on from NC_133654.1 coordinate 244,461,188, forward strand.
CCAGCTTACAACACCTCCATTTAGGCAAAATATAAAACCTGACTGAGATACAAAATCATCTCTTTTTGTCTGGAAGCTCGCATCTGTGTAACCCTTTACAACTAGCTTCTCACCTCCTCCATACACCAAGAATGAGTCTTAAGTCCTTTTAAGGTACTTAAGAATATTCTTGATTGTCGTCCAGTGACCCTCACATGGATTGGACTGGTATCTGCTCGTCATGCTCAAAGCATACAAAATATTAGGACGAGTACATATCATTGCATACATTATAGAACCAATTGCCGAAGCATAATGAACTTTATTTATACGGCCCTATCATCTAATGATTTAGGGAAGTTTTCCTTTTAGATCACTATCCCATGAGATATTGGAATAAATCCCTTCTTTGCCTCTTGCATCCCGAAATGATGCAATAACTTGTCAATGTATGTACTCTGACTTAGGCCGATTAATCTTCTTGATCTATCCCTATAGATCTTGATCCCTAGTATATAGGTAGCATCACCTAAGTCCTTTATAGAGAAACTTTTTCCAAACCAAGTCTTAACAGCCTGTAAAGAAGGTATTTCATTCCCTATTAATAATATATCATCCACATATAATACGAGGAATGCCACATGGATCCCACTAACCTTTTTGTAAACACAAGGCTCATCTTCATTTTGAATAAAGCCAAACTCTTTGAATGTTTCATCAAAATCAATATTCCACCTACTTGAGGCTTGCTTCAATCCGTATATAGATCGAGCAACTTACAAACCATTTTAGGAAATCTCGGATCGACAAAACCTTTCGGTTGTATCATATACACATCCTCTTCCAGGCTTCCATTCAAGAAAGCGGTTTTGACATCCATCTGCCAGATTTCATAGTCATAGTAAGAAGTTATTGCAAGCAAAATCCTGATGGATTTGACCATAACAATAGGTGATAAAGTTTCATCATAGTCAATACCATGAATTTGCTTGAAACCTTTTGCAACTAGTCGCGCCTTATAGGTCTGAACATTTCTATCCATGTCGGTTTTCTTATTAAAAACCCATTTACACCCTATAGGTTTAACTCTTTCAGGTAAATCAACCAAAGTCCATACTTGGTTTTTATACATGGAATCCATATAAGATTTTATGGCCTCCATCCACCTCTTGGAATTTGTAGTGTTCATAGCATCTTTGTACGTAAGCGGCTTATCATTATCCATAAACATCACATCACCAGCTTGAGTCAAGAGAAAACCGTAATATCTCTCTGGCTCATGGCGAACCCCACTAGATCTATGAACAACTTGTATTTCCAGAACATGATTACTCTCAATATTTTGGTGTACATCCTGTTCACCTTCCAAATGTGGTTCACTGTTATTTTGTAAATATCGATCTTCATCGAGATCTATAGTCCTCCCACTATTTTTCTTAGAAAGTATCTCTCTCTCAATAAATACAGCGATTCGAACAACATACACTTTGTTTTCAATAGGATTATAGAAATGATACCCTTTAGTTTCATCAGGATATCCCACAAAATAACATTTATCTGATTTCGGTTCTAGCTTGTCAGAGACCAGGCATTTCAAAAATGCTTCACATCCCCATATTTTTATAAAAGACAAGCTTTGACATTTTTCAGTCCATATCTCATATGGAGTCTTTTGAACTGATTTAGTTGGAACTCGGTTTAGTGTATATGCAGCCGTCTCTAGAGCATAGCCCCAGAAACTTATTGGAAGATCTGCTAAACTCATCATCGATAGAACCATGTCCAACAAGGTACGATTTCTCCTCTCAGAAAATCCGTTTCATTGAGGTGTTCCAGGAGGAGTAAGCTGTGATACAATACCACACTCCTTTAAGAAACTCTTAAATTCATGGCTTAAGTATTCACCTCCATGATCAGATCGTAGAATCTTACTGCTTCCACCTAAATGTTATTCTACTTCGGCCTTGTATTCTTTGAACTTTTCAAAGGAATCAAATTTTTTCTTCAAAAGATACACATATCCATATCTACTGAAATCATCAATAAATATAATGAAGTAGTAAAAACCACCCCTTACCATTGTACGCATTGGACCACATACATCACTATGTATAAGTTCCAATCGTTTGGTGGCCCTTTTACCTTGTCTGGTAAAAGGAGCTTTAGTCATTTTGCCAAAGAGACAGGGTTCGCATTCTTCATATGATTCAAAATCAAACTTATCCAAAATTTCATCTTGATGTAATTTGGAAATGCGCTTCTCATTTATATGGCCTAATGGATAATTCCATAGGTATGTCTGATTTAAGTCTTTTGTCTTAAAACATTTATTATCATTATTTATGTTATAGATAGAAGTATCCAAATCAAGAATATATAAACCATTAAACAAACGTGCAACCTCATAGGTAAAGTTATTTAATGAAAAGGAACAACTATTCTTCTGAATAAAAAATGAGAAACCTTTATTGTCCAAACAAGAAAGCGAAATAATGTTTCTATAAATTGCAGGCACATACTAGTTCTAAAATAAGCCCAGTGGGCAACGATAAATGATGAGTTCCTATGACTAAAGCAACACCTTTTGCTCTATTTCCAACTCGTAGGTCGACTTCTCCCTTTGCCAATGTCCTACTTCCTCGTAGTTCCTACACATTTATAAAAATATGAGAACCACATCCAATATGTCAAGATGTAGAAGTAGACAAATTGACTTCTATAACATAATTACCTGAATCAGAAGCGGCAACAACATCCTTCTTCTTCTTCAGATCCTTAAAATAAGCATGACAGCTCCTCTTCTAATGACCTGGTTTCTTGTAATAGTGACAATCACCAACCTTTTCAACACCACCTTTAGGATTCAAAGCCTTGGTCAGATCAGGTTTCAGATTGGCATCAGATTTAGATCCTATCTTCTTTTATCCTTTCAATTTAGCCTTTCCTTTGGCCTTCCCCTTATTCACCATCAACATGGGAGCAGGGGATGCCTTCTGAATGTTGGTCTCAACAGTTTTCAACATTGCCAACAATTCGGTGGGGTTCTTATCTATCTCATCCATATTGCAATTCATCACAAATTGAGAATAGTTGATATTTAAATATTGCAAAATTAGATCAATCTGGTACGCCATAGCAATCGGGGCACCCAATTTGGCAAGGTTCTCAATATACCTTATCATTCTTAGAACATGAGGTCCAGCCAAAACACATTCTCCATGCTTATATGCGTTCAATGATTTGAAATATCAAACCTCTCCTGACGAGCATGCCCTTCAAACATACATTTAAGGTGCTCAATCATATCATAAGAATCCATATTCTCATGTTGCTTCTGAAGTTCAGCACTCATGGTCACTAACATGAGACATTGAACATCCGTGTCATCATCGATATAATTCTGATAAGCAGTATATTAAGCACGAGATGATCCTTCAGGGAGCGGTGCAGGGCGAGGAACATATATCACATAGAGCTAGCGCTCTTGTTTGAGGACAATCTCATAATTGTTTGTAAATTTTAAAATTTTGAGTCGTTATAGATTTTATCTTGTTTAGCAGGCATGACATGGGTGACATATCTAATACGTACATTCATGCATAATTAATCTAATTAAAGCATGCATCATTAACTATTCTACACATACATTCATACATCAATATGTAAATTGCGGTTTGTAAACGTGCTTGGTTATGGCCTTTATCCTATATGATCCTTTCAAGCTAATGAAAAGATCAAGGTCAATCTATGGTGTAAAATATAAATACAATTACAAGTCTTTATTCTTGTTGTCTTTATGGTTGCTCCTCCTCTTGGATCACCCATTCTAGAAGTACATTACATTTATACAACCTATACTAATGTACTTACATAAGAGAACTTGAGTTAAATTCGAGGTTAAACATTTATAAGAATAATGAAAACGACATGCAAGTCGTATTTGTAAAACCAAAATCATAAACTTTAATCTAAGGGTCTTAAGGCCATCACCAACACCATGCTTAAGTAAACAAATTAAGAACTTGAAAAATATAGCGGGGGTCCGGAGGTGGCAGCCCCGGGCAGGATCCAGGAAGGCAGCCCGGGCGGGGTCCGGGGGCGGCAGCCCCAGGCTGGGGTCGATAATTTTTTTAGAAGACCAATCTTATTTAGAAACCATCAATTTCAAAGCTAAGGATCATATCTTTTAGTCTTTTCCACTACTACATCATATGCAGTTTCAGAAGCATATATCATATACATACTGATCATTCCCCATTTAACAGATCATGTCCATACATCATTTGTCCAACAGTTTATATCACTATATATGTCAAGAAACCATTTACTTCCCCATTTAACAGATCATGTCCATACACCATTTGTCCAACATTTTATATCACTATATATGTCAAGGAACCAGTTACTCTAAAATCTTAAGGTGTTAGAGAATGGCCCTTTCCAGGATCTTATATTATTCTAACACTCCCCCTCACTCGAAAGCCCATTTATGGGTCGAAGAGTGGATCACGGGCGCTCATCTTTGGGGCATAAATTTGTCTTTCGTTTCCCTCATAAATTATGAGAAATGTTGGGGGTGGCAGGAATCGAACCTGAGTCCTCTGCCAGACTGAGCACTAATACCATGTCAAGGAACCAGTTACTCTAAAACCTTAAGGTGTTAGAGAATGGCCCTTTCCAGGATCTTATATTATTCTAACAGTATATAAACCAAACTGTTAGTCCCTTAACAATATGACAAGAATTACAGAAGGGGGGTTGAATGAAATTCTTAAAACTTTTTCTTGAAATAAAATGTTCTAACTCAAATATAAATATAAGTGTATTGATTAGCACAATGCGGAATAAAAACTTAAGTGAATCAAAACACAAGTAATTAAAAACAAGAGTCTTTAAAAACTTTCTGGTGGATTTGAATGATTCCACCAGAGATATATATTATATATCGAGAGAACCCTGTGTGCAAAAATGCTCACAGCTGCTTACAACAATTGGACTTCTAAGACTACAGAGAAATGCTAAGAATCCTGCTTACAAATGTTTCTCTGCTTTCTTGCTTAGATCGACGGTGTTTTAGTTGCTACTACTTGGTTTATATATATCACCAAGATTACAAAATAATAAGACAAGATAATAAAACAAAAACTATCTAGTCTATTACAATGCTACTTTATTACTCTATTACAGCATCTTTGAATATCTTCATAATAGCATGGAAATGGCAATACTTCTTTATTCTCGAAAACCCAGTTGAATAGGCTACCACACTCCATTTGCATCCACTCGACGCATGTGACTGTGTTGTCACTGTTAACAGATATTTGAATTCTTTATCCGTCGGGTTCATGATCATCCGTCGAGTTATTGATCATCCGTCGGGTTGTCTATTTGATCATCCGTCGACTTCATTGTAGGTTATCCGTCGGTAGCAAACTGGCACTTGACTTTATTTCATTTATGCAGAATTACAAGACATCATTTATGTACAATTAATCAACCTATTCTGCATATCTAGTTAAAGTCAACATGACTTGAATACTACTTACATAATCTATACAATGGTGAATGCAGAAATGTGCTACAGACTTATTGTTACATAAGCTACTCACTCGATGGATAATAAATCATCATCCGTCAGGACTATAATGAGTCATCCGTCGGGACTATAAATCTTATCCGTCGAGTGCTACATTATTTCACTAAGTAAGATCTACTAAGGTGTTTTGTTCATGAAATCATCAAGTACACAACATATACACAATAATCTCCCCCAATTTATGTCTACTGTAATTGTAGCCATAAATTAAAAGATACTTGATGATAACAAAACACCCTAAAAATATAACTTTAAGAGAAAGTAGATATTACTGAAAAGTGCTTAAATTAACAAAAATGTACAAAGTTTTGCTCACAGTCATTTTTCAAGACGCTCCTCTAGCCTGAGCAGATTTGTCTAGTTTCTTGAAGGTCTGGATCTCTTTCCAAGCTTTCTGTTGTTTTCCTCAATCTGATTTTGGAGCTGCCTGTGAAATTCCAGTTCATCAGATTCAGAGAGATTTAGTTTTCCTTGCATTTCCAAAAGTGTCTCATTGCTAGAGATGCTCAATTGATCTTCTAATCTGAAGAATCTTCTCACACCTTTGTCATCTATGAACTCCATCATCCAGTAGGGCCTTAGATGCACTCTTCTCCCTGTGTAAGGGATGATTAGAGTCTTTGGGAGTGCATCTTTAGCTCTAACACTCCTTAGTTCTTCAATCTTCTTCAATACCAATCTTCTTGCAGTAATGTTGAACCCAAAGTTCTTCTTGAAGGATGAATAAACTTTAATCAGTACAACTTGGCTTTCTTGAAGGATCCTGTGAAGAGGCCACCGAATCTCCTTTTCTCCTTTGTACTTGAACACTAACCTTTCAGGTAGGTTTCTGTATGCATCAATTCCTCTCACTTCATCTAGCTCATCCAGATAGAGGTTTAGATCAGAAAATTCTTTGATGTCACACAAGTACAGATAGTCTCCCTTACTGACTTTAGATTGAGCTTTGACTTGAGATTTGGATTTGAGAGGTGACAACTTCACTTTCTTGACTGCTCTTGACTTTGTTCTTTTTGGCTTGCTAAGGATTGGTAGATTGAAGTCAGGAATTGGTATGCTCTCCCATTCTATTGGCTCATCCTTGGGCACAATAGGTTCACACAGAATATTCCTGTGGGGATCCACCACCCTGATATCTTCAAATACCACAGAGGGCTTTGATGCTTGAGTTGTAGATGGTGTGGATTCCTTAGGAAATTGATCTTCCAATTCCTTGTCAATAATATCCAGTTTCCTTTTAGTTCTTTTAGCCAATTCCTTCTTTCTTGGAGATTTCTTCTGTTGTTCAACTTGCTTCTTTGATTCAATAGCTTCAGATGGTTAATAAGGAATTTGTTGTGATGAATTTACAGCATGTAGCTTGGCCAAGATAGCAATATGCTCTTTCTTTTGTTTAGTCTTTTTAGCATCCAGAGCAGCTTGCTTCAATCTAGCCTTTTCTTCTCTCTTTGCTTGAGCAAATTGAGGATGTCCAGCCACCACACAAATTTCTTTCCCATTTTTGAAAATCTTGGCAATTCTCCTTTTGGAAGCTGAATCAACTGGATCTTTGTATAAAGCAATTGACCTTGACAGAAGCTTCTTCTCATCAGGCTTAGGTGTCTCATACACAGTATCCAAAGGGTTCTTCAATGATGATTTTGAGTAGTTTACCCTTGGTTTAAGAATTATTTCAGCCTTTGGAGACTTGATGCAGGAAGACTGTCTTCTTTCCAGATAGTTCATGCTCATCTCATTCACAATAATTTGCTTGACTTGAGAGTGATGGATGGCTGACTTAACTGGCTCCTTGACAAGTTCAAACTTCTTCTTTATTTCCTCATCAATCTTCTCCCAGTTGACTAAACTCAACCTTTCCTTGTCAGCTGCTCTTAAGTTGGCTGCTGCTGCATTGATCAGATCTATACTATCTATAACTGATGGATTTGAGATAGTAATTGAAGGTACAATTACTTTACTGATTTGAATTTGAAGCCTCTCCCCCTCACTTAATCCTTTCTCCCCCTTTTTGTTATCATCAAGTTGAGTAGAGGAGGGGGTTTGAGCAGCCACCAGTTTTTGAAGTAGATCAGTCTGTTGGGCTTGATGGAGATGAATGGTAGTTAAAGATGCTTTCATGGCTGACATTCTTATGTCCAAGGCATCTATCTTGGTTGACAGATCAGAATTTTTCCTTAATTGCCTCTTGATGTCAAGCATTGTAGCTTCTGGAAGTTTAGAATCTATCCTGTCTGAAAAGGCCTTCTTCATCTCCTCAATATCACCCTTCATGGTGTTCACATCCCTTGTATGCTGGAAGCCCTGGATTTGTTGAAGTTGCAGGGAGGCTAGATGTGCCTGAAGGAGCTTCTTGGTGCTAACATTGGTAGTGGTTTGAAGAGCAGTATTTGTTTGATTGATTAACTGGATCAGGGTTATCTTGAAGTAATGCTCATCACAGTGCTTTGAGAATGCCCATGATGGCATACCTGACCTTGAACTTGAGCCTACTTCTCCCCCTATGTCCATTGCTTCATCTTCACTATCCCCACTCCCATCTTCAAAGAAATCAGCTGAACCACCAGTCTCATAGTCCACATCACCAGCTGTAGAAGGCAGAGCTGTGATGGCATCCTTAGCTCTCATTATAGACTGTGTGGTATGCACCAAATTCAGCATCCTTTCTGCATTGTCATTGCCCTTTTCAGCTAGAAGTTGATAAGCTGGAATATGGTGAGTAAATGCCTCAGCATCAAGGGAAGTGGAATCTATAACAGATTTAGGATGCTGAGATAGTCCTTCCCTGTCTGCATCCTGGACATTCATTGACTCACTAGCAATGACATCCATCCTTATTGCTCCAGTACCTACATTTCTCTCATTTTCTCTCTTTTGTTGCATCAGGGTCTCACCCTGGCTCCCCACCCTCACACCCTCACCTTCACCTACTAAGGTGGGGCTCCTCTCACTCTCTTTTGCCAATCCTGAAGTAATGGATTGCAGATTTTCACTCATTTCCTCTCCTTTTTCCTGGGAGCAACCCAAACTCTCACTCAAAACACTCTTCACTCTCAATTCTAAGAGTGACTGTACAACCACTAAATCTTCTGCACCGGAAATAATTGAAGTTTGAAGATGTGCAGAGATACTCAACGGATGAGTGATATCCATCGAGTGAGTGGTTTTGCTATCCAACGGATAACTGCTGTTAGGCTTATCCGTCGGGATACAATCACTACTCGACGGATGAGCAATATCCGTCGAGAGAGTAGAATTGAATGAGACGGGAATTGAAACTATTGTTGACTCTATGCTGATTGAAGATATTTTAGGCACATATAACACAACAATTCCTGAAAGAATTGGCAAGTGAGACAACAAATCATCTAAAAGATGATGCTCACTTGCACTAGATTTTGGCTTCCCCAATAGAGTTAAAGAAGGGGAATCAGGAATTGATGTGTTTATCATATCCATATCCAGAGAATTTGTTGGTGAGTTTGGTGTTTGAGGTGCTTCTATAACTAGAGATTTTGGCTGTGACTCCATATTTATTGGAGCCACATCAAACTGAATTTTTGAAGGTGCAGTGACTGTGTCTTTAGCACCAGTTTGCACAGTGTATGTACCCTGTGCATCCCCAAAGGTTTTAGATTTCTTCTTTTTGGCATAAGTTTGGGGTGAGCTTGTGTCCCTAACCTTCTTGGCCTGTGCTCTTGGTTGAGAGCTTTGTTCAATAACTACATCCTTTTGGGATGATGCAGCTAGAAATGAGCTTTTATCCTTTTTAAGCACTGCAGTTTGTTGGAAAACTGTAGTTTGGCTAGGCTGGGACTCACTCAACTCTCCAACCTTATTCTTGGGGTTTCTTTTATGTTCACCCCTTCCCTCACCTAACTTACCATCCTTCACACTCCCCTCTTTGGCTTTAGTGGATTTTTCAACTGGCATCTTTTGGGAGATACCAGAGGGGGCTTTCTTTGATTTGGATTTAGAAATAATTATAGGTTTGGCAGCTTTGGTAGGCAACTGTTTGGTCATTGACACAGTTGCCATAGCCACACTTGAACTCAAAGAAATTGTGGATGTTGGAATAGTTGTAGGGATAGGTGAACTTACCTCACTTACTTGAGGTGCTTGCATTACAGGAAAATAGAACATTGGCACATCCTTGTGATGATTGGCCCTGTTCAAATCTGCAATGAGCCTTCTCTCTTGAACCCAACAATCTAGTTTGTTGTTAGGGTTCTCAAGCACAATCTCTTCACAGAGGTGGTTAGTTAATAACATAAGAAATCTAGCATAATACACATTCTTACCTCTTTTATTTAACTCTCCTAATTTAAAACCTAATTCAAACAAGACAAGGTCACTGAAATTATAGAATTTATCTGTAACTAGCATGTAGAGCATGTTAAGCATGGAAATATTCACTGAATCAAAATTACTGATCTTTCCTGAGAAAACCTTTGTAACTACATCACACAAGAAACTCCACCCTTTCCTAAGACCCATTCTCCTAATATCACTCAGTTTAGAAGTAGGAAGTGCATAGTGCATGGAATTAAGCATATTGATTATATCAGTGTTAGTGTGTGGTGAAGTCACATTGTTATCAGGAATTTTGAAACATGCTTTTATCACATCACTATTGATACAGAATTCTTTACCTTTAATGGTTAGAGTGATGGTCTTATCTGTAGAGTTGTAGGTAGCAGTGGTCCACATCTCTTCAACAACTTCACAGAAGATTGTGGGTGATTCCAGCATGGCATAGTTGAGCTTGCAACTTTTCACAAAGTCCATCATCTTGTGATAGTCTCCAGATTGCTGAATACCCTTGTTCACTAGTGCGGTGAAATTGTTCTTCTCATAAATGAACCCAGTTTGAGACATAATCTTTACAACAGGTGCCATTGTTAGAGAATAAGAGCTTGAAGAGAAAGAGAGTAAGTGCTTTGAGAGAGAATGAAATTAGAGCAGTTGAATTGAGAATGATAAAAGAAAAGCAATTGCAACGAAATAAGATTTTATCCTATCTCAAAAATAACTGATAAAAATAATAAAGTAAAATAAAGTAACCAATAGAAATTGCCCAAAATAGCCGTTTAAAAATAAACTGTAAAAATTCCACCCATTATCCGTCGTGTTATGCTTACAAACTGTAAGTATACTCGATGGATAATGTACAGGGAATTAACGGCTGAGATTAAGACAATTCGACGGATGAGGATAAACTGTTATCCGTCGAGACATAAAATATTCCAAAAACATAATTGATTATTGTTAGCAAATAATATATCGACGGATGATCAAACTCGATGGATAAAGATCATCCGTCGAGATATAAATTTTGACTTAGCCAAAATTTCATCCAAGACTGAAAAATCAATTAAGTTTCTGGCTGCATTTCAACTTGCAAATTAACTCAGATAGATTTAAGAGTAATTAAGCATACCTAACTCACTTACCAACCTTTAGAATGTGGATTCATCCAGTGGCTTGGTAAAGATATCTGCAAGCTGCTTCTCACTTGGAACAAAATATAGTTCCACGGTACCATTCATTACATGTTCCCTTATGAAATGGTACTTGATATCTATGTGCTTTGTCCTTGAATGTTGTACTGGATTTTCAGTGATGGCAATTGCACTTGTGTTATCACAGAAAATAGGAATCCTTTCAACTTGCAAACCATAGTCTAGCAATTGATTTTTCATCCATAATATCTGTGCACAGCAACTACCAGCAGCAATATATTCAGCTTCAGCTGTAGAAGTAGAAACTAAATTTTGCTTTTTACTGAACCAGGACACAAGCTTGTTTCCTAGAAATTGACAGGTTCCTGTTGTACTTTTTCTATCAATTTTACAACCTGCATAATCTGCATCTGAATAACCAGTTAGATCAAAACCAGAATCTCTAGGGTACCAAATGCCAAGATTTGGTGTTCCCTTGAGACATCCTGAAAATTCTCGTAATAGCTATTAAGTGAGATTCTCTAGGATCAGCCTGAAATCTAGCACATAAATATGTAGCAAACATTATATCTGGCCTACTAGCTGTTAAGTACAGAAGTGAGCCAACCATGCCTCTATAACTTGAAATATCCACAGACTTTTCAGTAGTGTTTAATTCAAGCTTAGTTGCAGTGGCCACGGGAGTTTTTGCAGATGTGCAATCCATTAGATCAAACTTCTTTAAAAGATCAAAAATATATTTAGTTTGACTAATAATTATTCCATCACTAACTTGCTTAACTTGTAAGCCAAGAAAGTAAGTTAGTTCTCCCATCATACTCATTTCATACTTACTTTGCATCAATTTGGTAAACTTTTTGCAAAGTTTCTCATCTGTAGAGCCAAAAATAATATCATCTACATAAATTTGAACAAGTATACTAGAGCCATTAACATTTATGAAAAATAAAGTTTTATCTACAGTACCTCTTGTGAAGTGATTTTCCAAAAGGAACTTTGATAAAGTATCATACCAGGCTCTAGGTGCTTGCTTCAATCCATAAAGTGCTTTCAAAAGATAATAGACATGTTCTGGAAAATTTGGATCTTCAAAGCCAGGAGGTTGACTGACATAGACTTCTTCCTCCAAATCTCCATTCAGAAAGGCACTTTTGACATCCATTTGATAGACCTTGAAATTGGCATGGGCTGCATAGACTAAGAAGATTCTGATGGCTTCAAGTTTTGCAACAGGAGCAAATGTTTCATCAAAATCTATTCCTTCTTGCTGACAATAGCCCTTAGCAACCAATCTAGCTTTGTTCCTGACTACTATGCCATTTTCATCCATCTTGTTTCTGAATACCCATTTGATATCTATTGGATTCTTTCCTTTAGGCTTAGGCATCATCTTCCATACAGTATTCCTTTCAAATTGGTTTAGCTCCTCCTGCATAGCTAAAATCCAATCAGGATCCAACAAAGCTTCTTCTACCTTCTTTGGTTCTTCCTTGGAAAGAAAGCCGCTGTATAGACATTCTTCCTGAGTTGCTCTTCTTGTTTGAACTCTAGAAGAAACATCACCAATGATAAGCTCAAAGGGGTGATCTTTTGTCCATTGCCTTTGTTGAGGTAGATTAGCTCTAGATGAAGAAACCTCATTGTTGTCTTGATGTGTGATTGAGTTTTGATTGTTAGAAACTCCCCCTGAGTTTGTGGATCTTTGATTTGAGAAAGGGGAACTTTCTATAGGTGATCTATCTTGACTTCCTGCTCTTTTTGATAACCCGACGGACGGTGAATTTTGAGTACCGACAGATGAAGCTGGTTGTCTCCCGACGGATAACGCAGATTGCTACCCGACGGATGAAGCATTATGCAACTCGACAGATGTTGAGTTTTGTGCTTCATTGGTAGTTGATTTATCTGCATTATCCTTAGACACTGTTTCTTGATCACTTTCATCATCACTGTCATCACTAACCATCTCCACATTGTCGAATTTGAGGCTCTCATGGTAATCTCCATCTTTCAGTCCTTCAATCTTTTTATCATCAAACATAACATGTATTGATTCCATAACAATGTTGGTTCTTAGATTATAGACTCTATATGCTTTCCCAACAGCATACCCAACAAAAATTCTTTCATCTGCTTTAACACCAAACTTCCCATTTTGATCAGTTTGATTTCTCAGAATATAGCACTTGCAGCCAAATACATGAAGAAAATTTAGAGTTGGTTTCTTTTTCTTGAACAATTGATAGGGAGTCATGCATCTAGCTTGATTAACCAGAGAAATATTCTGAGTGTAGCATGCAGTATTTACAGCTTCAGCCCAGAAATAGGTTGGCAGTTTAGATTCTTCAAGCATTGTCCTTGCAGCTTCAATAAGTGATCTGTTCTTCCTTTCCACTACTCCATTATGTTGTGGAGTCCTTGCTGCTGAAAACTCATGCAGAATCCCATTTTCTTCACAAAATTCTCTCATGACAGAATTCTTGAACTCAGTTCCATTGTCACTCCTGATTCTTCTAAACTTGAAATCAGGATGATTATTGACTTGCCTTATGTGATTGATGGTGATTTCACTAGCCTCATCTTTAGACTTTAAGAGATAAGTCCAAGAGAACTTTGAGAAATCATCTACAATTACTAGGAAAAATCTTTTTCTTGAGATGGACAACACATTGACTGGTCCAAACAAATCCATGTGAAGCAGTTGTAAAGGCTCTTCAATTGTTGAATCAAGTTTCTTTCTGAATGATGCTTTAATCTGCTTCCCTTTTTGGCAGGCATCACACAGTCCATCCTTAGAAAACTCCACTAGAGGAACGCCTCTAACCAGTTCTTTCTTTACTAGCTCATTCATGGTCTTGAAGTTTAAATGGGATAGCTTCTTGTGCCATAGCCAACTTTCATCCTGACTTGCTTTACTGAGAAGACAAGTTACAGATTCTGCATTAGATGAGTTGAAATCAGCTAGGTACACATTTCCTTTTCTCACATCAGTGAGAACCACTTTGTTGCTTCTTTTATTAGTCATAACACAGGCTTCTGAATTGAAGGTTACTGAGTTGCCTTTATCACAAAGCTGGCTGATACTCAACAAGTTGTTTGAGACCATCCACTAAGGCAACCTCCTCAATGATGACATTGTCCTTTGAAATCAAGCCATATCCCATAGTATAACCTTTGCTGTCATCTCCAAAAGTAATACTTGGACCAGCTCTCTCCTTAAACTCTGTGAGCAGGGTAGAATCACCAGTCATGTATCTTGAACAACCACTATCCAAGTATCAAAGATTCTTTCTGTTTCCCTGCACACATCAAAATCAAATCGAGTTGATTTTGGTACCCAAGTTTCCTTGGGTCCTGCCTTGTTAGCTTTCTTTTTCTGTTTCTTAGGCTTTGTCTCATTTGACTTAGGGATATCAGATTCATCCTTGGTCATTTGAGTGTGGCCTTTGAAACCATTCATTACAATAGAATTATCATGTATATTATTATTAACAGGGAATGGCATGCTATCAGTAAACATGTTATTCCAGTATGGCATGCTAAATGGTATTTGTGGCATACTAAATACAACATAATAAGGATTAGGTGCAAATGGCATGTTAGCAAACTGAGCATTCATATTCTGTGCAGACATAACATTCATAGGCATGGGAGGCATGGCATTCATGTTAGGAAATTGAGGTTGCACAGACATGGAAGTAGGCATGACAGATTTGCAATTAACAGACAAATAATTTACACTACCACACTTGATACAGATTTTTCTAGGAGCATATTTATCAGGTGTGTACTTATTGTGTTTGTTAATCCCTACTTTACCATTCCTATTATTTTTCTTTTTAGTCTCTGTTTTTACATCAATCTTTTCAAGTCTGTCACTTAACTATTTGACAGTCATGTGACCAACATTAGCCTTTTTCCCTTTCTTAACCTGACTCGATTCTCCTGAAAAAAAGTTCTTGGAAACAGACACATACTTCTCATTCAGCTTAACAAGTTTGGCTTTACTGATAGGCTTGCTCACAGCCGACGGATGAGGATTTTCATCATTCAACGGATAACACTTTTTGTTATCCGACGGATGATCCTCATCATCTGCGAGTCTACATCTGTTAACACTCCATCTACCAAATTAGGTTCTAGTTTCTCTTTGTTCTTTTTCCAGGCTTCATCACAGAAAGACTCAATTCCTTGAACTTTGGTGATTTGAGCATGGACATCCCTGGATGTTTTCCAAGCTTTAATCACCTCTTGTTCATGCTCGAGCTGCTTCTTTAGAATTTCCTCTTTCTTCAAGGACTCAGTTAATTCCTCCTTGGCAATTTTACACTCAATTCTTAATTTTTCAAAATCAATGAACTGAGACTCAAGCACATTATTTCTCTCACTCAAAAACAAATTGTTTTCTTTAATTTTAGCATTTTCTTTAGTAAGAGACTTAAGTGTAACACACAAATGATATAACTCTGTAGAGTTGTCATTTATGGCATCATTACACTCAACTTTAGATAAATGTGCAAGGTTTGTAGTAATTACCTGATTACTTGAAGAACTTGTTTCTGTCTCATCAGACTTGGCCATTAGGGCTAGATTGACATAGCTGACATCTTCATCTTCATCCAGACCATCTGCTGCCCAGTCATTTTCTTGTATTATGAAAGCCCTTTCCTTTTGTTTGAGCAGCTCAAAGTATTTTTGCTTATAATCCACTGGCTCAAACTTTTTCTTACTGGAATCTGACTTCCTACACTCACTGGCAAAATGCCCTGCCAAGCCACATTTGAAACATTTGAATTTGGATTTATCCACCATGTTTCTATTTGGCTTGGCTGCTCCAAAGTTCTTCTTGAATTGAGCTTGGCAAATCTCCTGGAAAGAAATGCTAGGTGTTCATCAATGTCCTCCATGTCATCTTGGCTCAAAGAATCTTCACTTTCTACTGCAAGCCCCTTGCCCTTTTTCTCACAAACCCTTGAAGTTGATTCAACAGCTTCCATCTTCACTTCCTTCTCCTTTTCCAACTCAGCAACTAGTGCAATGGATCCTCCTTTCTTCTTTCCTCTCTCCATCCTTTCATCCTGCTCTATTTCAAGCTCATAGGTTTTCAGGATGCCGTACAGTCTCTCCAAAGTAAACTCCTTATAATCTTGTGAGTTTCTTAATGAGACTGTCATTGGTTTCCATTCTTTTAGAAGAGATCTAAGGAATTTCATATTGGAGTCTTTTGTCTGATAGACCCTTCCATGCACCTTTAGAGCATTTAGTAGTTTTTAAAACCTACTAAAAATGTAAGTGAGAGACTCACTTTCTTCATTGTGAAAATGCTCATATTGCTGAATCAAGAGCTGCATCTTGTTTTCTCTAACTTGCTCAGTGCCATCACAGATTATCTGTATAGTATTCCAAACATCCTTGGCAGATTTGCAGTTGATAATGTTGTCAAACATATCTCCATCAACTCCATTAAACAGGATGTTCATGGCCTTTTTATCCTTCCTGACTTGTTCAATGTCAGGATCAGACCATTCATGCCTTGGCTTGGGGACTGATGGCTCGTTTCCTATTGCTGCTCTCATTGGAACATGAGGGCCTCTTTCTATGCAGTCAACATAGGCCTCATCTTGAGAAAGCAAATGAAGATGCATCTTTACCTTCCAATGATGGTAATTATCTTTATCCAGAAAAGGGATCTTGACTCCAACATCCTTCTTGTTCATCTTGCTGTTTTGTTTTGATCTTTAAGCTCTTTGTAAGTTAAGAGTTTGTTCTGATACCAATTGTTAGTCCCTTAACAATTTGACAAAAATTACAGAAGGGGGGGGGTTGAATGGAATTCTTGAAACTTTTTCTTGAAATAAAATGTTCTAACTCAAATATAAATATAAGTGTATTGATTAGCACAATGCGGAATAAAAACTTAAGTGAATCAAAACACAAGTAATTAAAAACAAGAGTCTTTAAAAACTTTCTGGTGGATTTGAATGATTCCACCAGAGATATATATTATATATCGAGAGAACCCTGTGTGCAAAAATGCTCACAGCTGCTTACAACAATTGAACTTCTAAGACTACAGAGAAATGCTAAGAATCCTGCTTACAAATGTTTCTCTGCTTTCTTTCTTAGATCGACGGTGTCTTAGTTGCTACTACTTGGTTTATATATATCACCAAGATTACAAAGTAATAAGACAAAATAATAAAACAAAAACTATCCAGTCTATTACAATGCTACTTCATTACTCTATTCCAGCATCTTTGAATATCTTCATAATAGCATGGAAATGGCAATGCTTCTTTGTTCTCGAAAACCCAGTTGAATAGGCTACCACACTCCATTTGCATCCACTTGACGCATGTGACTGTGTTGTCACTGTCAACAGATATTTGAATTCTTTATCCGTCGGGTTCATGATCATCCGTCGAGTTATTGATCATCCGTCGGGTTGTCTATTTGATCATCCGTCGACTTCATTGTAGGTTATCCGTCGGGTAGCAAACTGGCACTTGACTTCATTTCATTTATGCAGAATTACAAGACATCATCTATGTACAATTAATGAACCTATTCTGCATATCTAGTTAAAGTCAACATGACTTGA
This sequence comes from Apium graveolens, assembly GCF_009905375.1. Taxonomy (NCBI): domain Eukaryota; kingdom Viridiplantae; phylum Streptophyta; class Magnoliopsida; order Apiales; family Apiaceae; genus Apium; species Apium graveolens. The sequence continues at coordinate 244,478,823 of NC_133654.1, forward strand.
ATACTACTTACATAATCTATACAATGGTGAATGCAGAAATGTGCTACAGACTTATTGTTACATAAGCTACTCACTCGATGGATAATAAATCATCATCCGTCGGGATTATAATGAGTCATCCGTCGGGACTGTAAATCTTATCCGTCGAGTGCTACATTATTTCACTAAGTGAGATCTACTAAGGTATTTTGTTCATGAAATCATCAAGTACACAACATATACACAACACAAACATCAAGTATAATGTACAAATCACATATTAATCAGTCATGGAAAATCATAACGTGCTAGTATCATCATATATATATATACATCACGTGAATATATTGAAAACAATACATAATAGTTTGATCATGAATCAACATAACATCATGTATATTAAATCTCATACATAAACGGTATCAAGATACATGCATGGAAGATCTGATTCAGGCTGTAGTATATTCAAAAATGTCAAACACGTAACCAAATCATCCCATTATACACATAGCTCTGATACCATTGTAGGGATTCGAACACAAAATGCAACCGAAAAAGCTCCAAAAAGCAAAAAAAAATTGAATCCCTACCACATGATCTATGTATAATTAGTGAATGATTATCGAGAACGGAATATATACCTTAACAAAGCTTTGCAAGTAACTATAATGGAGGTCCAGGATGAATGAATCACAACAGCTCTTTCACACAAAGATCTGCACTCTAAAGATGTCCACACGAACGCCTGATCGTGCAACTATCACCGGAGCCGGTAGTAGCCGAAATATTTGCCTCCCTCTATCTCTCTTTTCTAGCCTCTCCTTGTGTAGAGCAGCTAGGGTTTTCTGAAAATGATTTTCAACCTCTTAACCCTAAAATTATACATCATCGTGTATATATAGGGAAGATGGATATTTGGGCTTAACCCTAATCCGTTTTGGGCTTCATGTAAAACCAAAACTGATTGGGTTATTAGATTAAAACTGAAATTATAATTTAATTAATTAAGTTCAACTCAATTAATTAAATAACCAATATTATATTTATAATCATATAATTTAAATTTGAAATTTAAATTAAAACTCTTTTTAAACGTTCTTAATGTGTGACACTTTAGGTTATAATTACGTTAGCAATAATTTTAATATCCAATAATAAAATTATAAATAATGAGCGGCATCTAGTAATACATCATTGTTACTCAAGTAATAATTGGTGATCCAATTAAACCTTTCGTGAATAATGTACAATGTAATATAATCCCTTTAACGTTATATTATAGATTAAACTCAAGGCATGCATTATGTCATCCTCTGTAATGTTTAATTCGGGTTTCCTTGATCAATGAGTAAACTATTAAACAAATCAATATTTGAACACAACCATGCATTTTATACTCTCACACAATCAAGAGGCCAAAAAATATCACTCCTCAATATAGGAGAGTTAAATCTCATCTTGATCATTCATATTTCTCATACGATTCATAATATACCCAATGTCTACTTTTATTATTACCCGGTCAAGAATAACTTTTAATAGAATCAAAGTGTATTAATTATCGTATAGGAATATAATGACTTCAGGTCTAAGGACCAATACACCATTATCACCGTGAGATTAACTTATGACACTAATAACGGCTCAATCCATCACCATGTATCTAATACATGTGCTTGTGTTTTGACTTTAGTATCACCATACCTATGATCAATGAGATGTGATCATCAGTCAACAAACACACTAGTCTTAATGTGTTATTATCGCCCCTTAACAATAATACTTGACTAGGGACCTTTAGGAATATCAATACTATTCTCATAATCTCATTTCTAAGTCACATATTTAGAGATATAGATATACATATCATATTCCAAGGATATTTATTAATCTAACATTTTATCGCAGAATATAAAGATATAATAAATTTCTAGTAAATAATCCATAAAATTATAATTAATAATCCAAATGTCTCATAACATAAACATAATAGTGTTATTTCTAGGGCACACACACTAACATATCGGAATAAATATGAAACCTAACCTGAAAGAGAAAGTCATTATAGTAGTAAGGCAATATGATAACATCTTCGCATGTGGATCGAAGATATGTTAGGGTTAGACCCGAAGACGGCTAAACATTGCGTAAATTTGAAGTTTGAGGCTAATATTGTGAAAGTGAGAAAGAAGACCTTTTTTATGGAGTGGAAAAAGGTCATAGAAGCCGAAGTGGAAAATCTGTTGGATGTGAGGTTCATTAAAGAGATAGAGTATCCGGAATGGCTAGCCAATGTTGTGGCAATTAAAAAGGCAAACAACAAATGGAGAATGTACGTAAATTACGCGGATTTGAATAAAGCTTTCCCGAAAGACCCACCCTGCCCAACATAGATCTTCTCATAAATGCCACAGACGGTTATCAGGTACTTAGTTTTCTTGATATTTTTTGGTTACCATCAAATTATAATAAATGTCGCAGATATCCTGAATACTTCCTTTATCACCCCGAAGGGAACCTATTCCTATAATAAGATGCCTTTCAGTATGAATAATGTGGGGGAAACTTTTAAAAATATGGGTAACAAGGTCCTTAAAAACAGATCGGACGAAATATGAAATATTATGTATAGGACATGATCGTCAGATCCCTGTTCAGAGATCACGCAGACGACCTCATAGAATTTTGTAAGGCTCTGAGAAAGAACAACATGAAGATCAATCCAAGCAAATGCATGTTTAAAATGGCGAGTGGTAAATTCTTGGGGTATATGGTTAGTAAATGGGGTATTGAGGCTAACCCGGAGAAAATTTAAACTATCATCGATATGGAAGCCCAAAGTGTATAAGAGATGTTCGGAATCTGACAGGCCGATTGAACGCTCTTCGACTTTTCATATCTAGATCATTTGAGAAGGAATTACCTTTCTTTGCTATCTTGAAAGGGCCAAAAAATTTCGAACAGGAACCCAAATGCCAAAAAGCCTCTGAAAAGTCAAGAACTACCTAATCATGGCCCCACTGATGATGAGTCCGGATCCTAAGGAAACACTTTAGCTTATCCTAGCCGTGTTCAACTGAACTCTCGGAGCGGTCCTCGTGAAAGAACATGAAGGTAATCAACATCCCGTGTTTTAGAAATCTCATATATTTAAAGATGCTACAACCAGGTACCCCAACACCGAGAAATTTGTATATAGGTTGGTCACAGCTACCCAAAATTGTGACTCTACTTTTAAGGGAAAATAGTACAAATGGTGACCGATGAGCCACTCAAGAAAATCTTGACAAGCTCTGAAGCTTTAGGAAGAATCGTAACATGGTCGATGGAGTTGGGCGAATACGAAATACATCACAAGACTTCGATTAAGGCCCAAGCCATGGCCGACTTCATGGTGGGATGAACCTTCTCTGGGATGAAGGTCTTGGCGCCCGAAGAACAACTGGTTTAGACACTCGGAAATTGGAAACTGTTTGTTGACGGATCAGTAGTTGGCTCAAAGTATAGATCTAGACTCATTCTTTTGTCCTCTGATAATTTTCAGATCTGTCAGGCTATTCGATTCACTTTCCCTCTCACCAATAACGAGGAAGAATTTGAAGCCTTATTAGCTGGGACAGATTTGACGAAGAATTTAGAAGTAAAGCATTTGAGAGTGTTCGGTGACTTTATGTTAGTTATGAAGCAATTTTCTAAGAATATGATCCAAGAGATCATCGAACCCGTGCCTATGCAACCAAGTTACGTGAAATCTCTTCACTTTTCAGTCTTTTGAGTTAAGTCAGATCGGTAAGGAAGACAACAATCAGGCATAATCCTTATCCCGCTTGGCTTCGGCCGAGACCCAGAGCCTTACTAGTTGATCTACATTACCGAGGTCAAGGCTCATTCGATTGATAAAAAAATATTTGGAGATTCACCAAATAACAACATGGATGACTTCTATCTGAACCTTTCTAGAGCAATGAATTATGCCCTTAAGCAAAAAAGAGGCACAAAAAGTTAGGTGTAGGGAAGCGAGTTAGACCATCATAAATGAAAAGTTATAACGAAGATCCGCCACAGAACCCCTTCATTCGGTATTGATTTAAGTTGACTAAAATAAAATTTAAAGTAAAATAAATATAATTAGTTGAATTTGGACAAAAACAACTAATATACAGTATTGGTTTGTGCTAAAACAGAATTTTATATAATTGCGGTCTTACATCCAGGTCTATAATATTAATATAATTTTGTTAAAAATAAAATTAGAGATAATTCGTTGATCGGTGTAATAACGTTGGGTTAAAACTAAATAATATATAATATTATCTAGGCTATAATAAAATTATACTATTTATATGCTTTTAAACAATATTAAATCAAACTAAATATAATTAGTTGGATTTAGTCGGTTAGAATGGATTTCCGGATAAAATAAAATTATAATAAAATTAAAGATATTTTATAGATTATTGATTGTGGTTAAAACTCATCTTTCGTAAACGCACATATAAATATCAATGAGATTATATCTTTTAATTGGTAATATTATTTTTTAAAATTTTAATACTTTTAAATAAAAAGTAAGAACATGTTTGTGTATATATGAATATAATTAAATCACATCATTTTTAAATTTTAAATGAACAAATTCCTTATCTTACAAATTTCAATTGAAAATAAATTTTAAAAAACTTATAATGTTAAAAAAAAAATTGTGCATCACACGATTTTCAAACTAGTATAGCAGAAAAACGTTAATTAGTTTTTCAAAATTTATTTCTTATTTACAGTATTTTCAGTAATTAATTTAATTTTAGAAACTTTTAAAAATTTATAATAAAATTAAGGTCCGATTTTGAAAAGTCGCACGGGTCTCAAAAATCTTTTGTCACGCCCAACTAGAGCTAGTATTAATAAATGCAACGAGGAAATTTCATGGAGTAATTCTACAGGTTTCAATTTTTTTCCAGAAGTTTCACAAAAATTGTGTTGTCATCTTCTCGTTGATTGTATTTTTATTTATATAATGAACCACCGTGTGTTACTATGAATCTCAATCATTAAAATATTTCATGTATCATTTTAAAAATTACTTTGATTTTTTTAATACTACTTTATTCCATGATTGTACAACATCAGCACCTTTACATTTATTATATAAAATAAATTAATATTTAATTTTTTTAAATAAAAAGTTATGTCAGTATTTAAATTGCAATAATTTTTAGGAGGCGATACAACTACACCTATTTATAGGTGCCCACCTAATATAAACGGAATATCATTATGCTTTCTTCCTGTGCTATACTAGGAGCTCGACCATTTCACTTTTATCAGTTTGTGCATAAAGTATTGTTTTAGAAATCTAATGTTATTTATAAATATAATATAATTTAAGTAATAAAGTACGATTAACTTTTATGATAATTAAATATTTGAAATTCAGATTTGTCTAGATAAATTTCTTTTTGTAAATATTTGAATTCCTCACGTTAACTTACATCATATTTATTTGAAAATTTTAAATTACACTTTCTTAAAAAAATTCACATGTATAATTTATGAAAAAAAATGATAATCAATAATAAAAATAATTTTTACTTAACAGATTCAAGTGAACATTTAAAACAATCAACAATTAAATATCTCATGAGTCATGTCTTAAAAATATATTTTATATTTTTAACTAAAGTGTCAAAACATACAATCACAGTACAGTTTTTAAACGAAATAATAATTTAAAGAAAAATGCAAAAACAATAAAAGCTTGGAATGAGAATGTTGGTCAGATTGGCAATATTGATCGTGTATATATAAATGTACAAATGTAAGGTGTGCACACATTAGTTCCTAATTTTTTTATGTTAATATATGTCAAGATTTAATTTATTTTTCTTTAATGTATTTTAATAATAAATTTATATATGTCTGTATTTGTAAAACTCGATTCTTAAGTAATTTTGATTTTATTACTATCTTTCAAATGGAAACTTAAACTCCTAACAATCAAGCCACATCAAAATTGATCGTCATTATGATAATATGAAAGAGTGAGTTAGAATAAACACAGAGTAAAAAAAAGAAGGTAATGGCAGAAGTACGTAACAACTTTGCTCAATTCCAAAAATTGACCGTGATTATGATAATTGGAGTACTAGAATGTTGTGGAATCGGGATATAAAGAGCCTGAAAAACCAGAAACGATTACGGCTGAACAAGACAAAGTGTTAGAGGAATTAAAGTTGAAAGATTTGAAGGCTAATAATTACTTATTTCAATCTCTTGAAAAGAAAATTCTAAAGACTATTACAAAAAATGAGACATCTAATAAACATGTATGGGACTCTATGAAGATGAAATGTCAGGGTAATGCATGCGTCCAGAAAGCTCAACTCAATCGTCTTTGCAGGAATTTTGAAGTGTTAGGGATGAAGAAAGATGAACGTGTTGAAGACTATTTTAATTAAGTGATAATTATTGCAAATGATATGAGAAATTGTGGAGAAGATTTAAGTGACTCCAAAATTGTCGAAAAAATTTTGAGGACTCTCAATGATAAATGGAACTATACCGTTTGCTCGATTGAAGAATTAAAGGATACTGATCAGTTGTCCGTGGATGCCTTGCAAAGTTCATTGTTGCTTCATGAACAAAAGTTTAAGTTTAAGAGTGATGGAGAAGAATAATAAGCACTCAAAGTCGCTTATGAAGAAAGATACAGTTCAAGAGGACGTGGACGTACACCTTATTATGGTGGTAGAGGTAGAAGAAGAGGTAGGGAAACTTTTGACAAAGCCACAATTAAATGTTACAAATGCCATGCTCCTGGGCATTATCAATATGAATGTCCAAAACCGGAGAAAAGGGCTAATTATGCAGAGTTTGATGAGTCTGAAGAATTACTGCTTATGGCATCCGCACAACCAAATAGAGGAAATTGCAGAAATTTATGATTTTTATTCTGGATGTAGTAATCATTTGTGTAGTGATCACTCAATCTTTCGCGATATTGACGATGGTTTTACACATGCTGTGAGGCTTGGAAATAATACGAAGATGGATGTTGTTGGGAAAGGGAGAGTCAATTTATTATTAGAAGGCATCATTTATACTCTTTCGTAGGTTTACTATTTACTATATACCAAAGCTCAAGAATCATCAAATTCGTATTGCTCAATTGCAAGAGAAGGGATTAAGTGTACTTTTTGACTCAAATCAGTGTCGAATTTACCATCCATCAAGAGGTTTAATCATGCAAGCAAACATGACTGTAAATCAAATGTTTATTTTATCGTCTGAGGAACACTCACAGAGGAGAAAGTAAAGCTGGGGGGTTGTTTACATATTCCAACTCAAGTCATTACAATATTTTGGCATCGACTGTATGGTCATCTTGGTTATAAAGGGCTTAAAATATTGCAACAACCAGGAATGGTCATATCTTTCAATATCTCATTTCAGGTTATTGGATGTGTTGCACATGCGCATATTCCTGATGCACAAAGAACGAAATTGAAAGACAAGGGTCAGAGTTGTATTCTTTTAGGGAATATAATTCAAGACACAAAAGCTTGCCGCCTTTATGATCCAGTTAAAAAGAAAATAATTGTAAGCTGAGATATTGTTTTTGAAGAATACAAGAAATGGAATTGGGATAAGGAATATGAAAATGAGAATGCTTTGGTTTTGGAATGTGAGATTATGAGAAGTTATTGACTCTGCTGCACCAGAAAATTACAGTCCAAAAATTCATGATGATAGAGAAGTTACCACCACTCCAAAAAATTCACATATACGGTCAAATTCAAGAGTTCCTGGATGAATGCAAGACTATACTTCTGGATAAGAGCTTTTTGATGAGGATGTTGATATTAATTGGGCATTGTCTGTTAGTTTGGATCCAACAAGTTACCAAAAAGCAACAACTCAAGTAAAATGGAGAGATGCCATGGATGCAGACATAAAAACAATTGAAAAAAAAAATAATACATGGTATTTAACTGAATTTCCAGCTGGTAAAAATAAGATTGAGGTGAAATAGGTTTACAAGACAAAATACAATGAAAATAATGAGGAGTTTGGACTATAATTTTCTGGTGCAGCAGAGTCACATAACTTCTCATCATCGTCACATTCAAATCTAAAGCAATATCTTTTTCATATTCCTTATCCAAATTCCATTTCCTTTCTTCTTCAAAAATAACATCTCGGCTTACAATTATCTTCTTTTCAGCTTGATCATAAGGGTGGTAAGCTTTCGGGTCGTGAATTGTATTCCCTAAAAGAATACAAATTCGACTCTCTTTTTCCAGTTTTGTTCTTTGTGCATCAGGAATATGCGCATGTGCAACACATCCAAATACCCTCAAGTGAGACACTGAAGATTTTTTCCTGCTCCATGCTTCTTTTGAAGTCATACTCTTTTCAATACCAACACTCCAACAGTGTCAACTCCGTGCTTGTATAGTGTTCTGTCTAACTAGTAACATATGTTTAGTAGTCGTTAGCCTAGGTTGGTGTATATGTTTATTTTGGGGCTTTTGGTTAATTACATCTTCAATGGGAATCGAAACCTTTATTAATTAGAACCTCTATTATTATTTGAATTAATATTTTAATACTCTGTTCTTAACTATGAATTCATTTTATTTTTAAAGAAATTGTTGTGGAATAAAAACTAGGGTTCCTTAATATTTAATGTTAGGGTTGGTGAGTTTCGAGATTTAGTGGCCTTTTCATGGTGGGAACTAGTTTTCCTTGCAAGATACCTACGTATCTCTTTGTTGTAAATAATCAAGCCAAAACGTAGTTCTAGGTTGAGGGGTAGAACCCTTTATATAGAGATGAGTCTCGGGTTAGACTTATATTGGGAGACTTGGTGGACAAGTCACCAACTTAGATGTAATTAGGACTTCTATAAGGCAAGAGATTCTTGATCCTTCCTTGTAGGAGTTAGTGTCCATGTTAGACATCATGTCTCTATTCTTTCAGCCGTATTGGGCCTAGTCGGTGAACAACTTGTGTTCATGGACCTTGACGACTTCTGCTCGTGGGTCTTGATGATCTCAGCTCGTGGGCCATGACGACTTGAGTCGTCTTTAGTTTATAACAAGCCTTGATCAACCTAGTTTGTATTGGGTTTTGGACAAGATTTCCAGATGTAATTAATGCGATATTTAATGTGTCTTTAGGATGTATTTTCTATCCATATCATTTGCCCCCAATTTTAAAAAATACTGCTTGGATTTTTGTGAAAGTTATAATGGACAATTCGCGACTCGGGGTACTTCCGACCCCTTCTCGGGTATCGGCCCTTCATGGGTATTGGCCCTTCAAAGGTGTCGGCTCTTCATGGGTGTCGGTTCTTCATGGTACCGTCATTTTACCATAAAGTATGGAACGACCTACACGCTTACAATGACTTATACTTTTTAGTGTGAGTAAACACACTTAGGGCCTTAGAATAGGCTAATTGGATCATGTTCGACACTAAACAGTGCTAATTGGGACTAAAAAATGAGCATTTATCACCCCGTAACCTTCGTCAAGGTTAATTATATGGTGAAAGAAGCTAACATGCCTTAATCAGGGCTAATCGGCCCTAAACGGGGATAATTTCCATGTACAAGCTGTTAATTAGACATAAATTAGTCTGATTTTAAGCTAAAGTACTCTAACTGGCCTTAATCGAGGCTAATCTGCCTTAATCGGGGCTAATTGGTCTGAATCAGAATTAATTAGTATGCACAAGCCACTAATTATTCCTAATCCACACTAATCATGTGCGCAAATAAGTTATACGGCCCTAATCGGGGCTAATTATATAATACATGCCACTAATTACCCTTAATTCAAGCTAATTACATGTAATATACATTAATCAGCCCTAAATGGGGGCTAATTTCCACTAATCAGGGCTAAGTTTAAAATCCTGAAAATTTCAAAAAAAACAATTTTTTTTCCAATTTTTCCAAAAATAAATTAAAATTTTTGTAAGAGGGTCATCGGAAGTCCTCCAGGAGGATTTGGACCAACCTCCGTGGAGGTTGTGATCGGCCAGAGGCCTCCATGTGGAGGACTCAGACCCTTCTGCTCTTGGTTAGTCGAGGAGCAACCTCCATGGTGGTCCTGGTCGGGAGGTAAGCGCCCTATATATTTTCTTTTGCAGGGGAGTCTACTCGGCCTCAAGCACTCTTGTGGAGGCCTCGGCTCCCCCTACTCTTGGTCGGCTAAGGAGCCAACTCCATGGCGGTCCTGGTCGGCCGGGTCGTGGAGTCTCTCGTAACTTTTTTGTATTCGTTTTCGTGAACATTATATACTTGTTTTGGTGAATGTTTTACTCTTGTTCTGGTGAATGTTGTACTCTTGTTGTGGTGAACATTCTATTCTTGCTCTGGTGAGCGTTCTATAGTTTCTCTGATGAATGTTCTACTCTTTACGAAAATTGTTTTTCAGAATGTTCCTGTAATCGAGTCGTGGCTATAGATGGCCATTAATGTTGGATTAAGAGCCTAACCTTGCTCCAACTCTAAGCTTTTCACTAATCATTACGATTATCGTAATTAATCACCGAATTAAGACTAACGACTTATGTTTTATCCTTCATCAAGCTTTCCCGGAGGACTGATACGATAAGCAACGTTCTGTATCGCCTTATTCGTTTATTATGTCATTTTCTCTCAGTTTTTTGACTACTTTCCTATCATTTTTCGGTCTTTTTTCAAGCAATATCTGCTAGCACAAACCAGGCAGAGTTGTGACCTGCTGTAGCAGGTGCCTCTTTTCCTATAAAAGAAGATGAAATGTGGTCATTTTCATTCACAACTTCATTTCTCAACTTCTCCCAAATTTTCTCAAACTTAGAATCTCTCAACTTCCCAAGTGTTGTAGGATGTCTCAAGGTCCTTATAGCAAGCCCTCCATCTCGGCTAAAGAGGCTATGCACAAGTGAGCCACGATTCGGTCACTAAAATGTATAGCTTTCATTTCTCTCGAGTCCCTTAATCATTGTTCCAACAGCCTGAAGAGCATGTTAGATGAGTGAGCCAACGAGTACCCGAGCACTATGCACTTCGATGCCTTCAAACATTGAAGCATGCTCGATGAAGAGGATGTTGATGAGATTAGGTCAAGTTATCCCTGACCCGACTGTATCAAGGTTTGTAAGGCCAAGTCTAATGAGAGGACTTGCAACCTAAGTAGCCCCAAACTGTAAGTGTATAAAGCAACATTGAAATCTGGGCTAAGGTTCCCTCTGCACCTTTTCATTCCCAGACTCTTTACCGAGCTGAAAGCTCACCTTGTCAGTTTTTCCCCAACGGGTGGGCTTTCATCATTGTTTTTATTGTAATGTGCCATGACCTTGCTTCCCTTTGAGTGCCTCGATATTTTGAAGCATATTCATGTTGAAGTCATCTCCTTCCTCCAGGCCCGGCTGGGTTCCATTCCAACACAAGCCTCGTGTTCCTCATATTATGAACACTCACTCTCTTCACTACTTGATTCATCAATGGAATAAAAAGTTCGTGGTCTTAGAGTGCAAGGAAGGTGACTGGGGAGTGTACTCCAGACGTGGCTTCAGCTGTCCGGTAGGCGGTGCTCATTACATTCTTCATCTCACAGATGCTGAGCTCCATGTTTGTGACCGTCTTATCGAAGATGATATACAAACCCCTTGTTAAAAGACTGTTACTGAGAGAAAACTCGTGGAATCCGGAATTAGAATTCTCTTTATAAAGGGTATTCATTTTTATTCAATCTCAAACTAGGTCAAGTTTGTTCTTATATCTATCTTTTTTTTGCTTTATTTCAGCTGCTGAAGCCTTGTATGCATTGACCGACAAGAGTGACATGGTCACTGGAAAGATGGCTAGGGAAGCTACCAAGCAGGCACACCGCATTCTCAAAGTCCCGACATTCCTTGAGGCTTCTGGCTCTGAAAAGAAGACAATCAAGGATTCCGATGAAAATATGAAAATCCTCTTTGAACCTTCATGGGGCATATCCACCAATGACTCGGTGTTCGGGATTCCGGACCTTGCTCTTGAATGGTCCAAGAATTGCATTACTTCCCCGGACCTTGTTCACGTCTCATTGGGTGAAAAGCTACTCGAGGCCGAGATGTTAGGGGCTCAGGCCTTGTATCAGGTACGCTTGACTTGTAAAAATTTTCATTCGAGAGCACTTCTTTTATTTTTAGGGGATTCTGGGCTATCATCCCGTGGGAGTCTTGGTCGGCTTAGACCCTCCATGTGGGGGACTTGGCCTTTCTGAGTCTTGGTCGGCCAAGACTCTTCATGCAGGGGACTCGGCCCTCTTAAGACTTGGTCGTCTCAGCATCTTATCCCTGTCTTTCATGGAGTTAGCTTTTTTCTAACCTCTCATTTTGTTTTCTTTGCCAGGCCAATGTGTAACATCCCCAAATCCGGGGTCAAGATTGGGTGTCACCAAATAACTGTAAATAATATAAACCTATATATTAAAATAAATATACAGATAACCCCTCAATTCCGGATCATTTACAGGTTATGGTATGAAATAAGAATCTAACCTTCTAAAATTTATATCAACTAAATACAATTTTATTACCTCTTTACTAACTTCGTTGTCTTATTCCAACTTTTCGCAGCTGGGATTTCTCCAACTTTGCTGTCTATTAAGAGCTATTCACTTTAATCTTTATTTGAAACTGAAAGAAATAAGAATTCATAAAGCAAGAGTGAGCCAAAAATGCCCAGCAACTCAGCAAGTACCATAATAGGTTTCCAGGTATCACTGTCAAAAGAAACTCCTAGAAATAATCTTTAAATGATTTTATAAACATCTTTATTTATTTGAAACGATTGAGAGAATAAAATATCGACCTTTATTAGCCTTCAATCATAAATCATATTTCATTGTAAATGAACAACGAACATTTCACTGATTCATCTCATGAATCAATTATTTGTTCGGTTTTGTATTCTTAAAACTTTTCAAGAAGGAATGCCGTTAATGGCGATCAACAACAAATTAGACTGGACACTAGAACCAACATTTACAACTATAACATGCTAATCAGTCAGGATACAGTGCAGAACTATACCTACCTGTATAGATCCATTCGAGTACCCATGCACTATGGCCCAATAAATAAGGGTCCGGTCCATCCGCGGCCCATAGGATCCAGTCCATGCCTGTACCTTACGCAACCATCCAGTCCGTAAAGTATTTTGATGTTAAATCATTTTGATTTCAAAACATCATAAGTCAGGGTTCGCAAATAACCCAGAAGAATAGGTCTTGCTCAAGAGATCCCAAATAATAATAAGGAACAAGAAAAAAAGGTACTTGCATAATTGAGAGTGATTGTAGCAAAATGTAAAACAATTAACTATTCTGAATTTAGAATAGGGAAGAAATACTTGCAATATATCATAAGAAAGATCAGGAATACTTGCCTCAATTGATCCACTTTTTAACTTTCAATCACCATGCTATGTTCATCTTTACTCTGTATCTACTCGTCTCATTATCAAACATAATCAATCTTTACTTTTACTATCACTGTTTGGCTTTGAATATCTCGAACTATGTGTATCTATCATAAACGATACCGTTTCAATTATCTAGACAATATATAATTGTCTATTCTATGTTTATCCTTATCGTCTCTCCACCCGATAATAACAGATATGAATCATCTTTAATCATATAAAGTTTAATAGACACGTGGATTCACAATTCACATAACACGTAAACACATAAGACACGTATCACATATTTTATATAACATATAACTCAGTTCCTCAAAACATTCGACTCAATACGTTCAGAACTGAAATTGGGTCAAAAATGATCTTTATCGATCAATAACCGATTCAAAATAATTCATAAAAAAAGACCTTCCGATACAAAAGAATTTAGGTCTCGGAAGTATTTTTAATAGAAGCAAAATATTTTTCTGAGTATAGACGCGTTCGTATTAAACAGACGAACGGACTATTTATTATGAATAAAATAAGAATGATTCAATTAATAATAATATTAATTGAATTTTTAATACTTTTGTATAATTTTTAAAAGCTCAAAATGATTTTTTTAATCATTATTTGGCTTAATTATAAATAATTATATTTTATTTAACTATTTATAGAATTAATTAATTAACTAATTAAATTAATCAATCAATTAAATCTATAAATAATTAATTAAAATAAATTATAAATAATTAAATCAAATTTAGATTTTTGAAAATAATAAAGAAAATAATTTTATGGAATTTAAAATAATTAATTTAATTATTTAAAATAATTAACAAAATTAAAATTTTAATTAAAAACAATTTTTAGACTTAAAAGAATTGAATTTTCAATTAATTTTAGAAAATAAAATGCAGAAACGGATTTTGTAAATGAATTTTGGAAGAAAAAGGATTTAAACCGGGTTTAAATATAACCCGACGGGTCGCTCTATGGGTCGCGAAGAACAACAACTCCGTTCATTGGAGTTTTCGCCGAAAATCTGGGTTGTCCAGATTCCGTCATCTTCCCCAACGAACGGCCGGAGTCGGCAAACCCGATCCAACCCATTCTTCGTGATTTCGGCCAGTTTTTGACCAAAATCAGACAACAATACATCCTCTTCTCTAATCAATTATTAATCAGCAACAACAACACCCGAATCGATCACAACGATTAAGAAATCCGACCGCCTATCAACTTTTTCTGGTGAAGATCGAATTTACTAAAAATATAACTAAATTCGATGATTCTGGTTGCAAAATGATCCTCTTGATCATTCAAAATCATTCACATCAATTTTAACAACACCCAATTATTCCATCATCCGAAATAATTTAACCAAAACAAGGTAAAAACCTTTAATTCGACCCACTACTCTAGCAATAAAATAAATCAATTATATACATAAATCGATTGTAAACAATCAAATAAAGCTATTTATATCATCAAAATGAACCAAAAATCATTCAATCAGAAACCCCCAAATTTTGAGTATAAACCCTAATATCGAATTCAAAAATTACCTATCGTTTGGTGATTTTGATGATGAATATAGATAGTATGGATTATGGGCTTCAATCTGGTTACTCATACTTCGATTTCTGAGATCCACATCACCTTCAAATGATCGATTGATCCTCAAGAACACCAAGAACAATTTTCAGAGAATTTTCAGATTTATTTATTTATTTTTATGATTTTTTATAATTAAATAATAATTAAATAATAGATAAATGATATTTATAGTTATAAAAATAATACCCTCAAAATTATTTAGGGCCTAATTATATCCTTTAATAAAAATAATTATCCCAAAATTAATAATTAACAGGGAACAATTTTTAATCCGATAAATATAAAAATTATGTCAAAAATTCCCAAAAATTACGATAATCCAAAAATGCAAAAATATTGAATATTTGAAAGTCCCACGATTTTATAAAAATAAAAATATGATTTTGTGGGCTTTGACGTCCCAATAGGGGCCCGTAAATGTCATTTTCATGAAACAAAATATTTTCTAAATTTACTAGATGTTTGGAATATCAACGTGGTATACGCCATATTAGGAAAAATAAGACCAATTATTTTATATGAAATATCAGCTATTAAAACAAAGTTTGGGCCGTATGACTTTTGATATAAAAGCATTTAACACATAATAAAATACCTAAAAATAACCCGAACCACACAGAACACATATATCACATAACAAATACCCTTTTATGATCAATCATAATTTATAATTTCATAAATCACATAATACTCTTCCAATATGACACAATACAGTCAAAATTTTCCTGTCGTTACACAATTCCTACTTTGCTGCATCCTTTACACCATTGCAAGTCTCCATGGACAAGATGAAGATCTCTTCGGAGAAGTGGGAGTCTAAGGCACATCAGGCTGAGAAGAAGCACTCCAAGAAAATGAAAATAATAAAGATATAATGGAGGAAACTTGTGAATGTGTATCATGAATCTGAATAGTTGCTCAAGCTGATAGATGATCATGATGATCAGATGCGTCCCTTGAACCTAGAAGTTAGATGGAACAAGGGCGTCAAGGATGTCCATAGCCTGTAAACAGACGTGGTTGACCCAAGCCTTTTCACTTGCCCTTCGGTGGCTCCTAAGGTTGATCCATCCGGACAAGCCTCCGGGTCTGCACCCGAGACTACTCGCCAGCAGTCCCTATCCAGCTCGACCCGTGGATATTCCGGCTCCAAGGGCAAAGCTCCTTCGGGAAGCCCTATCTCCAAGGTGGCTCTTTATTGGAAGATCCGGGAGCCGGTTCCAGAGAGTAGTAGCCCTTCCTCTGAGGATGGCTCAGATGAAGATGATGAAGAAAAGGAAGACGAGGAGGAGGGCGAGGTCTCTTATGGAGCAATAAACAAAACAAAGGAGAATTCTTTAAATGATTGATTATGATAGCCTTGCACGGCTTTAGATGCCGCTTGTGGCTTTTCTATTCGGAGCTTTGTTTATTTGAACTTTTATGGTTTGTAACCTAACTGTCCCTCAGGACCGACTCGTGATCCTTCAGGATCTTATCTATGCATTGTTGGTTTGATATCATACTTAACTTTTATTTTTAGCATTTGGTCCTTCGGGACTTGCATTCCTTAGATGCTCGTATTTAATAGTTTTATAGATAAGATGATAAAATAAACCTGCATGAATAGGTAATATCTTTGAAAAGTGGGTTCATCCCTTACATATGATGGTTTCGTCGACCTTATTTATATAGCTACTACTAAGTACTAGGAATATGCTGTGAATGTCCTCAACATAATAAACCTTCAAGTTTGAAGCATGCCAAGTGCAAGGCACTTCATCATTATTCAAGGTCTCTAGCTTGTAGGATCCTCGCCCCAATGTCTTCATGACCTTATAAGGCCCTTCCCAGTTAGGGGCTAGCTTTTCTCTCTCTGTAACACCCCCAGATCCGGGGTCGGGGATCCGGGTCGTCACGGTCTTTCTTTCCACAATATCACTTCACTTAATTAATAATAATGACCTTATGTTGTGACCCCACACTAACACACACCACAACCCGTTATAGTCTCAGAGATGAAATTGAAATAAGTACAAGTCTTTGAATCCACAATTTAAAATTATTACAACCCAAAATGATTACTTGATAAATTTACAGTTAATTGCCATTATCTGCCACAAGTTATAATTATACATAATTGATTCTCAAAAATAGAATGCCTGATCTACCAATAGATCTACCTCTGCAGCTATAGCAGCCACAACATCATCGGGAAGACGCGGGACGCTTCCCACGCGCTTGCGCTGGGTCTGCTGGAGTCTGGCCATCTTTCCTAACTGTTGTTGTGTGATGAAAAAATAAAGCAAGAGTGAGCCTTACAGCTCGCAAGATAATATATAGTGATAACAATAATATAAGTATCTAAATGGATACTTACTAGAATCTTTTATCGTGTGTAAGATAATTACTAGTATATACTTACTAGTATATGAGCCTTCTCATAGTACTCATGAAAGTCTTGGTCAAAAGAAATGAACCAAGTTTGATATCTTAATGCGATGAAGTCGCAAAATATTCAGTATATATACATATATACTTTTCAAAATATTGGAAGTCCTCTTCCATGCATAATATACACAAAGTCCCAGTGTATAACTGTATATATAAGAAAAAAATATCGTTGCAAGGTGATCTCATATATCTAACCTTGTCTCAACGTTTTTCTGAAAATCTTTGTCATTCATAAGACAATTATTAACTAGATATAAGTTTAAAAGATGAAGTTACAAGATACCCCATTATACTTATATCTTTCCCAAATACTACTTGAACTACCACCGTTCAAGTTATAATCAGTTTCAAAAGTTCATCACATAGATGAGACTACAAGACAAGATTTGAATAGATTCAATCTTTGAAATATTATTGAATGAAAAAGTTATGAGATACTTTATTTAGTCCCGATATATATATATCCACATATATATATCTCTTAAACATTTCCTGAAACCTCTGTTATGTAAAGTATGAACAGAGTTTGAAACATCCAATGAATTTTGGAAAGGAAAAGAATTTTGGCATATACCCGATATCTCGCTGATCAGGCAAAGATACCAATAAGTAACCTTTTCTACTGTAGATGGATGAATTCCTCACCGGTCATCACCCTGGCCGCATTAGGACCTCGCGCTCGACCGTACCCCGGTCCCTCACGCGTTGATGGACTGCCACCCAGCCACTTACACAATAATAGACCGTACCCCGGCCTGTCGCTTATGCCGACTCAATGAGATGGGCTTACTTCCCGAACGTTGGGCAAGTAATCAATTCATTTACCAAATCTGCAACCTCGTTGCGAATATAAAATACACCACAGAGCCGGATTCCCCAGGTTTTGAGCGAGTATTTAAATCCCCTTTAAAAGGAAGATCTTAAATATAAAAATGAGTTTTGGGATCCGCTCTGACTTTTAAAAATCATTTTGAAGACTCGAAAACACTTTAAAGAGTGTTTGGAGTAAGGCTGATTTAATGAAGTAAATCAGTCCCCAGAATATTAGAAAATATCTGAATATTATTAATTAAATAATATTCCCATAAAGAATAATCTTTATAAAAATAATTGAAGTAGAAGTATTAAAATTTATACTTGAAACGAGTATTAAATAACCAAAGATATACTTATATGAAAGTATTATCTTTATTTGAATAATCGAAAATAAGTTTGATTATTGACATCTTATTCTTTAATAAAATAAAGAATATATTTCAGCAAATAATCGGAGTCATAGATCCTCAAATGAATATTCAAATAATATTCAATAAATAAAATAAGCTGAGTCATAATACCTCGAATGAATATTATAAATAATATTCATTAAATAAAATAAAGGAGTCATACATCCTCAAATGAATATTCAAATAATATTCAATAAATAATATAAAAGAGTCATAAGTCCTCGAATACTATTCGAAATAATATTCAATAATAAAATAAAGTTAAAGTTATCGAATAAACCTTATTCGATTAATAGTTTGGAAAACTATAACCATATATATATATAAATATATATATATATATATATATATATATCCATATCCATATATATATGAAATCTACTCGGGATCCTCGACTCCCGGTTTTAGAAAATATTTTCACCTTTGGGTCCCTATACTAAGGGTATAAGCAAGTTACCGCTATCCTCTAGCATAGGTATTATCAAATGAACCAACAGATATATATTTCAAGAATATGAAACAGGCATGCATATATACCATATCACATGCTACAATATATCGCAAGAATTTGCTAATAACAATCATGCAATATCACAAGATAATGCATATACATATATTTGCATCACAACAACAGTATAACGGGTAGAAAACTTGCCTGAGCGACTGGGGTTACGAATGGCTCGGGACGAGTCTGGTAACCTATAAACAACAAGTAAGTTGGAATTAAACCAAAATCACTTGTAAATCTATACTTTAACTAACTTAGACTCTAACGCTTGATTTGCGCTCACTGATTTGCTTAAGTCACTCGGGTACCCTCGGCTCCACCATTTTTAATAATTTAACCTTTACGAGTTTTAAAGTGATTCCTTCGCGAGTGTCTTACCAACTGCCTAACACACTTACCATAAATGTTTCATACATTAATTAACCCTTTTTGGTCTTTAACCTATGTTTTAAAGTAAGGCGAGGGAAAAAGTTTCGTTCGCGAAACGCCGTTACTTGAAACGGTCGTTTCTCCTAAACCGTGCATCGGAATCGAACGAACTACATATCAAAACGAAGCTCGTAACATGAGCTATCTAAACATGACAATGGTCAAAACCTAGCAGTGAGTTCAAGGGTTCTGATGTTAAGAACAAAAACAGTCTACGGTAAATCGGACATTACGACGGCTATGTTTACGCGATTTCCCAAATTTAAACCAACTCAAAACAACCACAATCCAACCCCAATTCATAACCCAATCCAAACTCCATCCAAAATACATTACAACAGCCCCAAACCAACTCATTATAATCCATTTACTTACTCCTAAAACTTGAATTTAAACTATACTACATTCTTTAACCAAATCTTAAGATTTCAACAAATCAATCACCACCATTCCAACCCAAACTCTTAAACAAACAAGTTTCATGCTTCACATATACTATACTACTCATAACCATTCCTAAATACTCAAAACTAAAGCTAGGGTTTGTAGTTTATACCTTCCTTGGAGAGTGGAGAATCAAGAGGATGGCTTGGAATCACCTTTAAAGCCCTTAACCAAGCTTAATCTAAACAAAACTTCAAGAACACAAATTTTAGTTCTTGAAAACACTATTCACCATCTTCTTTGATGATTTATAGAAAAAGATTGGCTTGGAATTAGAAGCTTAAACTTATAGGAAGTATGTAACTATCCATGGGGAAGCTTAGATAATTACCTTGCTAAATAGTAAGTGGAGGAGCTTGGACTTCCATTTTTTAAGAAAAAACCCGAGAGCTTGAAGAAGAAGAAGAGATATTTTTGTGTTTTTCTTGGTGAAATGAAATGATTTGCTTGGTTGGTTGATTTTTGTTGTTTGCTTTAGTGAATTACCTAGTTGCCCTTGGTTTTTGTGTGGTTAAAAAGTCACCACATCTCCTTCCTTTCTTGTCATGCCTATGTCATCCTCATGATGTCATTCTCCCTTCCTTGTCCTCTTTCTATTGGTTGGATGACATCATTCCCACTAATCCCTTTGATTATCTTCCTAATCGTTTGCCTAATGACCGCTGATCTGTTATACGGTTCGCTTAACTTTCGTTTTCGTTTATCGTTTGAGGGATCATACCCGGGATCTTATTACTTAGGTTCCCTTAACCTTTCTCAATATATTATATTCCTTTTATGATCCTCTCCTATAATCCTTTTATTTAAATCCTTTTTATCCTGTTACCTTATACTCAATTCTCTCCGTATCTTGTGGATTTCCGGGAAAAACCAAAGTGTTCGGAATTGGATTCTGACGATCTTTACATACACTTATATACTTCATAGAGTACTAATAATATCCCATAAGATCAATAACAGAACCCCTACATAGCGTGGCATGAAAAGTTTTCTCGTTCAGCAAAAACACTATTCATAAGGGTTTCAAAATTTCTCAAAAATTGGGGTTATTACACTCTCCCCGACTCCTGATGCCTTAATCTTCCTTAAGACCATGTCTCCCTGCCGAAATAACATTTTTTAACCCTTTTATTGTAGTAGAGAGAGGCTCTTCGTTGATGCTCTACATTGCGGGCATTGTCCCCATCTCTGACCTCGTCGATGAGATCAAGAGCGAGCCTTATACCTTCTTCATTAGTCTCTGGTTTATAAGCTTCGACCCTAGGCGATCCATGGGTGAATTCTAGAGGTACCACAACTCCGGCTCCATAAACCAACATGAAAGGGGTAGCTTCGGTTGTGACCTGGCATGTGGTTCAATATACCCAGAGTACAAACAACAACTCATCCGCCCAAGTGTTTCTCGAGCATTCGACCCTTTTCTTGAGTCCATCAAGGATATTCTGGTTAGCAACTCCTACTTTTCCATTCTTCTGTGGATGGGCAACCAAGGTAAAGCAAATTTCTATACTATTATCTTTATAATACTCCTTGAACTCTGTATTATCAAATTGTCGCCCATTATCCGTGACAAGGATGCGTGGGATGCCAAACCGACATATCATATTTTCCTAAAAGAATTGGGTAATTAGCTTGGTAGTTATCTTAGCCAGTGCTTTAGCCTCAATTCACTTCGTGTAGTACTCTATGGCTACCATAATGAACTTCCTTTGTTCCGATGCCAAAGGAAATGGACCAAGTATCTCCATTCCCCACATCACAAAAGGGATGGGTGCGTTGATGGATGTAAACCTCTCTGGGGGCTATCGTACTATGGGAGCGTGCATCTGGAATCTGTCACACTTCTTCACATAAGCCTTTACATCGGCTAACATTGTCGGCCAGTATCGAGTTATCTTGTGAGCTAGGGCCCAACCCCCAAGTGATGTCCACAAATCCCTTCACGGGCTTCCTTAAGTGCCTCATCTGCTTCAAGAGGTCTCAAACACTTTAAGTATGAAATGATAAAAGACCTTTTGTACATGAGGTCTTTAATCAACGAATATCTCAATGCTCTCACCGACAACTTACGCGCCTCCTGGGCATCATCCAGCAACTTCCCACACCAACTGTTGCTATCAAATTTATGACATGTATATGTTATATATTAAGTGCAAAACAGGGGGTGAATGTGTTTTCTTGATTTTTAGTCCTTTTAAAACTGATTTGGAAAGGTGGTGAACAAAACAATTTAATTGTAGAGATACTATGTTTAGCAAAATATAAAGAACATGTACAATAAACACAGTATTTCAAAACTCACTTAATTTGTATTAAAATTAAGTATGTCTTGCTACAATTCCCGGGTTCTTAAGAATATAAGAATTCAGCTTCTTCCTTGAGAGAGTAGAAGAAAAAATTAGATCTGTTTGTTACTTCTAAAAAAAGGAGCAGTGTTTACTTTATAGATTAGTAAACACGGGTTTACACAGCATGCAATAAGATGTACAAAACCCTACTTTAATTTATCTCTAAAGCTTTCCATTTCTGGCTTAGTGAATCCTTGCAAATCTTGTAGGTCTGTGACCTTCATTTGTCAGTTAATCTTGGCCCTTGATCTTGCACTCTTCAAGCTGCTTTTGTAGACTTTTTAATCTAAGTGATTCGATCATTTGTTGATTGATAATCTTGAATCTTTAACTTGTCTGCATTCTGTACTTGAGGTTCATATCGAGATCTCCAGTTTATTCTATAAAGAACTGACATCTCGATAAGTATAATGGCTTATCGAGATCTCTGAGTTCTCTATAAGATTCTTTGACTTGTCGAGGTCTCTGAGTTCTCCATGAGTGAACTTGGCTTGTCGATGTCTCCAAAACTCTGTTTGTAGAAATGACTTGTCGATATCTCTGAGATCTCTATATGCATTTTGACTTGTCGATATCTCTGAGATCTCTAATGAGAGATTGACTTGTCGATATCTCCAATTTTCATATCTTCATTTTGACTTGTCGATATCTCTGAGTTCTCTATATGCAGAAATGACTTATCAATATCTCAGAGATCTCTATATATATTTTGACTTGTAGATATCTCTAAGATTTCTAATGATAATTTGACTTGTCGACATCTCCAATCTTCATATCTTCATTTAACTTGTCGATATCTCTGAGACTTCTCTATAAGCCATTTTGGACTTCTCGATAAGTCATTCTGGAGTTCTCGAATGACTTCTCTATATGATTTGATATGTGACATTTAGATATCTTAACTTGGAATATTTTTCCTAAAACAGATTTCTTCAACTCCAAGCTTTTTCACCTTTTCTCTGAGGCATGATGTTTTTGATCTTCTTCCAGAGTTTATTATTAGGTTTGAGACTGTTCACAGAAAAATACCCCAGTCTAATCTTTAACATTTTTACAGACTCAAGTAATACAATAAGAAGTATAGATTTAGACTATCATATAACTAACTCTTGGGGTTGTCAATGTGATTAGTCTTGTTATAATACAGGCATGTCTTGCACAACAATCTCCCCCAATTTGTGAGAAGATTGCTTATCACAAATTCATGCCTGGTAACAAGACTAAACCCAAGTTACAATGAAACAATGAAATGATTACATAAAACTGATAGAATAACAAATACAACTTTTATACACTTGATTGATTACATGAGTTTAATAAGTACATCCATCATATGAAATTTTAATAGCCTGATTCTTTTCTAATGAGATCCTTTAAATTTACAAGTACTTGAAGTTCCTCTATGATTTCAGTCTCTCTTAGAGCTTCCACAAGCTTGAACCAATCATCCAATGAATAGACATACAAGTAACCTACTCTGAATCTTGAGAATCTGCCAACTTTTATGTTCAGAAAGTGTCTATCCTTAGAAATTCTGCTCATTCCCTTTGCCTTGAGCTCATTTGATCTTTTTTCAAACATGGCAATTTTTTCTGCATACGTCCTATCCCTTTTTTCCTTTTCAGCCTTTGTTTTTGCTCTTCTTTCATTTATTACTTTCATTCATACACACATCATAGCCTTTATGCCCTTGTACTTGTGTCCTTATCCTTCATCAAGCTAATCACCCTCTTAACTTCTGTGGTTGAAAGTGTATCCATTAATTCCCTTCCAAGTAGTATGAAGGAGTCATCCTGATTGTAGATTCTGACTTTTCTTAATGATATAACCCAAGCTTTGACTATTTCTTCAGCGAATTGTTGAAAGTAGTCATCATCTGTGATGCACCAGTTTAATGGTATAAAATCAGTTTCATCAAAGCAATTCCAAATAACCCCCTTTTCAACTTGCAGCTTCTTTGGCTTTCTCCCAACAGTCTTGTAATGAATTTTGATTGGTGGATTAAATGAAGGTAGATTTGAGATTTTCTTTAGGGTGGTTTGGCTAGAAGTGACTGGTATTTTGAGTAAGGTGTTTGCAGTTGGTTTGTACAAATGTTTAGGCTTAGAGTTAAGGGTAGTTGAGTGTTTGAGCTTGCAGGCTTATTGGTTTGAGTTTGTGAGATTTGGATTGGTAGGACATTTTTCTTGGTTCCTTCACCATCTTCCCTATTTTTCCTTCTCCTTTCATCTCCCCTCTTCTTAACATCCCTTTTCTTGTCTTCAACTTTACTGCCAGTTGATTTAGAAGATTGACTTGGATTTGAGCCAGAAGGTTTTTGCTCATTGTTCTTCTGCTCATCATCATTCTTGTCATCTGTTGTGTTGAACTGTGTAGTTAGAAACATGGTCTTAACATTCTGTAGGTATCTTCCCAGCATCCTAATCATCTGCTTATGTTCAGCTATTTTGAAGTTCTTCCTATTTAGATCAGTCTCCAATGTCATTATTAATCTTATATTTCCCCTTACACATTTTTTGGGTACTGTGAAGTATCTGCACTGTTTAGTTTGTGGACAAATATAGGCCACCCCTTTCTTGGATGTAGATAGGCTTCAGGAAAAGCAGCTATCTGAGCTTTCTTGAGTTTTTTGAGCAATTGGGTGTCCTCTGGAATTACTGGATTAACTCTGTCAATTATTACATCCAGCTCAGATGCTCTCATACTTTGAAGATTTAAGAGAGACACATGTAGACATCTGTCCAAACCACAGTCATTGGCATTGGCTACTATTCTCTTCTCCAAAAATTTGTCAACCTTTACAATTACCACTCTTAAGAAATTGATGTTGTTGGCGAAAGCTCTCTTATAAGTGATGTAGTTGTTGGCCAGAGAGACTCTTAGAACTGCAAATAGTTCATTGAACTTATTATCTTGACAGGGTCCTACTGCAGCTTTCTAGAGCCTGTCTGTACTAACATCTTGAGAGAGTTTTAATTGCATAGAACTTTGACCAAAGTGAATAGTAGATTTTCCAGCCTCTTTAGATTGTGAAGATTTACCAGCTTCCTTGGAGTGTTGAATCCTAACTTCTATCTCCCTCTTGATCTTATTGGCAGGTAGGAGTAGTGGATTTGGAATTTCTGGCCTCACAGCTTTAGGAAGAGCAGGTAAAGGAACATTCAAGGCACCCATGATTGCTCCCAAAAAAACTGAGTTCTGCATTTGAAGATGTTTGTGGGAGTCTACCATGGTCCTGATGTCATTTTGTTGACTCTGCACTAGAGAAGCGAGAGCATTGACCTGAGCTGTGAGTGAGTCATTTGAAGCTTGGAGAGTTGAAACTTGTTGTTGTAGAGATTGAATCTCGAGATTTGTTGATGTAGAAGGAGGTTGTTTGGAACTTGAAGAGAGGAGCACCAAAAGTAGCTTGAACTGTCTCCTTGATCCCTTATATTAAAAGAGAAGATGGTTTATATCTAGCTTGATGAAGTTGATCCAGTTTGACCCTTGTGCCATTGTTGCTTGTAATGTGATTTTGGACAACTTCATGCAAAGCTACAAATGATTGCTTCACTTATTTGATACTTTGCTCCATGCGGGTCATATCAAACCTTGCCATTTGGTCAATAAATTTCTGAAATTTATTCTTGATTTCTACTTGAGTTGGCACAAGGTCATTCAGCTTTTCTTTCACCAATCTTCTAATTTTGTCTTGATGATTGTTCAGAGTCTGTTGCAAAGCTTTACCAATAAGGTGAAAAGATTTAAGATGTGCCTTGTCGACCTCTGTAACAACATCATACATGGGGACTTATAGTTTTGGCATTTCTTCCCAAGATGATTACATACGCCTCTCTAAATCTAGCCAAAACTTCATCCATCTCTAGACTGATGTCTTTGTCCAACCAAGCATCCACATTTCCATCTTGTTCATCTTAATTGACAATTTTCCGTTGTTGTTCTTTAACATCTATTTTGTAAGACAACAAGATTGCTTGATAGTCCTAATTGGACATGTTTGTTGTAAGAAGCTGTTGTGTGATGTTGACAAGTCCAGAGAGTTGATCTACCAGAAGGTCATTCATGGTGATTGGTTGAGTCTGAGCATCCTAAAGCCACCAGGAGATTAGGTGTGATGGTTGTTGAGAGGGGTTTGAAGTAGATGGTATGTCTATTGGGTTTGAAGTGGAGGGTTGAGATTCAAGAACTCCACCTGTGATAAATGCCACAGTTTGATTCACAGTTGGAACTGTGTTTATGATAGTGTGTTGTTCACAAATAATGGGAGCCTCCAATTGAATTGGAGAGGATTTGACCAGGTTACTTTCATGTACCATGGCCTCAAACCCTTGCTCTTCTTATAAAGGGCTGACACTTAAATGTGCTTGACTTGCCTCCCCTATAATAGGCTCATTGGTAATTTAACTCCTAGCTTCAATTATTAAGGCAATCTCAGCTAGGGTTTTGAGGGGAGTCATTCCTTCATGAGGAACCTCCAATTGAATTGGAGAGTACTCCTCCTCAGGAATACTACCCTCAAACCTATCAATTTATGAAGATTGTTTAGCACATGAAGGTTCTTGAGTAAAATCCACAGGGTCTTCAGTTAAAACTAATGAAACCCCCGTGGTTTTGATGGTGTCATTAAGGTCTACCCCGGCTAGTAGCCTCTCACCATCTAGATGTGGTTCCTGGGTGGTGAGCACGGTTTCATGAACTATATCACTTGATTTGGACAACACCTGATAATTAGATTTAAGTGTTTCATTTTATGAAGAAGAAATTTTAGATATAAGATTTGTAATTTTAGGATTAAGTGTTGGAAGATCCCCCTGAATAGAAGAGGGAGCTTGAGAAGATGTGCTCTGTATGTGTGTGCCATCCTTATTCCTTCTTTCATACACTTGAATATGTTCAAGTATTGGTGTGGACTCTTTACAAGGTGCACTAGGGAGAGTGTTCTTTTCAATAGAGACACCCTATTGAGAGGATGCCCCTAGAGTCTGTTCTATGCCCTCTTTTGCAACTATATCCTTTTGGGAGAATGCAGAGGTAGCCAATTGAATGGTCAACTCAGTTTGTTTTAAATTCTTTGGCTTCTTGACCAAGGTAGACTCTGGTTGTGTTTGATTCTCACCACTCTCATTAATAACTGTCAAGGTTGTCTGCTTTCTCTTCTTTTTACTCACCTCACCCTTTTTAGAGGATGCAGTGGTTGGTTTCCTAGCTGCTAGTGGTAAAGAAGGAAGGGGCTCATTTTGGGAAGGCCCCTATTGGTGTTCCTGTGTTTGTTCTTCCATAATTACAGGAGCCATAACTGTACTAATTGTTACTGTAGAACTCATGTCAATCATAGGGTAAGGGTAAGTCCTGAATCTCTCCAACATAAATGGAGTGATTCTAAGACTTACAGGTACCTTATTTTTAGTAATAAGTGAGACAAATAGAACTTTGGACACTTGTTTACAGTTGCCTATTTTTGTCCAATCTATACCATTAAGTAAATGAATGTCTTGCACTTTATAGTTTAAAGCAGACACTATAAATCTAGGAAGAAATATTTCCCTACCTCTTGATGCCAAAGGCATTGTGAGCCTGGTGCTTAACATTTACATAATCAAATGTCCTATATTGAGGTGTCTGTTGTGAGCCATGGAGAATACTAGCTTCTGAACAATACTTGACATGTTGTCATACCCTGTCTTCCTGCAGGTGAATGCCCTCACAATTGAGTCAAAAAGGAAAGACCATTCCCTCCTCAAATACTTCTTGTTCAGGCTTGCCAAGTTGATCCTCTCACTGTAGTTAATGAAGTCCATGAACTCAGCTAGCTTATCTTGTGTTGGAACTTCCACCAGATTTTCAGTAAGGATGCCCAAAGCCATATTGACATTATTCTAAAAACTCCACTTATTAGCCTTGAATT
Organism: Apium graveolens; assembly: GCF_009905375.1. Lineage (NCBI taxonomy): Eukaryota > Viridiplantae > Streptophyta > Magnoliopsida > Apiales > Apiaceae > Apium > Apium graveolens. The sequence goes on from NC_133654.1 coordinate 244,507,163, forward strand.
GAGCAATTAACCACCATGGAAATAGATTGGTTCTCATGTACCACTGTCCTTACCACAACTGTGTTCCAGAAATCACTGAGAACATCCAAGTACAATATGGGATTTAAAGTTAGAGCTCCTGTAAAGTATGTCTCCGAAAGGAATTTCACAAAGCCTTTGAAGCTATCAGGAGCTTGGTTTGCATCTTTAAATGCAAGATAATTGGTGCCCTCCTTTGGGATAAAAGGTCTAACTGTGTTTGATGCCATTTTAAGTGTTTGAATTTGAGTGGGTAAGGAAAATTAGATAAAAAGAGTTTTAAATGAGAGAAAATGGTTTGGATTTTGGAAAAATTAGGTCACTTAGATAGAGATCTCGAAGGCGTAAAGAGTTGTATGTCGAGATGTCTGGGTGTTTATAGTATAAGGTAAATGACTTATCGAGAACTCATAATAAACGTTTGGAATTAATTATCGAGAAATCATATTGAGAGATAGATACATATCGATATGTCACTTTCCTGACTCTTATCGAGAACTAGAATTTGACTTATCGAGATGTCAAATAAATACTCAGTTTGTCCAGAATGGGCTGAATTTTTCTAATTTTTATTTGAATAAATCAAAATAAAATCCGAATGATTTTATCAAAATTATTTTACCAAAATAATTTATTAAATTAAATTATATCAGTTCTAAGTTGTTGATAAGTATAAAATTTATATGTGTAGAGAACTCTGTGAGTTATCACTTATCGAGATCTCTACAATGACTTATCGACAAGTCATAATAATGCTTGTCGAGAAGTCCTTCGAGAAGTCATAAAAATGACTTATCGAGAACTCACACGAGAAGTCTCAAAATGACTTGTCGAGAAGACAGTTAAACTTATCGAGAACTCAGTTTACTATATACTTTTATTCTTTTTGATTCTGTCTTGTGCTAATTTCACATATTGAAAATGTAAACATTTTTCTCAGAATTGAAAAATTCCAAGCTAAATTTTGAACTTTGAAAAATAAATACACAGAGATTTCTGAAATATTTATAACTCATATTCCAGTTAATTTCCAATTAAATTAAATTAATTTTGATTTATTAGAGATCAATCTGCTGCAAAATATTAGCTCAGTTCTTGCCTTTAAGATGAAGAATTTAACATTCCAATTTCACCTATAAGTCTAGTGAGAGTAGCTTCATCCAAAGATTTAGTAAAAATATCAGCTAATTGTTTTTTTGTTGAAACAAAAATGAGCTCAATGGTACCATTTGCAACATATTCTCTAATAAAATATTACCTTACATCAATGTGCCTTGTTCTAGAATGATTAACTAGATTAGCCACAATAGATATAACACTAGTATTGTCGCACATAATTGGAATTTTGTGTAATACTAGGCCATAGTCCATTAGCCGATTTTTAATCCAAAGCACTTGAGCACAGCAACTTCCAGCAGCTATATATTCAGCCTTAGCTGTGGAAGTTAACACAGATTGTTGTTTCTTGCTATACCAGGATATAATTCTTTGTCCAAGAATTTGACAGCTTCCACTAGTGCTCTTTCTATCAACCCTGCATCCAACAAAATCTGCATCTGTGTATCCAACAGCTTCAAATCCTGTACCCTTAAGATACCATAATCCCAAGTTTGGAGTCCCCTTAAAGTATCTGAAAATTCTCTTCACAACCATAAAATGTGATTTTTTTGGATTGGCTTGAAATCTTGCACACAGACATTTTGCAAACATAATGTATGGTCTACTAGCAATCAAATACAGCAAAGATCCGGTAATACCTCTATAACCTGAAATGTTTACATTTTTTCCTTTCTTATCTTCATCCAACTGTGTAGCTGTAGATATAGGTGTTGATGCATGTGAATAATCAACCATACAAAACTTCTTTAATAAATCTTTAACATACTTGGTTTGGATGATGAAGATTCCATCACTTTCTTGGCAATTCTCTCGATCTCTGATAAGTCAGCTAAAGGAAGAAAACTAGAATAGTTTCTAAGTGAGTAGCTTTCTGTTCTTATGAAGTAGCTAATTTCGTTCCAATGGCAGCTAAAGATTTGTTTATTACTAATGTAACGGTCGGGGTAACACCAGCGAGAAAGCCAAGTTTGAAAGGTTCAGTTCATTTGCTCCTTACTTAGGATTGTCCGAGGAGTTCATAGTGAAATTCTCCCTACGAAAATGATCCTTAGACTCCTCCGGCGAGCCCATATAGGCCTTATCTTGGGAGTGATCTTTCACTTAAGCCCTTGGGAGAAAGGTTACAGCCCCAACCAAGTCAAGAGTCCGGCCCGAACAAAGGCATTAGATGGCGGTCCGAACCCGGTGCCGCATTAGGTTAGGGAGCTGAGCGATAATAGCTGCTCCGCATCCCAAAGCGCTTGAAGTCCAAGAAAGTAACTTAATTCTCCCATCATACTCATTTCATATTCACTCTGCATGAGTTTTGAGAATCTTTGACATAGCTTTTCATTAGTAGAACTAAAGATGATATTATCCACATAGATCTGTACTAGGATCATATCACCACCATGTTTCTTATAGAAGAGAGTCTTGTTAATTATTCCTCTAGTGAATCCATATTTAAGCAGAAAGACAGTGTATCATACCAAGCTCTAGGTGCTTGCTTTAATCCATATAGGGCCTTGAGTAGTTTGTATACAAAGTTTGGAAATTCTGGATCTTCAAAGCCAGGTGGCTGTTGCACATAAACTTCTTCTTCTAGCATACCATTAAGGAATGCACTCTTTACATCCATTTGACATACTTTAAAGTTTGAGTGTGCAATAAATGCAAGAAAGATTATTATTGTTTCAAGTCTTGCAACTAGAGCAAAAGTTTCATCATAATCAATTCCTTCCTCCTGTGAGTAGCCTTTTGCAACCAACCTTGGTTTGTTTCTTGTCATAATTCCACTCTCATCCATTTATTCTTGTACAACCACTTTGTTCCAATTATACTTCTGTTCTTTGATGCATGAACCAACTTTCAAACTTTGTTTCTTTCAAACTGATTTAGTTCTTCTTGTATAACAGATATCCAGTCTGGATCAAGTAGAGCTTCCTTAGTTTTCTTATGCTCAATTTATGAAAGAAAGCATGCATGTAGACACTCATTAGCAGTTGCACTTCTAGTTCTCACTCCAGCATTTGTATCACCAATTATTGCTTCTCTAGTGTGATTTCTATCCCATTTCCTGGTGTGAGTTTGTTGACTTAAATTTTCTGCATCTTCTTCATCATTGGCATGACTTGCAGAACTTTCTTCTCTTTCTCCCCCTAAGTTTGTGCTATCAAATTCAGTTGTTTGAGATGAGATTCCATTCTCATGATTCACTTGTTTAGTTGACTCTTAATCCATTATGTTGCTTGTGTTGACTTCAGCTTCATCTTCAGACTCACTATCAATGTTTAGATTTTCAAATTTAAGGGCCTCATCTTCATTATCATCAAGGTATTCCAAGCCTGGACACTTGTCATCATCAAAAGTCACATATGTGCTTTCCATAATTTTCTTTTGTTCAAGAACATAGACTTTGTAGGCAGTTCTCTCCAATGAATATCCCATAAAAATTGCTTCAAAAATTTTAGAGTCAAATTTTTCTACATATTCAGAGTTGTCTTTAAGAACATACCACTTGCTTCCAAACACATGAAGATGCTTCATAATAGGCTTCCTTTATGATAAGATTGAGTAGGGTGATTTTCCAAGATTCTTGTTAATGAGATATCTGTTTTGAGTATAGCATGTAGTATTGACAGTTTCTTCCCAAAAACTTGTTGGAAATTTGGCATCTTACAGCATTATTCTTGCAGGCTCTACCAGTATTCTATTCTTTCCCTCAACTACCCCATTTTGCTGAGGTGTTCTAGCAGCTGAGAATTCTTGAACAATTCCCTTGTCTTTGCAGAATTCAGTTAAAGTTGTATTTCTGAAATATGTGTCATTATTACTCCTCAATCTCTTCACACTATTCTGATCTTCTTCCTGCTTCTCAATCTTCTTGATATGTTCAATTATGATGTATGGAGCTTCATCCTTAGAATGCATAAATTCTACCCATGTGTACCTTGAGTTGTCATCCACCATCACAAGTGCATATTTCTTCCTTGAAATTGATAAGACATTAACTGGTCCAAATAAGTCCATGTGGATATGTTGTAAAGGTGCACTTATGGAATTCACAGTTTTACTCTTGTGACTTGACTTCTTCATTTTTCCTTTTTGACAAGCCTCACAAACTTTATTTTGAGCAAACTCTAGATTTGGCATGTCTCTCACTAACTCCTTTTTTACCAAGGTGTTGATTGCCTTATATTTCAGGTGAGAGAGATTTTCGTGCCACATCTTGCTTTGCTCAACAGATGCCTTGGTGTAGAAGCAGCATATTCCATCCTTATTTGCTGAGTTTAAATCTGCAACAAACAAGCTTCCCTTTCTTGCTCCTTTCAAAGAAATTTCACCAGTCTTTTTGCTGATTATTGAACAATCTCCTTTGTCAAATGAAACATTGAATCTTCTGTCTGTGAATTGACTGACACTTAAGAGATTTACTTCTAAACCAGCCATCAGTGCTACATCTTCACTAAAAATATTTCCAGAAACTAAATTGCCATATCCCATTGTGAATATTTTGATGTTGTCTCCAAAAATCACTAATGGTCAGCCATTTCCTCAAACTGTGATAGCAGAGCCTTATCACCTGTCATATGTCTTGAACATCCACTATCTATGATCTATATGACCTTCTTTACTTTTCCCTGCACATAATGAGGATTAAGTATGTTTAGATACCCAAGTAGTGTTGGGTACTTTCTTCTTGCTAACAGAATTTGTAGAATTAGAGTGAGTTGATTCAGAAGGAACAGTGTGAACAGTTTACTTTGCATTTTCCTTTTTGTCTGTAGATCCAAAATTAACATATTTCAAATCTACTATCATTTTATGACAACTTGTCATCACTTTCATATTGCAAGGTATGCAGTCAAATTTGTCACAAAAGGAGTCGGGGTCTTCTGCATTTGCTTTATTGTACTTGCATGCTCCCACTTTTGGCATGCTAACATCCTTTTTACAAAGGTGAGTTAGATGATTTGTTGAACCACATTTCTGACATTGCTTTCTGGGGGCATCTACAACAAATGCAAAGTTTTTTCTCTTGTTTACTCCTATCTTGCCATTCTTGTTCTTTTTCTTCCTTCCTATATTCTCAGTCTTGAGTTCCTTAACAGGTGTCTTAGAGGCTTGGTTAATCATGGGCTTCTTCTTTCTTTCAGTAGCAGGAGTGGTTTCTTCATTTTTTATTTCTTTATCTTCATCTGCAAGTTCTTGCTTGATGACCAAATCATCTTCACTGAAATTGACTTCACATATCTTGAACACATGTGACAACTTTTCTCAGCATAACTGGGACATCTTCATTTGTAATTGTTTTGCCTCTGTCACTTTCAATTTTCTTGTTGTTGTTCAAGGCATCATAGTCAAGGCCAATAGCTATGTTAGCACATGGCTTGTTCTTCTCATGGTACTGACCAACTAACTGAGAAGCATTCATGAAAGACTTTAACTTCACTTCATTCTTCTCTATCTTTTCCCTCAACACAGCTTCTATTTCACTAACACACTTCATCTTATTCTTCAAATATTCATTTTCCTGCTTGACAGTTTCATGCTCAACAAGTTGTAGTTCCAAATCTTGCTTCTCAATCTCAAGCTTCTCATTAGCTTTTGACAGCCTACTAACCTCCTCAGTAGCTGCCACCATACTAGTATGGATGTGAAACATCTCTACACTCATCTTTTCAATAGTTTCTTTATATTGGCTTGTATTTAAATCAATGGTAGTTAGGGTTGGTACCTTTGATTTTGATGAGGATGATTCTCCTTGTTCAAGAGCCATTAATGCATAATTTCCAAACTCTTCAATCTCATTTTTATCATTAGTATCATCCCAACTCTTGCCTTCTGCAATGTAAGCTTTTTCATAATGTTTCTTCAAGAGAGCTCCATACTTTACCTCCAATTCCAAATATGCCTTGTCTTTCTTCACCTTCTTGGGCTTCCTACACTCATTAGCAAAGTGATTCTACTCATCACAGTTGAAGCACCTTATCTTTGATCTGTCCACAGATCCAGTTTTGTAGCCACCTTTGCTAGTTGAGTTATACTGAGCTTTTGGTTTCCAATTGTTGCTATTGGAAGACTGTCCCTTGTTCTTGAAAAACCTTGGCTTCCACACTCTAATGTTAGAAAATTTCCTAACCAAGTAAGCCATGGATTTATCCATTCATCTAGCTCATCCAAGGTGTAGTATTCATCTTCCTCCAGTTCCAGAACAACTTGCTTCTAAGGTCATTTGTTCTTTTGTTCCACATCTTGAATAACTAGAACTTGATCATCTTGCTCATCTTCACTTTCTTCACTGTCATGTACAACTAAGGCACTATAACCATCAACTAAATGTCCATGGTTTGCCTTTAATGACTTTTCTTTGCAACATTTCAAGTTCATAACTTTTCAAGATTCCATATAAAACTTCCAGTGTTATTTTGCTCAGATCTCTTCCTTCTCTAATAGTTGATATCTTTTGTTCAAGATGGTCAGGAAGAGCTAGCAGGAACTTCAGGTTAATCTCCTATGGTTAACTATCAATTTATTGAACCATTCAAAAACTTCAGTAATTCCTTCTTTGGGCTTTGCCATGAATCCCTCATACTGAGACACTAGTATTCTCCTATGGTTGGATCTAACTTCCTTTGTACCTTCACACAAAATCTCTATTTTCTCCCAGATTTGTTTAACTGTGTCACAGTTGACAATGTTGTTGTACATGCCATTGTCAAATGACTCTATCAGAATTATTTGCAGGACACTATCTAGAGAGACTTTCTCTTTCTCAGATTTAGTGTATTTTGAAGGGTCCTTAGGTGCAAAATGAGCTGGGATGACCATGTATCCATCTGTAGATTCATCTACCCTTTCCATAGGGGTGAAAGGGCCATTCTTGAGGATCTAGATATATAATGGATTGGCCATCCTTATGAACAACATCATTTTCTTTTTCCAAAGTGTATAGTTCATTCTGTCAAAGGCTGGTATCTTAAAAATGTTTATCTTCTATGCACCCATACTTCCAAGATCTTTATCTGTTTTTTTTCAGATTTTTCTCTAATACCATTTGTTAGATATTTAGTGCAACACAGAGGGGGGTGAATGTGTTTTTTTATTTTTAGTCTTTTTAAAACTAATTTGGAAAGGTGGTGAATAAAGCATTTTAATTGTAGAGATACTATATTTAACAGAATATAAAGAACACAATAAACATAGTATTTCAAAACTCACTTAATTTGTATTAAAATTGAGTATGTCTTGCTACAATTTCTGGGTTCTAAGAACTCAGCTTCTTCCTTGAGAAAGTACAAGAAAAATTTAGATCTGTTTGTTAATTCTAAAAACAAAGGACCAATGTTCACTTTATAGATTAGTAAACACAGGTTTATACAGCATAAAATAAGATGTATTAAACCCTACTTTTAGTTATTTCTAAAGCTTTCCATTTCTGGCTTAGTGGATCCTTGCAAATTTTGTAGGTCTGTGACCTTCCTTTGTCAGTTAATCTTGGCCCTTGATCTTTCACTCTTCAAGCTACTTTTATAGACTTTTCAATCTAAGTGATTAGATCATTTGTTGATTGATAATCTTGAATCTTTAACTTGTCTGCATTCTGTACTTGAGGTTCATATTGATATCTTCAGTTTGTTCTATAGAGAACTGACATCTCGATAAGTGTAATGGCTTATCGAGATCTCTGAGTTCTCTATAAGAGTCTTTGACTTGTCGAGGTCTCTGAGTTCTCTATGAGTGAAATTGGCTTGTCGAGGTCTCCAAAACTTTGCATGTAGAAATAACTTGTCGATATCTCTGAGATCTCTATATGCATTTTGACTTGTCGATATCTCTGAGATATCTAATGAAAGATTGACTTGTTGATATCTCCAATCTTCATATCTTCATTTTAACTTGTCAATATCTTTGAGTTCTCTATATGCAGAAATGACTTGTCAATATCTCAGAGATCTCTATATATATTTTGACTTGTAGATATCTCTGAGATCTCTAATGATAATTTGACTTGTCGACATCTCCAATCTTTATATCTTCATTTGACTTGTTGATATCTCTAAGACTTCTCTATAAGCCATTTTGGACTTCTCGATAAGTCATTCTGGAGTTCTCGAATGACTTCTCTATATGACTTGATCTGTGACTTGTAGATATCTTAACTTGGAACTTTTTCCCAAAACAGGTTTATTCAACTCCAAGCTTCTTCACCTTTTCTCTGAGGCATAATCTTGTTGATCTTCTTCTAGAGTTTATTCTTAGGCTTAAGACTGTTCACAGAAAAATACTTCAGTCCGATCTTTAACATTTTTACAGACTCAAGTAACACAATACAAAATACAGATTTTAACTATCATACAACTAACTCTTAGGATTGTCAATGTGACTTAGTCTTGTTATAATACAGGCATGTCTTGCACAACAGTATAGTAGGGGTTTTCAGGACCTAGAAGTAGATATTTCTCCGATAGTTCTCGATTTCAGACGAGGCGAACTTAGATAGGGCATCGGCCGTAGTGTTCTCCTCTCTCGGAACATGTTCATCGTACCATTCATAAAACTGAGTCAGTATTCCCTTCACGACTCTTAGGTACTTGGCCATTGCATCATCATCGGCCTCGATTTGAGCAACCACAAGTCTTGAATCTCCATAAATTTTAAGGTTTTTGGCCCTCACGACTCTAGCCAAGCCTAAGACGGCTATCAAAGCTTCGTACTCTGCTTCATTATTCGTAGTTTGGAAGTCCAACTTTAAAGCATACTCTATCATGAATCCTTCAAGGCTTTGCAAGACTAGGCCTACACCACTAGATTTTATTTTGGACGCTCCGTCAAATAGAGAACCCAATACTCTTTCGGAGTTACACCTTCATCTCTCTCTTTTTCTTCCCCTTTCGGGGTTAATATATCTTGCCCCCGACTTCTTGGTCGCTAATGGTGCATTCAACCATGAAGTCTGCTAAGGCTTGATCCTTGATGGCTGTTCGAGGTTTGTACTTGATGTCAAATTTGCCAAAATTAATTGTCCACTTGATGAGTCTTCCACTTGCTTTTGGGCTATGAAGAATGTTCCTAAAAGGTTGGTCCGTCAGGACTTCGAGCTTTTGAGCCTGGAAGTATGGTCTCAACTTCCTCGAGGCTGTGACTAGGGCAAGTACAAACTTTTCAGTGGTGGAATAGGTCAACTCTGCTCCGTAGAGCACCTTACTCATATAGTATATGGGCTTCTGAAGCTTCTGTTCTTCCTTTGTGTTAACGACACTCACAGCTTGTTCAGAGACTACAAGGTAAAATTAAAGGATGTCCTCCGGACTAGGTTTGGCCAACAACGGGGCCTCAGTCATGTACTTCTTCAGTTGTTCAAAGCCCTTTCTTACAGATAGAAATCTGCTTTTGATAGAATCATCCTTTCTCTCAATATTGAAAATTCATATTTAATTACGTGTTTCATAAACACAAGAATCTCATGATTGTATTCATAATATTATTGTTAAGGCAAGAAACGATTCCTATTCTAGATTTTCTAGAGCACGCCTTATATTGATTTAAGTTCACCTAAATCTATCATCGCATGGTAAACATAGGTATATATCTCATATATAAAATTAAATAAACAAGTAAATGTAAAGTGCAATAAAGTAAATGTGTTTGGTTATGGCCCCATCCTATGTGATCTTTATCAAGCTCATGATAAAGATCAAGGTCAATCTAATATGGTGATGGAAATAAATACAACTACTTATTACATAAGTCTTCTTCTTTGTTTAGACTTCTTGTATGCCTCGTCTTCTTCTTTGTATCGCCTCCATTGGATAGCCTTCTTGAGTCTTCAATTACATTACATGATTGAAAGTAAAACTAATCTAATGAACTTACAAAAATAACTCTAGTTACATTAGAGATTTATGATTACAAAGATTGACGACATGCAAGTCGTATTTAAAACCAAAACCAAAACCATTACACAAAGGTCGAAAGGCCATAACCATCCACCATGCTCATACAACACATAAAAGCATGTTAAAATATATAATCTGATCTTAACATATCATATTATCCATGATCTAATCATAAAAAGAAAATATTACAAAAATCAGAAAAATCAGAATCAAATCAGAAAAACAAGAATCACTGTTTACGGGCAGTAAACGACGTCAAACGCCTTACAGACGAGTCGTTGATAGCTTATGCTATCCGTTTTGTTCAGACGCTCGTTTACCTATGGAATAGGGTATTCATTTGCGTAAATCGGACACCAGACCCAGATTTCAGCAAATCTGCAGCAGCCAATTCAGAATCCGTATCTAATATGATTCTCATAATTAGAACAAACATAAATCATGTATATATCAGTATATATACAGATTACATAATCATCTTATGATTATACAACTCACATGAATATCATATATTCAAAACCATACATATATAAGCATATTATATCAATATCAAATCATGGCGAATCACGTACATGCTCATATATCGAAAACAGTTAAACACATAAACGAATTAAAAACTTTTCGCAAGTAGCTCTGATGCCATTGAAGGGTTTTTAGCACATAAACGCAGCGAAAACGTAAATTTAAATCTTAAAAAAAATGAAACCCTCCGCAGGATCCATGCGAAAAATAATATTTAATTCGTAGTTCAGTATGTTTACCTTAAGAAGCTTTACGTTAATGGAAAGATGGAGGTCTTTAATGGCGATCCAAAAATGATGAACGGAGATCCTTAGCAGCTGCTCCTCAAGTGTGAAGCACTCCACCGGTATCCACCAAGAAAATGATGTAATGAAGGAGGAGGAGATGGAGAGAATTAGGGTTTTGTAAATCTTTTTGGTTTTTGGGCAAAAATAGGGTCTATAATAGTATATTTATAGGCAAAATTTTCAGCTGAAAATTTTCCCATAAAATATTATTATTATTAACCCTTTATTATTCTCACTAATAATTAAAACACCTTTTAATTATTAATCCTTTTTCTAAACTCTTTAGAAATAATTCTCTCACTTGATTTAATTTGCAAAAATTAAATTCTTAATTAATAATATTAAGAACCTTTTCTTAATTAATTTATAATCAATTAAATCTCATTTAATCAATTATTAAATTTGCCAATTAATTATTTATTTCATAAATAAATAATTATCAATCATTATTAATTAATTCCTCCACCATTAAATCATTCTCTTTTATGGTGTGACCCTGTAGGTTCAATATTAAGCCGGTAGTAGAAATAAATAATAATAAAACTATTTTATCATTATTTATATAAATTCTCTAATTCATTAAATATGATTAATTAATTAATCATATTTATTTTACATCATGAGGGATACTTCTCAACATATCGCGACTATCTGGATAATACGAATTCACTGCCTAGAATACCAAGATTCTATTCAGTGAGTAGTTACCGTACAATCAATTCCTTCTACCCTGCAATGTCACGATTAAATACAAGGCATGGAACTTGTATCAAGCCTATCTTATTTAATCACTTGCTTTCCCATTCACTATGCTTAGTTCTATTTAATGTAAATTAGAAACTCCTTTCTAATTTCATTCACTCTGGCCAGAGATTTCTGAACTAGCATAAGTGGATCAAAATTGAACATTCTCTTCCTTCACTGGAAGGGGTAGATCCTTTATTGATCATACACTATCTTCGTGTACAAATTCCTATACCCAGTAGAGCCCTTATAATTGTCCCTTGAGACTAAGAACTAAACCAAAGCTTAGTTCAGTATACACAAGATGACTATGATGACCTCAAGTCTAAGGATACTTGTACAACTATCACTATATGAACAACTGCTGACACGTGAGTGAACTCCATCAGTTGTTCAGCTATGTGAGTCATGTTCAGTGAACTTATTCTATAATAAGCACCTACATACTAGTTATAGTGTCACCACACAAATGTCTATGAGAACAGACATCCTTCATAATGAAGCAAGCATAGTATGTACCGATCTTTACGGATTATTAATTAGCAGTTAGTAATCCTACGATCAGGAACTATTTAAGTTTAGAGTTATTATCTTTTAGGTCTCATTATTATGATCTAATCACAATCCATAAAAAGCTTTACTCTAAACTGTGGTATATCTTATTTAAACACATAAAATAGATAGAGCCCGTAATAAAAAATCAAAACAAGTCTTTTATTAATATCAATGAAATCAAAACAGATTACATAAAAGTTATTCCTAAATCCTCCTACATGATTGGACTTAGGACATATCTCTTTCAATCTCCCACTTGTACTAAAGCCAATCACTCTGGTATCTAATACCCATCTTGTCTTTATGACGATCAAAGTGACACTGAGAAAGTGGCTTTGTGAGTGGGTCTGCTACATTGTTATGTGTGTCAACTCTCTCGACATTGACATCTCCTCTTTCAACAATCTCCCTAATCAGATGAAAGCGCCGTAGGACATGTTTGGAATTTCTATGAGACCTAGGTTCCTTGGCTTGTGCTATTGCTGCATTGTTATCACAATACAACACAATAGGCTCTTCAACGCTAGGAACAACTCCCAACTTAGAAACAAATTTCCTCATCTAAACGGTTTCTTTTGCAGCCTCACTTGCAGCTATATATTCTGCTTCCGCTGTGGAGTCAGCCGTTGTAGACTGTTTGAAACTCTTCCAACAGAGTAAACACGTACCCTGACATGGATTTGCTATCACTTTCTGATTGAAAACTAGAGTCAGTATAACCCTCTATTTTCAACTCAGATTCACCACCAAAAACAAGAAAAACGTCCTGAGTCCTTCGCAAGTACTTAAGGATGTTTTTCACTACTTTCCAGTGGTCTTCACCTGGATTAGACTGATATCTGCTCGTCACACTAATTGAATAATCAACATCAGGCCTTGTACACAACATCGCGTACATGATAGATCCTATTGCTGAAGCATAAGGAATCTTACTCATACGCTCTCTTTTCTCAGATATTTTAGGAGACATTTTTTCGGAAAGGGACACTCCATGGCTTATCGGTATGAGACCTCTTTTGGAGTTTTCCATGCTAAACCTTTTAAGCACTTTCTGGATGTATGTACCCTGGGTAAGACCTATCATTCTTCTAGATCTATCTCTATAGATCATCATACCGAGAATGTAGGATGCTTCTCCCAAGTCCTTCATGGTGAAGTTCTTTGACAGCCATACTTTGACTAATTGTAGCATCGGTATATCATTCCTATAAGAAGTATGTCATCCACATATAATACAAGAAATGTTACCGCGCTCCCACTAACCTTCTTATAGACACATGGTTCATCTATGTTTTTGATAAAACCAAACTCTTTGATTGTCTCATCAAAACGGATGTTCCATCTACGAGAAGCTTGCCTTAAACCATATATGGTTCGCAGCAGCTTACACACTAGGTGTTCATTTCCCTTGGAAAGAAAACCCTCTGGTTGTGTCGTATACACTTCCTCCTCAAGTTCCCCATTGAGGAAGGCCATTTTCACGTCCATTTGCCAGATCTCATAGTCGTAGTAAGCAGCAATCGCAAGCAAAATCCGAATTGATTTTAACAGGGCTACAGGTGAAAAAGTTTCATCACAGTCAATCCCTTGCCTTTGTTTGAATCCTTTTACCACGAGCCTGGCCTTATAGGTCTCCACCTGGCCATCTGATCCAATCTTTCTTTTGTATACCCACTTGCACCTAATAGGCTTAACACCTTCAGGCGCCTCAACCAGAGTCCATACTTGGTTGGTATACATAGATTCCATTTCGGATTTCATGGCACTATGCCATTTCTCTGAGTCAACACTACTCATAGCCTCATTATAGGTCACAGGGTCGTCATCATCAATGATTGACAACTCATTGTCATTCTAAATGACAAGGCCATAATACCTCTCAGGTTGGCGAGACACTCTCCCTGTCCTACGAATGGGCTGTTCTACAGAAGGTTGTTCAGTCTGAACAGGTGTTTCCACTTGATCCATAGTAGTTTGTGCTTCTTGAACTTCATCAAGTTCAATTTTGCTCCCACTATTTCCTTCAAGGATAAACTCCTTTTCCAAGAAGGTAGCATGTCTGGAGACAAACACCCGATGATCGATGTAAAAGTAATACCCCAAAATCTCTTTAGGATATCCCACAAAATTACATTTTACGGATCGAGATTCCAGCTTATCTGGGTCAACTTTCTTGACATAAGCTGGACGTCCCCAAATCTTAACGTGTTTAAGACTCGGTTTCCTTTCTTTCCATATCTCATATGGTGTTTGAGGAACAAATTTGGAAGGCACCTTATTCAGTAAATATGCTGAGGTTTCCAATGCATAACCCCATAGGAATACTGGAAGATTCGCATTGCTCATCATGGACCGAACCATGTCTAACAAAGTTCGATTTCTCCTTTAAATACCCCATTTAACTGTGGAGTATATGGAGGAGTCCAGTGGGAGACTATACCATTTTCTTTGAGATAATCTAGAAACTCTCCATTCAAGTATTCACCACCTCGATCTGATCGAAGAGTTATAATACTGTGTTTGGTTTGTTTCTCCACTTCATGTTTATATTCTTTGAACTTTTCAAAGGCTTCAGATTTGTGTTTCATCAAATACACATATCCGAATCTAGATCTATCATCTATGAAATTAATGAAGTACGAAAATCCACCCATGGCTTGCGTAGACATTGGTCCACATACATCTGTGTGTACCAATCCTAGCAAATCTGCAGCCCTCTCTCCATGTCCACGAAATGGAGATTTGGTCATTTTACCCAATAGACAAGACTCACATGTAGGATATGATTCAAAATCAAAGGGGTCAAGTAACCCTTCCTTATGCAATGTTCACAGTCTATTTTCACTAATATGACCTAGCCTACAGTGCCATAAATAGGTCAGGTTTTCATCATCTCGTTTTCTTTTATTAGTTTGTTCAATCTGAAGTAAATCATGCTCTACGTCACATACATATAGACCATTATTTAAAATGCCACGTCCAAAAAGAACATTATCTCTAAGGATAGAACATTCATTATTCTTAATAATAAATGAAAAACCATCCACATCCAACATAGGAATAGAAACAATATTCCTCACAATAGAGGGAACATAATAATGATTATTCAGAATAATAGTCTTGCCCGTAGCCATACGTAAACTAAATGATCCTACAGATATGGCCGCAACCCTTGCTCCAGTGCCCATATATAGAATCACCTCATCTTTTTCAAGAGTCCTACTTCCTTTTAGTCCTTGCAACGAATTATAAATATGAGAACCACAGGCGGTATCTAATACCCAAGTAGAAATTTGACCTAGTGACATATTAACTTCGATCATGAACATGCCTGAATCAGAAGTGGTAGTCTTACTACCCTTCTTCTTCTTCAATTCTGCAAGGTAAACCTTGCAGTTCCTCTTCCAGTGCCCCAACTTGTTACAGTGAAAACAAACAGCTAAATTAGGACCAGTCAACTTGTGAGCATCTAGTATGCTCCGGAGTGATAGTGCAGAAGACATAACGAATATAGTAAATCTGTAAATGATAAACACATAACAACACTTAGCAAATATTCAATTTCATTTCAAAACACTATATGAATCGGGTCTTTATTCATAAGTGTCTCCCACTAGTTTATCTAATTTTTTCAACCCCCTAAGTGAAAATTAAGCATTCATAATGCTAGTGGGAATAGGGATCCTACATTCCATCACACAACCTCAGCTGTGGCACAAAACGTCATGTGATGTTCAATAGGCATACAACTCTTGTCAATTACATCTTATGTTATTCCCTAATATAAGTTTAGCCTCTTGAATAATTGAGTCACGGTTGTGGCACGACAAACTCAATATTCTAAGTCAAGTCTAACCCAACATTTCATACAATTGAATCAGTCTCCAACGGCCCACGGCTGTAGCACGTACCGACCTTTAGATTCTAATTCAATGTACACATCTCTATGTAATAGACAAGTATTTCTTATTTCAAAATCAAAGCCCTCGGCTGTAGCACGAAACGACAATGATTTAAAAATAAGAACCACTTTCTACCATGTTGGAAGGCTATGACCGATACAAGCCCGTGGTGTCATTGGCCAATTACTACTTGATATTATTTAATTTTAGAGGGATTATATTATGTGTTAGGTCACACTTTCACTGTAGAGGGGGTGAATACAGTGTTTATCACAATCAAATCAAACTTCAAGAACTTATGTAACAGAAAACAAACTTTATTTAAACAATAAACTCTGTTACAATCTGGAACTGTTATCTCTCAGTGATGAACAAAATATCACGAGAGCTGCTAGAGTTATACTAAATAATATTCTCGATAATGATAACACATATAGTGTAAACTCTATTTCTGTGTTTATATACTACACAGTTACAAGATATTCGCTAATTGATATAGAATATAATTCTGCTTCCTAAAATATATCAATCAGATATCTTCTATTCCAAGTATTCCATTCTTCACGGAATTCCTTCTTCATGCATATCTCTTCTTATGTTTATCTTGATCTTCTTAACTTTAATCAGCTACTGTCCTTATCTGATCGTCCTTCAGCACCTAAGTTCTGATATCTATCTCCTGATAACATAAGTACTGATATCCCTTAAGTTCTGACTTCCAATATAAGTACTGATCAGTTAAGTACTGATTTGTTCTGTTCAAATAAGATCTGAAATCTAAACATAAAACATATTAGCCATGACATTATCAAATATATCTAACAATCTCCCCCAACTTGTAAATTAACAAAATATACAAGTTTAACAGATATTTGATGATGTCAAAAACATTAAGTACAAATGCATGAGAAATAGACAAGATAACTACAACTTACAGTCCTTAAAGTTTTTACCAATTCAACTTCTGATAACAACTTCAATCTGTATAAATATCAGAATTTAAGCAGTTGTAGATCTTCGACTTGGCTTCATCATTTTCTGATCTCTCTGATGTCAGGAGTTGTTCTGAGATAATTCTTCAACAAACATTTCTCAGCATATCTGAGTTCATCAATCATTCTCCGTTTGACATCTTTAAGCTCTGCAGTATCTTCACCAGTTTGAAATATTGCAGCTCTGAGATCATTAATCTTTGCTTTTCTCAACTCCCGATCTAGTCTTATGACATAAGCTTTATTAGACTCTAGATTGAATTCAAGCCCCTTAATACCAAGATATGTTCTGATCTGTGCAGTATTAGGCTTCATATCAACAATATCACCATTGTGATTTCTGTACTTTGGAACATATCTGCTGTCAGACTTAACAGAATAAAGTCTTTTCTGTCTCTGAATCTGTTCCTTTAAGTAGTTTGCAGCAGTCTCTGTTATTCTGTCATCCACTTGAAGTAAGAACAATACATGCTCCAATTCTTCAAAATACTTCAACGGAATGGCATTTTGTCTTATATGATAAACCCTACCATCTGTCATGAAATACAACATGATGTATTCTTTCAAGAAGGTATGATAAACCATCTGTACAGATTCTAGTTGATTCAATCTTTCAGGAGTTGCTCCAATACCTGGTTCACTCAAGGAAGTTGGATCATCGGTAGTGTTGTGTACTCTTCTTTCATCAGCACTTCCCAATCCAGTTTTATCTCTAGCTTCCTTTCCAGTAACTACTCTTGCTTCAAAACCACTTGAAGTAGTCTTCAAAGATTGAGTCTGTTTTGCTTTAGTGAATCCTGGTAGGAGTGTTTTAGATTTATTTTCTGATATCAAGTTAACTTGAGCACTGTCAGAGGTTACTTGCTTCTTCTGAATATCAGAACTTACAATTTCTTGACTCTGAACAACTTGAGCCATGTCAGAGGTTGTTTTAAGAACTTTTCTTGAAGTCAGAGCAAGATTATCTTTTCCATCAGTAATTTCTTCTTCCTCAGGAGGTACATAAGGCTTGATAGGTTCACCAACCTTTTCTTTACCCTTGGATCTTGGATCTATCTGTGGTTGTGATCTAGCCAAAGTTTCTTCAGTATGTATCCTTTCTTTGATCACAATGCCTTTAGGTTTTGGAAGTAACTTTTTACCAGAAGCTTCAGATTTAGATGTGACTTTCTCTGATTTAAGTCTGGCTTCTTCTTCCTTTAAACTTTCCAAGTCCATCCCTGGATTTTCTTGAAGAAATAACTGTCTTGACATTTCCTCATCAAGATCTAGAAGTTCATCAGAACTTATCCTTTTACCAGCAGCAGAACTTATTCTTTTCCCAGTATCAGAACTTGTTCTGTGACTAGCTTGTCTTGATGTAAACCTTCTACCTTGACTATGACCACTACCCATTCCAGAGTTTCCTTGGTCATCTTTTCCATCATCCTTTCCTTGCAGTGACTTGTTGGTTTTGCATTTGGACTTAATTACCTTCTCCCCCTTTTTGGCATCAGCAGGTAATAAAAGAGAGATAAGTAGTTCCACTGAGGTCTGGATTTCAGTAAGTTGCGATTGCTGAGAAGCTTGATTTGTCAGAATTTGATCAATCTGAGCTTGTTGCTTCTCTTGAGTTTTCTCAATATAAGCAACCCTGTCAATGGTAGGTTGGAAGAACTTTTTCTTATCAAGTTTCCAAACTTGTTCCTGTTTAATAAAGTTCTCCTGAATCTTGTGTAGCTCTGCATGAGTATTGGAATGAAGACCTTGTAGATGTTTAGTACTCAATGCAGTGACTCTAAGCTGGGTTTTAAAATCATCAGAATTTAGCATTTCATCAGCTTTAGTCAAGTGCTCAGCAAGATGTAAAGCATTTGGAACACATGAAACTGAGTTCCATTCCTTAGTCCACTCCTGACCTGCAGGAGTTTCACTCCAAAGTACTGGTGCATCCCTGATAACAAACTCCTTTAGCAGTTCAGACTTAGGAAGAGTCAATGGAGGAGTATGTCCTGAAGGACCTGCTGCATCAACATCTACAGTTGTAGCAGCTTCACCAGTATCTCCAACACTTGCAGCATCAGAACTTAAAGAATCAGTATCTTCTGATAAGACAACTGTGTGAGTAGCAATGGAGGCTTCAACATCCTCAAATTGCTGATCGGATACTAAGTTCTGATCAACAGCCATATCCTGATGCTCACCTAAAATCTGATCATCATCTTGATGCAGAGAAGGTGATAGTGATAACTCAGGAGTTTGAACAGCATCAGTAACAGGTGTTGTGGAAGGATTATTTGTTGTTGGAGCTTCTAACAAAAGTATTTCAGGCACAACCAAGTTCTGAATATCAATTTCAGCACTTGTGCCTGGATCAACAAGAGATATAGAAGGTGAATTAGCCTTGTCAGATACAGGTTCCTGAGATTGAGTTGACGGAGAAGCAGTGACTGGAGCAAATTCCTTGTCTTGCGAGATCAGAGATTCCTGATCCCCTTCCTTAGCTGCTTCCTCCTCATCATCTGAAACTGGCCTCTGTGCCCTCTGTTTCCTGTACTTCCTTGTTGATGTGGATTCCTTGGGAGTTGCAGGAACCGTCATACGTCTAAGCCTCTTGAGAAGCCTAGAACCCCCAATTGCAGAATCCTTCTGAGAAGTTGCCTTCTCAGCTTCATATATCATAGGTTCTGAAGATGGAATCTGATCCTCAGAATCTGATTCATCTCTCAAAGTAATCCTCCGCTTCTTCTGAGATGTTTGAGGAACAGTCTTTGTTCTCTTTGGCTTAGAGGATGTAGGCTTCACAGTAGGTGCTGAAGAAGAAGGTTGAGCATTCTGTGAAGTGGAGAGATAGGATTTGAGATAAGTTCTGAGGGTAGGTTGAGTAGAATGAGAGGTAGGGACTGAGGTTGATGGATTTTGGATATGGTGAGTTGGTTGAACATTTGAGTAAACAGATTTGTAAGTAGCTGGATCAGCATTTACCAGAATCTGTTTCACAGACTGAGGAATCTGTAATTGACTCACCATTGATTTCTTTGTGTCAGCATTTATCAGGTCGTTAAAGTACCTTTTTGCA
This sequence comes from Apium graveolens, assembly GCF_009905375.1. Lineage (NCBI taxonomy): Eukaryota > Viridiplantae > Streptophyta > Magnoliopsida > Apiales > Apiaceae > Apium > Apium graveolens. Next base: position 244,527,239 of record NC_133654.1, read on the forward strand.
ACCTTAAAAGGTGGGGTTTGAGTGCTGACTAACTGGGGTTCAGCAGTACAATACGTATAAATAAGTTGACAGAATCTAGCAAAATAAACAACATCTCGATCCTCTGTCATCCTATCCCCAATAAAACCAATTATTCCAGTTGCAAAATCAAAATGTGTTTGATGGATAATAGCATACCCGATGTGCTGACTTAGAATTGGGATGGCATCAAAATTTGAACACTTGTTGCCAAAGGCCTTGGTGATGCAATCGAAGAAGAAACTCCATTCTCTTCTGATATTAGCCCGTTTCAATTGTCCAAGTTTCGTCAGACTCTTTTCATATCCCAATTCAGCCATTAACTCCCGAAGGGCTGAGTCCTCTGGAACTGAGAAAGTACAATCCTCTGGAAGATGTAAAGCCCTGCGTACTGTACCAGGAGTGACTACAAAAGATGAATCACCCACTTGGAAAATAATACTGGGAGTTCCACGGTTACCACCATCATCAAAAACGCCAGTCCTCCAGAACCTCAGAACTTGTTGACTTGAAAAGAATTCAGGCTGAGTTAAGGCGTACCCAACCTCACTATGTGCAAGAAGATCTTGCACAAAATGCAATTCAGATGGAGCTTCAGCATGATCAAGAATTGCAGCATAGTTGTTTGGAACAAACTTTGCTCCATCAATGATTAAATCCTTTGGTGCCATGTGAAAAAATATTGAAATTGAAGTATGCCTGTTAGGTGTTTGAGATAATATCGTTGGACACCTGTCAGACATGCAGTAATAACGGATAGTTACTGGGCTCGAGAAAACAGTAATCATGCCTTACCCATTTGCCGAGTTTCAAGGAAAAAAAAACTGTTCCTTTTATCAAGGGAAACAATTCAAATTTTAACCCGTTATCACTGATTGGATTGTTTTTCACTGCAATATTAATATTCTGAAAATGAATCATGTTAAAAATGACCGAGATAATTTCTATGAATAAGTGCTGACAGAGAATCAGAACTTAAATAAAAACAAAATTTAAATGGTCATCAGAATATCAATCAGGATTTATCAACACAAGATAAAATAACTCAGAGACAAAATCTTGAAGTAAAGACAGTTTTCATTAATATATCAAGTCAATACATATATGAATTAGAAATTACATCAATACAAGATTTTCCCTAAGCTTCTAATCCTAACATCAACAGTTTTAGTCCTAGCTAAGAAGCCTGACAAAGCTGAGGATGAAGAAGAACAGGAAGAAGACGAGATTAAGTCATCCTCCTCTTCCTATCTTCGACAAACAAGATAGCGAGTCGAATGATTCGCTCTTGCTGACTGATACGACGAAGGTGAAGGTCTCTTCGAACGGCCACCAGATCACGTTTGATAACCTCTGGAAATTGAATCCAGAGATTGTGAGGGATGTTGGTGATAGGGTAGGGAGTTGAAATTCCATTCAAAAAGACATGCACAGTCTCATCACCGTAATTGTAGAACCAGCCAAATTCAGCCATTTGTGATAGTAAATGAAAAACAAGACTGAATTTGTGATACAAGTGTGATGAGAAGACTAATGTGAAGTGGTTGCATATATAGGCAAGAGAATGTCAAGAGACACAAAGATATTGAATGCAGACAGGTAGAATTAATTCTACCTCGTCTCCCTAGACTTTGAAAAAGAATAACAGTCATTGGAAAAAGGAATGTGCACATGTAACAAGAGTGATCTGTTCAAGGACGAGTGCCATTATGTTTTAACCATAGACTATTAATCTTCCACTTCAACATTTCGAAATTAATCTGAGACTGTTACTAAATTTTATTCACAGATAAGTCAAGTAAAGGGTTAGACTGAAAAATCAGAACTTAGACCTATACCAGAACTTAACAGTCATCAGAACATAATGTCTTAACTCGAACAAGGAATATCTATCTTAGTAAATACTCATACAAGTTCTTAGTTATGAACGTCAGAATTTAATCATCAGAACGTGTAACTAGAACTTGTCCTCAGAATTTGTGCAGAAGTAACACAATGACTGTTTATCTAAAATAACATAGACCACCACAGAAATTTCATCATTCATATGGAGTGATGTGTGTGTGCATTAAGCTAAATAACAGACAAAGAGTAAAGTCTGATCTACTTCAGTACATCTGAGAAATAAGTCATAATCAAAATTTTGCTAAAGAGCTGTCATTATCCTGAAACCTACTGATAAATGAGTTCATGCATGAGTCCACCTCTACTGTTTTTGTGCTAATTTTATGCATCTTTTGAAATTCTATTTTACAGAGGCTTCTCAGTGTAAGTGAGTCACGACTGTTTATTAGAATTTATGCTATTATCAGAGTATTTCTCCAGTAATCATAGAGTGTGAAAAGTCACCAAGAAAAATATTTTGCTTTTCTAATGCATATTTACTTAATACCAGCAATGCACTTGGGTCGTCCCATTCACATTTTTACTCTAGATCTCAAAGGAGTACCTGATATTATTCTTTGATTCTTTTTCTTTTTCTTTTGATAAGTGAGGTTTATCAGCACTTAGTACATTCAGCAGTTTTACTAGAATCAGAACTTAAACAGATGAGTAGCATTATTCTAATTTGTGACTTAGTAATAAGATATACAAAGTAAACTTAACTAAGCTCAGTTATCAGAATTTGCTTGTGTCATAAAATTTCCACAGAAATAATTACTTCTTTCATGGGATCATTTGTTTATTGAAGACTAGTAGGTCAGTATCTAGCACAGTTATCCTCATGGGATTAAATAGTTACTGAAACAGACATATCACTTATCAGAGTTTAGAAACATATATCAGACAACAGTCAGTACTTAAAGACATTTATCAATTAATGCACAGAATATACAAAGAGATTAATTCTGTAAATACTGATCATAAAGTCTGATAACATAGAACAAGTTTAAGCAGATTTAGAGAAAGAACCTGAAATCATTCCAAGTTCATTTACCAATTTTGAAAAGGTAGCTTCACACAGTGGTTTTGTGAAGATATCTGCTACTTGTTGATCTGTGGGAACAAAATGCAATTCCACTGTACCTTCATCCACATGTTCCCTGATGAAATGGTACCTTATACTGATGTGCTTTGTCATAGAGTGTTGAACTGGATTACCTGTCATAGCAATAGCACTTTGATTATCACAGTAAATAGGGATTTTGAAATATGTTAACCCATAATCCAGTAACTGATTCTTCATCCAGAGAATCTGTGCACAGCAGCTTCCTGCAGCAATATACTCTGCTTCTGCAGTTGATGTGGAAATTGACTTTTGTTTCTTGCTATACCAAGAAACCAACCTGCCTCCAAGAAATTGGCAGCTTCCACTTGTGCTTTTCCTGTCAATTTTGCAACCTCTGTAATCAGTAATATCTACTGAATTACCAGTATCCTTATCCAGTTTTGTTGCAGTGGCCATGGGAGTGGATGCACTTGAACAGTCTTGCATTCCAAATTTCTTCAGCAAGTTTCTGGTATACTTAGATTGACAAATAAAAGTTCCTTCGTCAGTCTGCTTGACTTGAAGGCCCAGAAAATAACTAAGTTCTCCCATCATACTCATCTGATATCTTGACTGCATTAGGTTGGCAAACTTTTTGCAAAGTTTGTCATTTGGAGACCCAAAAATAATATCATCAACATAAATCTGGATCAAAAGTAAGTCCTTGCCATGATTGAGATAGAACAATGTTTTGTCAATAGTTCCTCTGTTGAATCCACTTTCCAGAAGAAACTGAGCTAAAGTCTCATACCATGCTCTTGGAGCTTGCTTAAGTCCATAAAGTGCTTTATCAAGCCTGTAGACATAATCTGGATGTTTGGAATCTACAAAGCCTGGAGGTTGTTCAACATATACTTCCTCTTCCAATTCTCCATTGAGAAAAGCACTTTTCACATCCATTTGAAAGACAGTAAACTTTTTGTGAGCAGCATAAGCCATGAATATCCTTATGGCTTCTAACCTAGCAACTGGAGCAAATGTTTCATCATAGTCAATTCCCTCCTGTTGAGAATATCCTTTTGCAACCAGCCTTGCCTTGTTCCTTACAATTATGCCATCACTGTCAGTTTTGTTTCTGAATACCCACTTTGTACCAACAACCGATCTATTCTTGGGTCTTGGCACTAAGGTCCAGACTTTGTTTCTTTCAAATTCATTCAACTCTTCCTGCATTGCTTGCACCCAATCAGCATCTTGAAGAGCTTCTTCCACTTTCTTTGGCTCAGACTGAGAGAGAAAAGAATTGTAAAGACATTCATTCGAAGTACCTGTTCTAGTTCTGACACCTGCCTCAGGATTTCCAATTATTAAATCAGGTGTATGTGATTTTGTCCACTTCCTTGCAGATGGAAGATTTTCTCTAGAACTGGATGCTCCCCCATGATTCATGCTGTCTTCGGTTTCATTTTCTGATGCTCCCCCTGAAACTATGCTCTCTGAGTTGGATCCTTCAGTATTTAGATTTTCAGTACTGTCAGTACTTGGCTTATCAGAACTTGACGAATCAGAATTTGAAGAGCCAGATGTATGTTCTGATGCTTCTTGAGATGTGATAATATCTTGAGTATGCTCCCCCTGCATTGGTGCATCTTCCTTTGACGTAGTCACCACAGTTTCAATAACATCAGAGTTTAATCCATCAGAATTTACAGTATCAGGACTTAGACTGTCAGGACTTGAGATATCAGAATATGAATCTTCATTTTCAAATCTCAGCTTATCATGATCAATGCAATCTTCAAGTCCAGTGATCTTCTTGTCATCAAAAGAGACATTGATAGATTCCATGACCACTTTTGTTCTCAAATTATAGACTCTGAAGGCTTTTGTAGAAAGTGGATATCCTACAAAGATTCCCTCATCAGCTTTTAGATCAAACTTGGATAGCTGTTCAGGATGAGTCTTGAGAACAAAACATTTACATCCAAATACATGAAAGTATTTGAGATTTGGCTTCTTGTTCTTCACCATCTCATATGGTGTTTTTCCATGCTTGTTAATGAGTGTTGCATTTTGAGTAAAACAAGCAGTCTGCACAGCTTCAGCCCAGAAATAGGTTGGAAGCTTTGCTTCTTCAAGCATTGTTCGTGCAGCTTCAATTAGAGTTCTATTCTTCCTTTCAACAACTCCATTTTGCTGTGGAGTTCCAGGAGCAGAAAATTCTTGCTTTATTCCCTGATTTTTGCAGAACTCTTCCATTATCAAATTCTTGAATTCAGTGCCATTATCACTCCTCAAAATTTTCACAGAATCTTTGATCAATTTATCCAGATGTTTGACATGATCAATCAGGATAGATGCAGTTTCACTTTTTGTGTGCAAGAAATACACCCATGTGTATCTGGTGAATTCATCTACTATGACCAACGCATATTTCTTCTTTGCAATAGACATGACATTCACTGGACCAAATAGATCAACATGAAGTAGATAATAAGGCTCAAGAATTGATGATTCAGTTTTGCTCTTGAACGAAGATTTTCTTTGTTTAGCCTTCTGACATGAGTCACAAAGACCATCAGGAACAAACACTGATTTTGGCAGTCCTCTCACAAGATCTTTCTTGATCAGTTCATTTATCTTGTTGAAGTTTAAATGAGAGAGTTTCTTGTGCCAATTCCAGCTTTCTTCAGTTGAGGCTCTACTCACTAAACAGATTGCAGAACCATCAGAACTTGTTGAAAGCTTAGCTTCATAAATGTTACCACGCCTGAATCCCTTCAGAACAATTTTTCCTTTAGATTTACTAACTATTTCACAATGTTCTGCAAAGAAATCAACATGATAACCTCTGTCACAGATTTGACTTATACTCAGTAAGTTGTGTTTAAGTCCTGAGACTAGAGCTACATCTTTAATGATGACATTCCCAAGATTGATATTGCCATATCCCAAAGTTTTTCCAATGTTGCCATCTCCATAAGAAACACTTGGGCCAGCTTTCTCCACAAAGTCTGATAGCAGGGCCTTATTTCCAGTCATGTGTCCTGAACATCCACTGTCCAGAACTAAAATATTTTTCCTGTTGCCCTGCAATCAAAAAGACCACTAATTATTAGTTTTAAGGACCCAGACTTGCTTGGATCCTTTGGCCTTTTTAGGTTTGTTAACATTTGCAGCGGATTTAACATCAGATTTTTTGTTAACAGTTTTCTTATCAGAACTTATACTAGAAGGAACAACAGAAACTTTCTTTAAAGAAGGTTTTATTTGATAATAATCATAGTACAAACTATGATATTCCTTACAAGTATAAATGGAATGCCATAAACTACCACAATGAAAACAAGGATTTTGTGGTTTGTATCTAACAGACTGACTCTTAACTCCTGACTTTGTAGATAAGGAGTTAATATTCTTATTCTTCCTGCAAAAAGAAGCCAGATGGTTAGAACTTCCACAATTATAACATGCTTTCCTAGGAGCATCAGGAACAGATTTATAGTTATTGCTTTTATTCACACCTTCCTTTCCATTCCTGTTTTTCCTAGGTGATTTTACCTTGTTTGCATTCTTAACATCTTTCAGCTTATGCTTAAGCTGCTTCTTTGTCATTAAGCCTATGTTAACTTCAGCTGTCTTTTCCTGTTTTAGTTTGTCAGAAGTTAATTCCTTTTTAACTTCTGATTTCTCAGTTTCGGATTTTTCAGTTACAAACTTAACAGGTTTTAACTTCGACTTTTGCTTATCAATAGGCTTAATTTCTTCAGTTCCTTTTTCATTATTTTCTTCATAACCTAAGCCCTCTTTCCAGTTTCCACTGCTCAGCAAATTTTGAGTTGCTTTGCCAGAGTTAGTCCAAGTTCTGATAATCTCTCTCTCCTTTTCTAACTCAGTTTTTAGAGATTCATTCATTTTTAGCACTTCATCCCTAACATAAAAAGCATCATCTCTATCCTTCTGAGTTTGATGAAACATGACTAACTCTTTTTCTAAGAAATTGTTTCTTTTCTTAAAAGCAAGATTTTCAGAAGTTAATCTTTCACATGTTAAAGTTTGATCTCTATAACTAACAAACATGGTTTTAAGATATCTTCTCAACTCATTAATATCATCAGTATGAAAAGCATAAGTAGTCTGAGGTACCTTTGTTTCAGCAGTTTCAGAACTGCTCTCAGAACTTGATTTTTCATCATTTGCCATCAATGCATAGTTCTCCTCACTTTCAGAGTCTGAGGTGTCTGTCCAGCTTTTCTGCTTTGTGACAAGAGCTTTGCCTTTGTCATTCTTGATCTTCTTGCACTCAGGAGATATGTGGCCTTTCTCACCACAATTATAACATTTAACATTGGCATAATCTCCTTTGTCAGACTTTCCTCCTTTTCCTTCAGATCTTCTGAAATTCTTCTTATCAGAACTTATGCCTTTCCTGGAAAACTTCTTTCCCTTCCTGAACTTCCTGTATGCAATTTTTGTGATTCCTTTCACCATAAGAGCACACAGCTTCATCATCTCCTCATCAGCATCAGTTTCAGGCAAGCTTTCAGAATCTGAGTCATCATCACTCTCAGAACTTGATGACTCAGTATCAGATTTTATAATAAGAGCTTTACCCTTATCTTTCTTTGAGGAAGGTGGTTTGGGGGATTCCTCTTCAACCTTGAGAGCAACTGTCCTTGACTTTCCTCCTTTTCTCTTGCTTCTTTGTTCCATCTCAAGTTCATGAGTCTTGAGCATTCCATAGATTTCATCAAGAGTTGTTTCATCAAGATTATAGTTGTCTCTTATTGTTGTTGCCTTCAAATCCCAACATTCAGGAAGAGCTAACAGGAATTTGAGGTTTGTATCTTCAAGATCATACTCCTTATTAACCAATGACAAGTCATTCAAGAGTTTGACAAATCTTTCATACACATCAGTCAATGACTCATTAGTCCTAGAGTCAAAGTGTTCATACTCTTGAGTGAGTATTGTCTTCCTGTTCTTCTTAACTGTTTCAGTTCCTTGACACCTTGTCTCCAGTGCATCCCATATCTCCTTAGCAGTCTTGCAGTTGATTACCCTGTTTGACATTACATTATCAATGGCACTATGCAATAAGTGACGTACCTTGGCATCCTTAGCAATAGATGCTATATCTTCAGCAGTGTAGTCATTCTTTTCCTTTGGTACGGTCATTGCTGCTTCACCTGGAACTACAACAGCGAGCTTGGTAGGTTTGTGAGGCCCTTCCCTGATTCTATCAAGGTATTCTGGATCTGTTGCTTCCAGAAACATGGTCATCCTTACCTTCCATATGGGATATTCAGATGGTCTCAATATGGGAACTCTGATAGTCTCATATCGACTCTGAATTGATGTCTTTGATGATTCCTCAGTTTTGGTAGGCTTAGTTGGTGTTTCTGTGTCAGACATGACTGTGTTTGGATCTTTAACTGTATGTGTGTTAACAGATAGCTCTGATACCACTTGTTAGGTCACACTTTCACTGTAGAGGGGGTGAATACAGTGTTTATCACAATCAAATCAAACTTCAAGAACTTATGTAACAGAAAACAAACTTTATTTAAACAATAAACTCTGTTACAATCTGGAACTGTTATCTCTCAGTGATGAACAAAATATCACGAGAGCTGCTAGAGTTATACTAAATAATATTCTCGATAATGATAACACATATAGTGTAAACTCTATTTCTGTGTTTATATACTACACAGTTACAAGATATTCGCTAATTGATATAGAATATAATTCTGCTTCCTAAAATATATCAATCAGATATCTTCTATTCCAAGTATTCCATTCTTCACGGAATTCCTTCTTCATGCATATCTCTTCTTATGTTTATCTTGATCTTCTTAACTTTAATCAGCTACTGTCCTTATCTGATCGTCCTTCAGCACCTAAGTTCTGATATCTATCTCCTGATAACATAAGTACTGATATCCCTTAAGTTCTGACTTCCAGTATAAGTACTGATCAGTTAAGTACTGATTTGTTCTGTTCAAATAAGATCTGAAATCTAAACATAAAACATATTAGCCATGACATTATCAAATATATCTAACATTATGTTACAATCATAATCATATTATAAAGAGATTCTTCCTTTTAAATTAAATATTTGAAATCAATAATCGATAATCAGATGATTCCCAGATCGGGGGGAGCATTGTCAAGAGGCGTCACTTAATACCCCTTTCTTACAGATAGAAATCTGCTTTTGACAGAATCATCCTTTCTCTCAATATTGAAAATTCATATTTAATTACATGTTTCATAAACACAAGAATCTCATGATTGTATTCATAATATTATTGTTAAGGCAAGAAACGATTCATATTCTAGATTTTCTAGAGCACGCCTTATATTGATTTAAGTTCACCTAAATCTATCATCGCATGGTAAACATAGGCATGTATCTCATATATAAAATTAAATAAACAAGTAAATGTAAAGTACAATAAAGTAAATGTGTTTGGTTATGGCCCCATCCTATGTGATCTTTATCAAGCTCATGATAAAGATCAAGATCAATCTAATATGGTGATGGAAATAAATACAACTACTTATTACATAAGTCTTCTTCTTTGTTTAGACTTCTTGTATGCCTCGTCTTCTTCTTTGTATCACCTCCATTGGATAGCCTTCTTGAGTCTTCAATTACATTACATGATTGAAATTAAAACTAATCTAATGAACTTACAAGAATAACTCGAGTTACATTCGAGATTTATGATTACAAAGATTGACGACATGCAAGTCGTATTTAAAACCAAAACCAAAACCATTACACTAAGGTCGAAAGGCCATAACCATCCACCATGCTCATACAACACATAAAAGCATGTTAAAACACATAATCTGATCTTAACATATCATATTATCCATGATCTAATCATAAAAAGAAAATATGACAAAAATCAGAAAAATCAGAATCAATTCAGAAAAACAAGAATCACTATTTACGGGAAGTAAACAACGTCAAACGCCTTACAGACGAATCGTTGATAGCTTTAGCTATCAGTTTTGTTCAGATGCTTGTTTACCTATGGAATATCCATAGGGTATTCGTTTGCGTAAATCGGACACCAGACCCAGATTTTAGCAAATCTGCAGCAGCCAATTCAGAATCCGTATCTAATATGATTCTCATAATTAGAACAAATATAAATCATGTATATATCAGTATATATACAGATTACATAATCATCTTATGATTATACAACTCACATGAATATCATATATTCAAAACCATACATATATAAGCATATTATATCAACATCAAATCATGGCGAATCACGTGCATGCTCATATATCGAAAACAGTTAAACACATAAACGAATTAAAAACTTTTCGCAAGTAGCTCTGATGCCATTGAAGGGTTTTTAGCATATAAACGCAGCGAAAATGTAAATTTAAATCTTAAAAAAAAAATGAAACCCTCCGCAGGATCCATGCGGAAAATAATATTTAATTCGTAGTTCAGTATGTTTACCTTAAGAAGCTTTACGTTAATGGAAAGATGGAGATCTTTAATGGCGATCCAAAAACGATGAACGGAGATCCTTAGCAGCTGCTCCTCAAGTGTGAAGCACTCCACCGGTATCCACCAAGAAAACGATGTAATGAAGGAGGAGGAGATGGAGAGAATTAGGGTTTTGTAAATCTTTTTGGTTTTTGGGCAAAAATAGGGTCTATAATAGTATATTTATAGGCAAAATTTTCAGCTGAAAATTTTCCCATAAAATATTATTATTATTAACCCTTTATTATTCTCACTAATAATTAAAACACCTTTTAATTATTAATCCTTTTTCTAAACTCTTTAAAAATAATTCTCTCACTTGATTTAATTTCCAAAAATTAAATTCTTAATTAATAATATTAAGAACCTTTTCTTAATTAATTTATAATCAATTTAATCTCATTTAATCAATTATTAAATTTGCCAATTAATTATTTATTTCATAAATAAATAATTATCAGCCATTATTAATTAATTCCTCCACCATTAAATCATTCTCTTTTATGGTGTGACCCTGTAGGTTCAATATTAAGCCGGTACTAGAAATAAATAATAATAAAACTATTTTATCATTATTTATATAAATTTTCTAATACATTAAATATGATTAATTAATTAATCATATTTATTCTACATCGTGAGGGATACTTCTCAGCATATCGCGACTATCCGGATAATACGAATTCACTGCTTAGAATACCAAGAACCTATTCAGTGAGTAGTTACCGTACAATCAATTCCTTCTACCCTGCAATGTCACGATTAAATACAAGGCATGAAACTTGTGTCAAGCCTATCTTATTTAATCAATTGATTTCCCATTCACCATGTTTAGTTCTATTTAATGTAAATTAGAAACTCCTTTCTAATTTCATTCACTCTGGCCAGAGATTCCTGAACTAGCATAAGTGGATCAGCATTGAACATTCTCTTCCTTCACTGGAAGGGGTAGATCCTTTATTGATCATACACTATCTTCGTGTACAAATTCCTATACCCAGTAGAGCCCTTATAATTGTCCCTTGAGACTAATAACTAAACTAAAGCATAGTTCAGTGTACACAAGATGACTATGATGACCTCAAATCTAAGGATACTTGTACAACTATCACTATGTGAACAACTGCTGACACGTGAGTGGACTCCATCAGTTGTTCAGCTGTGTGAGTCATGTTTAGTGAACTTATTCTATAATAAGCACCTACATACTAGCTATAGTGTCACCACATAAATGTCTATGAGAACAGACATCCTTCATAATGAAGCAAGCATAGTATGTACCGATCTTTGCGGATTATTAATTACCACTTAGTAATCCTACGACCAGGAACTATTTAAGTTTAGAGTTATCATCTTTTAGGTCTCATTATTATGATCTCATCACAATCCATAAAAAGCTTTACTCTAAACTGTGGTATATCTTATTTAAACACTTAAAATAGCTAGAGCCCATAATAAAAAACAAAACAAGTCTTTTATTAATATCAATGAAATCAAAACAGATTACATAAAAGTTATTCCTAAATCCTTATACATGATTGGACTTAGGACATATCTCTTTCAAAAGATACCTTGTGAGTGTCGTCTTTGTGCATTTTGATCTGATTGTAACCGTTGAAGCTATCCATGAAACTCAGCATCTTGTGCCCAGCGATGGCATGAATTAGGGTATCAATCAAAAGTAGGGGATAACAGTCTTTTGGACATGCAACGTTTAGATTGGTGAAGTCGATGCACATTCTCCACTTTCCACTAGCTTTCTTGACCATCACGAGGTTAGCCAACCACTCGGGGAATTGTACTTCCTCAATAAATCAATCTTCTAGGAGCTCATCGACCTCCTGCTTGATGGCTTCCAGCCTATTAGGGGCATAAGTTTTCTTCTTCTGCTTAAAAGTCTTTCGAGTTGGATCGACATCCAACTTGTGAGCTATAAGATCATGGTCGATTCTAGGCATGTCAGCTACTGTCCAAGAAAATACATCATTGTTCTCTTATAAGAACGTAGTTAGATGGCCCTTCAAGGGCTTCTCTAAAGATACTCCAATATATATGACCTTATCCGGGTTTAATGGATCCAAAGGGATTGAGACCAAATCCTCCCCTGGCTTTCCCCGAAGTTCTTCATTCTCTCAGACATCCATTTCTTCTATGGGGAGAACCTACCCCTAGTTCCATCGGGTTTAAGTGCTGCGATATATCAACTACGTACCATTTTCTGATCTTCTTTTGCCTTACCGACACCAATCCTAGTCGGGAACTTCAGTATCATGTGATAGGTTGATGGCACGGCCTTAAACGCATGAATCCCTGTTCTTCCCATAATAGCGTTGTAAGTAGAGGCTGCCTTAACAAACTAAAAGTTTAACATTTGTGTGGCCTTTCTGGGCTCTTCCCCAATAGTCACGGGAAGTTGTATTGCTCATTCGACTTGGAATTCCACTTGCTTAAACCCATAGATGGGTGCGTCGAACGGAGTAAGTTGGGGGTCAGTGTACCCCATCCTTAGGAACGTGTCAAGGATAGAATATCCACGGAAAATCCATTGTCAACCAGGTTCCTCTTGACTGGATAGTTTCCAATTATCGGGGTGATAACTAGGGGATCATCTTGGGGAAACTTCAAACCTTCAAGGTTTGGGTCACCGAACTCGAGCGTCATCTCTGTCTTATAACGCTAAGGCGACTCTCTGGATATACTCATTATTTCTCTCGCATACGCTTTTCGAGAGTTCCTTGTAGTCCCATCTATTGTCGGTCTCTTAAGATCATGTTGATTACTGTCCCTTGGGGTTGTGGGTTACGATCTTGGTCGTTACCCCTTCGGTCATCGTCTATTTGATCATTATCTCTCTTTTGGCCTCCAGCCTCTTCACCCTTAGTGAAGTGTCCGAATTTTTCTCTTCGGATCAAATACTCAATCTCATCCTTGGTTTGCCTATAATCATCGGTATCATGACCAACATTTCTATTGAACATACAATATTGGATCTTGTCTCTTTTCTCGGGGTCTCCCCTTAGTGGCTTCAGCCATCTAAATTTTTTGTCCTTCTCAATTTCCAAAAGGATTTGGATTTTTGGGTATTCAGCCTTGCATACTCAGTGAACCTAGGTGGTTGAATCTTCTTACACGAGGAGTCAGAGCTTTTTCCAGTTCGAGGATATTAGTCCTTGGCGTCAAACTCCTAATCCGTCTTCCGCTTCTTGTTTCCCGCAACATCATTAATCATAACCGTCTTCTTCATACTTTCATCTACCTTGATATACTTTTTGGCTCTCACCTGGAGTTGCAACATGCTTTTAGGAGGGCACTTGACCAGTGACATCTTGAAGAACTCATCCCTAATCCCTTGATGTAGGGCCATCATAGCTACCTTGTCATTGAGATTCGGGACCTTCAAGGCTTTCTTCGTGAATCGGTTCAGGTAGTCTCTAAGGGACTCCTTTGCTCCTTGGACAAGACCCATGAGGGAAGCCTAACTATTCTCGTGCAATCTTCCACTAATAAATTTCTTGATGAAGGTCTCGTTCAGCTCTTTGAAGGATCCAATTAAATTGAGGGATAGACGACTATACCATCTTTGAGCCAATACCCGACAGGGTTTGAGAAAAGACCCAACACTTGATAGCGTCGTTCACAAGCAGTAGCAATAGGGAGTTAGAGAATGTCCTAACATGATTAGCTGAGTCACCAGTTCCATCATACGCCTAAATGATGAGAATCTTGAATTTTCTTGATATGTGGGCATTCATTATCTCTTCAGTGAATGGTGGGTTTGGATCATCAAGATCTTCCAGGGGCATCAAATCTCTTGAATTAGGCCTTGGGGATGCAAACATTTGTCTTGGTATTGGACCTTCCAGGTCTATAACGAGAGGAAAGTCCCTTAGTCTTGTTGTCGGTGAAGGTCTCGGTGTCTGGTGCATCTCTAGGTCACTTATCAACCTTTATATTTCGGCTTCATGAGCGCTGATCATCTCTTGTACATCTTAGGAATTGTCCTTTGGGTGCTCCGGTGCTGTTGGGACCCCTCATGTTGGGGCTCCTTACCACCATGCCTCCTCCTTTGAGCGGTATCCTCGTCCGATGAGTCGGAGTCTCTAGCAGAGTAAGGTCTAGAGAATTCTCGATTCTCAAGGATGAGAGCCAAGCCAGGGATGTATTGGGGCATCCGTCTTTGTCCTTTTCCTCGATTAGAGAGTCCACTTCTCCAACCTCGGGGTATAGATGCATCCTGTAAGGTGGGTTTGTAGTCCCTAGAATCACGATCGTTAAGTACTCATGCCCAACGGGTTAAGGGTTTATTGTTGCCTATAGTTCCTGAAATTGGGGATTCATCCCTTGAGGAGCTAAGGGATTCATCCATAGGGGCGGATCTTGGATTGGGGGATTCGTCCCTTGAGGTTGAATCTCATATTCCCCCATAAGGGTTCCTCCTTGGGCGGTGGCATAGGTTGAGTACAGGGGTATCTCCACTATTGATGAGATTGTTCGCGATGGGACGGGATCATCAGTTCTACTATTATTTTTGCTCCGTGTAAGTACCATAATTGTTGTTGTCCTCCCATACATGATGCCAAATATTATGAAATAAAAACTAGGGTTCGTTAGTATTCAATGCTAGGGTTGGTGAGTTTCGAGATTTAATGGCTATTCTCATTGTGGGGACTAGCTGTACTCGCAAGATACCTACGTATCTCTGTTTTGTACAGAATTAAGCCAAAAATGTAGTTCTAGTTTCAGGGGTAAAACCCTTAATATAGAGATGAGTCTCGGGTTAGACTTGTATTGGGAGACTTGGTGGACAAGTCTCCAACTTAGATGATAATTAGGACTCTTGTAAGGCAAGTGATTCTAGATCCTTCCTTGTAGGAGTGAATGTCCATGTTGGATGTCATGTTTCTATTCTTTCAGCCATATTGGGCCTAGTCCGTGAACATCTTGTGTTCTTGGACCTTGACGACTTCTGCTCGTGGGTCTTGACGACCTCGGCTCGGCTCGTGGGCCTTGACGACTTGAGACGTCTTTAGTCTGTAACAGACCTTGATCAACGTATTGGATTTTGGACAAAATTTCAAAGTGTAATTAATGCGATTTTTAATGTATTTTTAGAATTTATTTTATGTCCATATCAAAAGCCAAATTGACTAATTTTTGACTTAACATTAAAAATTATCGATTAATTATTTTTAAAATCAGAAAGTTACATTTTAGAGTAGACTAAAGATAATTTCCAATGATAGCATTATTATTTTCAATTATATTGTAAGTGTAAAGTTTAGTCAAAAATTGATCAAGTTGATCGATCAAAAGTCAAAATGAACATGTATTTTGGGACGGAAGAGTAATTTATAAAGGGCAACTTAATTTGCTGAATAAATCATTCTCCATTTATACAATTGCTAAATGCAGTAATATTTTACCCCGTGCAGTAATATGTAAATACCTTATTTACCCCTTCCTTTTTTTGTTTTGAGCGCTCCTACTGCATTTACACAGCCCTCCCTGACTACTCAAACAAGATTCGAGAGAGTCGGATTGAGAAAGTCGATGCACACTAGTTGAAAGCTACTGTTTTAATATTAGGGTACATCTCAATTTAAAAATAATCAATTGTCTAATATATTTACTTATATTTTTAGTTTTATTAAAACTTTTATTCATGCCCATCTATTCGGTTCTTATTGAAAAGAAAATGATCGGAGTATAATTTTTAAAATTAAGAGTAAATGAAAGAAATTTTTCCCTTTTGAATAAAAAATAAAAAATTATAAAAATTAGTAAATGTATTAAAACTAAAAATATAGGTAAAGTAAATCAAAACGATATTAATAAAATTATGAACATTCTTAAAATTTTATAGAAATTAAAATTAGGTTGAAAACTTTAAATTCCGCTTTAATTTTTGTTATATATAAAATTATTCTTTTCTTCAAAATAAAAGCTTTTAAATGTTACTTTAAACAGGTTCGTTACATTAAATACTTTTATTTTGGAGAAAATAATAATTTTATAGATAGAAAAAAATTAAACTAAATTCAATTTCTCAATCAAATTTAAATATTTAAAAATATAATAAAGATTTAAAGTCAATATCAAAATTTATTTTTGATAATCAATCTATTTACATGTTATGGATAAAAAACTAAGGTTATTATTTGATGTATTTATTACTAAGGTTCGGGAGCTCAAGGCCTCTAATGGCTGCTTTCGTATTTCTTAGCTTAACTCTGCCTTTACGAGATACCTACGTATCTCTATGAATTAGAGAATCAAGCCAAAAAACGTAGTTCTGATTTGTGGGGTGAGGCCACTTATATAGATGTTGGCGGTCCTTGAATTGGACTTGGTATAGGAGACTTGGTGGTCAAGTCTCTGAATTAGAATGGACTTTGGAGTCCTAAATAGTAGGAAACTGATTCCTTATCCTTCTAGGTCCCTTAGAGGCTAATCTGCAAGGATTTATGTCCTTATTGGGACTCTTCTCAATAGCTGATTTTTTCCTTATTAATTAATTACGAAATTAATTAATATTCAGGGTTTTTGGGCCTTCTTTGTTCCATCAGGCCTGATCTGGTCCATCAGGCCTGATCAATGTGTTACCCTTTTTGATCTGAATGTCATACATCTTCTTATTGGGCCTAGCAGCCCAAATCATGTATAATTAATGTAATATTTAATTACAGAATCAGGATTTATTTATCCCTATCATTTGCCCCCAACTTTTGGGAAACCGTATAAGATTTCGCAAAAGTTAAGTTTGTTCATTCCCTTTCAGGGTATTGTTTTGCGTAAAGTGTGGAGTGACCTACACGTTTACAACGATTTGCCTTATACGCGGCTTCGGGGTCGTTTAAAAACTTCCCTTTTTTATTTTCTTACCTTCTTCCTATTTTTAGGAATTTTCTGGTATTATTTTCAAATTTTCTGCAATTTTTCACAAATATTTTCAAATTTTCAGCCTTTTTTCGACCAGGATCCTAGTCGAAATTTCGACCTGGATCCTAGTCGAATTATGGGCTTGCCTTTCAGTCCTGGTCGAAGGACTTCGACTAGGATCCACGACCTGAATTTCGACCAGGATCCTAGTCGAATCTTCGACCTGGATTTTCGAATTTTATGTCTTTCTTTGCTTCTTGGTCGTTAGGTTTCGACTAGGATTCACGACCTGGATTTCGACCAGGATCCTAGTCGAACCTTCGACCTAGATCTTAGTCAAGATTTATGTGCTTATTTGTTTCCTGGTCGAAAGGTTTCGACTAGGATTCACGACCTGGATTTCGACCTGGATTTCGACCAGGATCCTAGTCGAACCTTCGACCTGGATTTTAGTCGAGGTTTCTGCACTTATTCTCGAAAAATATTGTGCTTGATTCAGGAATTCGACCTCAATCCTGGTCTTATTTACCTGGCTTTCGACCTCAATCCTGTTCTATTTTACCCGTAATTTTCGGGTGTCTGTTCGAAAGAATTCGAATAGAATTCACGACCTGGAGTTCGACCTCAATCCTGGTCTTATTTACCTGGCTTTCGACCTCAATCCTGTTCTTTTTTACCCGTAATTTTCGGGTGTCTGTTCGAAAGAATTCGAATAGAATTCACGACCTGGAGTTCGACCTCAATCCTGGTCTGTATTGGGCTTCCTTCTAATTCAATTTGGATTGGGCCTTGTTTGGGCCTTCTATTTTTCCAAATCCTAATTGGATTTGGGCCTTCTATTTTTCCGAATCCTAATTGGATTTGGGCCTCCCATTGGGCCTCTTCCATAATAATCTGGACTTTAATATATTAAAACACCTTCTTTAGAATTCTCTAGAATTCTCGGGAATTTTATTTATTTTCTTTGGAATTCCTTGGAGTATTCTGGAACGTTCCATTTCTGGGCTCTCTTCTTTGGGCCTTTATTCTTACTGGGCTTTTTGTCCCTTCAACTTCACTTTTTCTCCTATATAAAGGAGTGAGTAGAGTCTATTGCTCCTCACTTCCTCATTTCTAAATTCTCCTTCTTTTTTCTTCTGTTAAGGATCTCAGAGAAATAGCTGTAGGTCGGAGTATTTAAAGCCCCAAAGCCTCCATTTAACAAGCCAGCCTCTTTTAGCAGCATTACTTCAGGTAAACCCTTTTCCCTTTTTCTTCTTGTGCTTGTTTTTGCATAGTTTGCGTTTAAAATTATCTTCTTATGTGCCCTCTTTTTTTAAGATGGCTGATAAGAAAATGACTCGTTTGGCCAAGATGAATGTGGCCAGAATGTCCAATGAATTCCCCATTCGATCAAGGTACACTTCCTTAATTGACATGATCAACACCTGAGGGGACGAGTACCCGTCTGATGCGCATTTAGACGCGCACGACCATATCAGTGCCTTGCGGGATCCAAAGGAGCTGGACAAGTTGAGTGGTTGTTTCAAAATCAAGGAACCTTTCAAGCTAGTTCTTGCGGGTCCGGCCGACAGGGCCTGTCAATGGAGGAAGGACGTACTATGCGTCTACAGGGACACTTTAAGGGCAGGTATCAGACTCCCCTTTCACCCATTTATCCCTGTTTTGCTAGCTGATGTGGGCATCAGCCCTTGCCAACTCCCTCCTAACTCTTGGAGGTTGATTCTGTGCTACCTGTCGCAATGCGCCAAACACAATGTCCCTACCTCGGTTGCTGTTTTTAGAAAGATTTTTCAGTTCAAGAACAGTCCTGACAAGAATCTGGGGTGGGTTTCTTTGAACCAGCGCCCAACCGTTCCCCACATAGTGAATGGGAAGTCCATCCCTGACAATAATTTGGGGTGGAAGAAAGATTTTCTGTACGTCCTTTGGGAGGGTGGCGATTGGGGCACCCTATTTCGTTTGTCTTTTGGGCTAGCCGTAGATGGGAGCCCTAATGATATAGTTTTATCTGAGGAGGAGACCAGAGCTTTCAACCTCCTTACTCAAGATAATGGGACTTCCCACTCTTGGGATCTTATCAGGGAGACCGTTCTTGTAGAACGTGGCCTTTCTCCCGTTCCTAAAAAGAGTATGTTTCCTTCCTTCTCTAATTGTTTTCGTTTCTTCCACCTTCTACTTTGCTAATTTCTCAACTCGCTTATCTTATTTATTACAGTGGCTGAGAAGATTGAGGAGGCTACAAAGCCTAAAGACCTGGAAATGACCAGGATGAAGCGTGCTGGAAAGGTCTTCAAAGACCTGCACCTCGGGGATCGCTTCCCGGTGTTCCTACTTCAGGCGAAGGAACCAGGAGAGGAAGGCCCCAGCCAACTTTTACATACCAAACAAAAACCAGGGGCTTTCTTCCAACCCACTTGGGGAATCCGGGGCAAGGATTCGATTGTTGGCAACACAGCGCTTGTCAAGGAATGGTCTATGCATTCCATTTCCCCGGTTGACTATCAAGACTTTGTCCTTCAACAGGACTTGGAGGCTAATGAGCTTTTCGGAGCTCAGGCTTTGGCGACGATACGTCTTTTTCCTTTGGCATTCATAGTTTTTTGCTGTAATTTTTCTCATTTCTCACTTTTGCTTTATATCTTGTAGGCGAAAGTCCATTTTCAAGGGGCGATTTACCAAGCCAAGGCTTGGAAAGTTGGCCTGGAGGATGCAAACAAGAAGCCGGAGGAGGCCAACCAGAGGATAGAGGCTCTTGAAGCCCAACTTGCCTCATCAACTTCTGACCTTGAAACGGCCCGGGCTGAGAATGTTATCCTCAAGGCTCAAAAAGACAAAGCTTTTGACGGCTGGATGGATACTCAGGAATTTAAGGATTTAATGGTGGAGCATGACGCCCTCCTACATCCAGTCAGCTATAAGGAAGGCTGGGACGCTGCTGTGGAGGCTATCCAGAAGGAATTTCCTAAAGTTCTTGAACAATCTCCTTTCCCCTTCCCTATGAAAGTCCCAGCACTTGGGGGCGTTGCAGATAAGCTCACCGATCTGATTAAGGATGGCCCAACGGGGAGTCAAGGCCAAGGCCAAAAAAGGAAGGAGCTTGAATCCAGCTCTGAAGAGGAGGAATCTTCTTCTGAGGAGGAGCCTGAGCCCGTTATAAAGAAGGCCAGGGTAGAAGAGCCTCCAAAGCCAGCGTCTCCTAAACCAGCGTCTTCTGCAGCCTCCAAGGTGTCCGAGGATAGTTCCGAGGGAACCTCTGCGGAGACTTCCGAAGAGACATCCGAGGGACCGACTGGAGAGACATCCGAGGAGACTTCAGATAGTGGTTCTGAAGAATCTGAGCCTTCCAAGGCCTAAGTTTTATGTATTTCTACTTTTTTAGACAATATTTGAACTTTGTAATTGACTTTTATTATTTTCAGTTGTATTTGCCCAAGCATCATCGTATTTTTTCCGATTTTTCAAACTCAAGTTTATAACTTGGTTTTATCCTTTACAATGCATCAATCTGATAGGCTAAGATTAAGTCGAACACATTTTATTATAACTTGGTATTCTTGATACCTTACATGAAATTGGTTTAACCCTGACAAAATATAAAATATATCTTCTATAAAAAATCCTAAGCAAGCAAAGCTTCAAGGTGCTTTTAAACCTACTTGTCACTTTTACAAGTGAGAATCGTACTTTAACTGTTCTACACATAGTAAACCTTCAGGTTTTGGGCATGCCAAGTTCTCGGGACTTCAAAACCATCCATAGTCTCCAACTTGTAGGTTCCTCTACCCTGAACGCTCTTGACTTTGTATGACCCTTCCCAATTTGGGGCAAGTTTACCTTTCTGCCTTACACCAGAAGCTTCCACTTTTTTCAAGACTAAGTCACCTTGTTTGAAGAACCTTTCTTTAACCCTTAGGTTGTAGTAGAACGAAGCTTTTTTCTGATATTCCACTATCTTCGCATGTGCCTCATCTCGTACTTCATCAATTAGATCCAGGGCTAACCTTTTCCCTTCTTCATTTTCCTCAACATTGAAAACTTGAATCCTGGGGGAGGAATGTGATATCTCTACAGGAACAACTGCTTCTGCACCATATGCTAACATGAAGGGAGTTGCCCCAGTCGTGACTCTGCAGGTAGTCCTATAGGCCTATAGTATTGGGAGTATTTCATCCACCCAGTTATTCCTTGACTTCTCAATCCTCTTCTATAGTCCATCCAGGATTATTCGATTCGCCACTTCCGCTTGCCCATTGGCTTCCGGGTGAGCCACAGAGGTGAATCACAACTCAATTTCTTTCTCCTCACAATACTTCTTGAATTCCTCATTGTTGAATTGTGTTCCATTGTCAGTGACTAGGATGCAGGGAATTCCATACCGGCACATAATATTTTCCCACAGGAATTGTGCAACCTGCTTAGTTGTGATTTTGGCCAAGGGTTTGGCTTCAATCCACTTGGTGAAATAATCAATGGCTATAATCAGAAATTTCCTTTGTGCTGTGGCCATGGGGAAAGGCCCCAGAATATCCATTCCCCACATAGCAAAGGGGATGGGCGAGTTGATAAAGGTCAGCATCTCGGGGGGTTGTCTAACGACCGGTGCATGCTTCTGATAGCGGTCACACTTTTTCACATATTCTTTGGCATCAGCCATCATTTCTGGCCAATAGAAGCCTAAACGGGTTATCTTATGATCTAAGGCCCTGCCCCCAAGTGTTGCCCACAAATACCTTCATGTACTTCTTCAAGAGCCAAGCGTGCCTCATCGGGCCTGAGACACCTTAAGTAAGGAACCACGAAAGATCTTTTATACAAAATCCCATCTATCAAAGAGTACCTTAGTGTTCGAACAACTAACTTCTGTGCTTCATTAGGATCGTTTGGTAACCAACCAGTTTGAATGTGGGCCTTAATGGGATCTATCCATGACGTCTCCAGGCCTATAGGAGCTACAAGCTTAACATCGATGCTCCGTGTCTTCAAAACGCGGAAGTATACACTTCCTGAACTTTCTTCTATCTCAGATGAAGCAAACTTTGATAATGCATCCGCCTTAGCATTTTCCTCCCTTGGAATGTGCTCAACATGGCATTCATCGAATTGGGTCATCACAGCCCTTACCAGGCGGACATACTTAGCCATCGTATCATCCATTGCCTCAAACTCTCCCTTTACCTAGGATACGATCAGCTTCGAGTCTCCATGGACTTTTAAGTTCTTGACTCTAAGTGTTCCTGCTAGGCCAAGGCCAGCTATCAGAGCTTCATATTCTGCCTCATTGTTTGTGGTTGGGAAGTCTAACTTCATGACATACTCAATTAAGAACCCATCAGGGCTTTGTAAAACCAAACTTGCTCCACTTGAATTTGTTTTTATGCTCCATCAAAATAGAGAACCCAATATTCTTTCTCCTTATCATCCTTTTCTTTGTCCCCCTTATCAACTTCCTTGTCTTGAGGTATGGTATCTTCCTGCCCCCGACTTCTTGGTTGGGTATGGTACATTCCACCATGAAGTCAGCTAATGCCTGGGCCTTTATTGCCATTCGTGGCTTATACTTGATGTCGAATTCTCTCAGCTCTATTACCCACTTGATCAACCTCCCAATAGCCTTGGGACTATGAATGATATTTCTCAGGGGCTGATTTGTTAACACCTCAATTTGATGAGCCTGAAAGTAAGGACGTAACTTTCTTGAAGCCATTACCAAGGCTAGAGCAAATTTCTCAATAATTGAGTAATTCAACTCGGGTCCATGCAGAATTTTGCTAACATAGTATACGGACTCCATACAAAGTCCATAATGTTTTTTAGTGACTTGAAGAATGACAAGCACTTGTCTCCTGACTTGGAGATGAATCGTCCCAGCGCAGCAACCCTTCTTGTGAGCTTCTGAACATCCTTGACAGTTTTTGGTGGTTCCATGTCCAGGATTGCCTTTATTTTATCGGGGTTGGCCTCGATCCCTCTCTTGGAGACCATCAATCCCAAAAAATTTCCAGATCCTACTCCGAAAGCACACTTTGTAGGATTTAACATCATCTTGTGGTACCTCAGGACCTCAAAAGCTTCCCTCAAATGGGTTATATGATCAGTCTTTACTAGGCTCTTGACTAACATGTCATCAACATACACTTCCATAGTCTTGCCAATAAGATCCTTAAAAATTTTATTTACCAACCTTTGATAGGTGGCTCCTGCATTCTTAAGACCAAATGTCATAACAAGATAACAATAAACACCAAAGTCAGTGATGAATGATACCTTTGGAATGTCATCCTTGTGCATCTTAATCTGATTGTATCCACTAAATCCATCCATGAAGCTCAATATTTCATGCCCAGCAGTGGCGTCTATCAAAGTATTGATCCTTGGTAACGGGAAACAGTCCTTAGGACAGGCATCATTTAGATCAGTGAAGTCCACACACATCCTCCATTTTCCATTGGCCTTCTTCACCATTACAGGGTTTGCTAAGCATTCTGGAAATTGGATCTCCTCAATGAAACCAGCCTCTAAGAGCTTCTCCACTTCCTGTTTTATAGCTTCTTGCCTTTCTGGAGCAAAACTTCTTTTCTTTTGTTTCACTGTCTTCCGATTTGGGTCCACATTCAGCTTGTGAGTAATCAGTTCCGGGTCTATGCCTGCCATATCAGCTGCTGACCATGCAAATACGTCACTATTTTCTTGCAAAAATTTCACCAACTTCCCTCTAAGGGGCTCCTCGAGCGTTGCTCCAATAAAAGTCACCTTCTCAGGATCTTCGGGGGCTAAAGGAATTGAAACCAAGTCTTCTGCTGGCTTTCCTCTTTTCTCATCATTCTCTCGGATATCCAGATCTTCAATAGAAAGAACCTGCCCCCCAACTCCATCTGCCCTCAAAGAGGCCACATAACAGCTTCTAGCCATTTTTTGGTCTCCTCTCTTCTCTAATCCCATCTCGGGTAAGAAACTTCATAACTGAATGGTAGGAAGAAGGGACTGCCTTGAAGGCGTGTATCCCTGTTCTTCCCATGATAGCGTTGTAAGTCGAACTAGCCTTCACCACCACGCAGTCCAACATCTGAGTTGCTTGCCTTGATTCCTGTCCTATGGTTGTTGGCAACTTGATTATCCCTTCTACGGGGAACTCCACTCCCGCAAACTCATATATTGGCATGTCGATTGGGGTCAATTGGGAGTCATTATATCCCATTCTCAAAAAGGTGTCATGGAGCAAGATATCCACTGAAGCACCATTATCCACAAGGACCCTTCTCACTAGGCTGTTTCCTATTATCGGGGTAATTACCAACGGGTCGTCATGGGGAAATTTCACACCCTCCAGATCAGAATCATAAAAACACATTGTTACTCCTGTCCTAGCTCTCTTCGGGGCTTCCCCAATAATATGCATAACTTCTCGGGCATACGCTTTCCTGGAGTTCTTGGATAACCCAGCAGCAGTTGGTCCTCCAAAGATTGTGTTTATCACAGGCCCTCGGGGTCGTGGTCCTCCGAAGGTTGTATTTATCACCGGTCCCCTAGACTGGGGATTTCGCCCCTGATCATCTTGGTCCCTCCTACGATCTTCAAAGTTATTTCTTCCATTGTTATTCCTATCCCCTCCATCTCCAGTATATTTGTTCAATTTTCCTTTTCGAATGAGGAACTCAATTTCATCTTTCAGTTCTCTACACTCATCGGTGTCATGACCGACATCTTTGTGAAATCTACAGTACTTGCTCTTATCAAGCTTGGCAGGATCAGCCTTCAAGGGCTTAGGCCAACGAATATCTTGATCTTTCTCGATTTCCATCAAGATCTGGCTTCTAGGAGCATTCAGCTTAGCATATTCAATAAACTTTTGCCTAGGTCCTCCCTTCTTGGGGTTTGAATCAGGGTTTGGCTCGGTTCTAAGATACTTGTCCTTAGCGATATATTCAAGGTCAGTTTTCCGCTTCTTGCCTCCACTGGGCTCATTACTCACTACAGTCTTCCTCATGCTCTCTTCCACCTTGATGTACTTCCCGGCTCTATCTTGGAGCTGCAACATGCTTTCAGGGGGGCGTTTTTCCAAAGACATCTTGAAGAATTCATCCCTAGTTCCCTGTTGCAGTGCTATCATGGCTACCTTGTCATCAAGGTTCGGGACTTTCAAAGCCTCCTTTGTGAAACGATTCAGGTATTCTCTCAAGGATTCCTTTGCTCCCTGTACAATGCTCATGAGGGATGCTGAACTTTTCTCATGCACTCTCCCACTGATAAACTGTTTAATGAAAGCCTGACTTAATTCTCTGAATGACCCAATAGAGTTTGGGGGCAAACGACTATACCACCTTTGAGCCATACCCGACAGGGTTTGAGGAAAAGCCCGACACTTAATAGCATCATTCACGGGCTGCAACAGCAGTGCATTAGAGAATGTCCTAACATAATTAGCGGGATCTACCGTGCCATCATAAGCTTTGATAGTTGGCATCTTGAACTTCCTTGAGATATGGGCATTCATTATTTCTTCAGTGAAGGGCGGAGTAGGATCATCAGGATCTCCAAGGGGAAGAAGATTTCTTGGATCATCCCTTGGGACTGAAAGGAATATGTCCTAAGTCCAATCATGTATTAGGATTTAGGAATAACTCTTTATGTAATCTGTTTTGATTTCATTGATTTTAATAAAAGACTTGTTTTGTTTTTATTACGGGCTCTATCTATTTAAGTGTTTAAATAAGATATACCATAGTTTAGAGTAAAGCTTTTTATGGATTATGATGAGATCATAATAGTGAGACCTAAAAGATGATAACTCTAAACTTAAATAGTTCCTGGTCGTAGGATTACTAACTGGTAATTAATAATCCGCAGAGATCGGTACATACTATGCTTGCTTCATTATGAAGGATGTCTGTTCTCATAGACATTTGTGTGGTGACACTATAGCTAGTATGTAGGTGCTTATTATAGAATAAGTTCACTGAACATGACTCGCACAGCTGAACAACTGATGGAGTTCACTCACGTGTCAGCAGTTGTTCACATAGTGATAGTTGTACAAGTATCCTTAGACTAAAGGTCATCATAGTCATCTTGTGTACACTGAACTATGCTTTGGTTTAGTTCTTAGTCTCCAGGGACAATTATTAGGGTTCTACTGGGTATAGGAATTTGTACACAAAGATAGTGTATGATCAATAAAGGATCTACCCCTTCCAGTGAATGAAGTGAATGTTCAAGGCTGATCCACTTATGCTAGTTCAGGAATCTCTGGCCAGAGTGAATGAAATTAGAAAGGAGATTCTAATTTGCATAGAACTACGCATAGAAAATGGTAAGCAAGTGATTAAATTAGATAGGCTTGACACGAGATCCATGCCTTGTATTTAATCGGGACATTGTAGGGTAGAAGGAGTTTATTGTACGGTAACTATTCACTGAATAGGTTCTTGGTATTCTAAGCAGTGAATTCATATTATCCGGATAGTCGTGATATGCTGAGAAGTATCCCTCACGATGTAGAATAAATGTGATTAATTAATTAATCATATTTAATAAATTAGAGAATTTATATAAATAATGATAAAATAGTTTTATTATTATTTATTTCTACTACCGGCTTAATATTGAACCTACAGGGTCACACCATAAAAAGAGAATGATTTAATGGTGGATGAATTAATTAATAATGGCTAAATAATTATTTATTTGTGAAATAAATAATTAATTGGCAAATTTAATAATTGATTAAATGAGATTTAATTGATTATAAATTAATTAAGAAAAGTTCTTAATATTATTAATTAAGGATTTAATTTTTGGAAATTAAATCAAAAGAGAGAATTATTTCTAAAGTGTTTAGAAAAAGGATTAATAATTAAAAGGTGTTTTAATTATTAATGAGAATAATAAATAGGATAATAATAATAATATTTATGGGAAAATTTCAGCTGAAAATTTTGCCTATAAATATACTATTATAGACCCTATTTTTATTTGAACCCCCAAAACCCAAAAAGTTTGGAAAACCCAATTCTCTCCACCTCCTTCCTCCTCCTTAACATCATTTTCTTGGTGGATACCGGTGGAGTGCTTCACACTTGAGGAGCAACTGCTAAGGATCTCTGATCGTTGTCTCCGAATTATTTTAAAGGTTAGATTCGATCCCTATGTTTTTACCACGACTTATATGCTATTATTTGGATTTTATCTGTGTAAAAGTGTTTTGCCATGCCCGCTACGATTAAAAATCCAACATTGGTATCAGAGCATAGGTTGTATGCATATAGATCTGTGATAAAAATTTCAGAATTTTATGTGCTTGTATGAATTAATTATGATTTTTACAAGTTATATCATGGATTAATTTTGTCTGATGAGAAATCGTTTCTCAGAATAATTTTGAATGTTGATCTGGGTTCTACAAGTGTTGTAGATCGTCTGGGTATTTTTTTCATAATTTTATGATGTATAGATTTTTTATTATGAATTTTTGAAGTTCTTACAATTAAATTCATAATTAAATAAATAATATATATATATTATTTGTTAGTATATATATATATATATCTGTACATCTGCATATGCTGTTGCTGCTGTCTGTTCTGCACGGAAGCATAGAAGAGAATCTGTCAGGCGCGCGCGGCGATCGAGAAAAGACGGCGGCTGCTGCAGGAAATAAAAAAAAAGAGGGTGTCGCGCATTCCGGGAATGCGTTACACCCTGTGGCGCATTCACGGAGTGCGTTACACCTTTTAATTGGTTAAAAGGGTTGTAACGCATCATCGGAATGCGTTACAGGGCTTGTAACGCGTTCCTGTAATGCGTTACAGCCCGACTGTCCAGATTAAAATTGATTTTCTGGGAGTTTCGTAACTCCGTTTTAGGCGTGCAATATACCGTTGGATTCGTTTTTCCGAGACGGATCTAATGGAGTGATTAATTTTAGTTTATATAAAAGTTTTGAACTGTTTATATTTCCATGAAGTGTTTTAAAGCTGTTTTTGACTGTTTTAATTGCTTTTAAATGCTTCATGTGATACATAGAGATGTATAATGCTTAGACTAATGTGCTAGATGATGTAACATGCCTACCTTGATGTTTATTCATGTTTATATATGTGATATATGCTTAGTTTATCATGCGATGATAGATTTAGGTGAACTTAAATGAACATAAGGCGTTTGTTAGACAACCCAGTATAGTGAAATTGTTTCATAACCTTATTAACAATATTATGAATACAATCATGAGATTCTTGTGTTTATGAAACACGTAATTGAATATGAATTTTCGATATGAGAGAAAGGATGATTCTATCAACAACAGATTTCTATCTGTAAGAAAGGGTTATTAAGTGACGCCTCTTGACAATGCTCCACCCGATCTGGGAATCATCTGATTATTGATTATTGATTTGAAATATTTAATTTAAAAGGAAGAATCTCTTTATAATATGATTATGATTGTAACGTAATATAATCCCTCTAAAATTAAATAATATCAAGTAGTAATTGGCCAATGACACAACGGGCTTGTGTCGGTCATAGCCTTCCAACATGATAGAAAAGTAGTTCTTATTTTTGAATCATTGTCGTTTCGTGCCACAGCCGAGGGCTTTGATTTCGAAATAAGAAATACTTGTCTATTATATAGAGATGTGTACATTGAATAAGAATCTAAAGGTCGTTACGTGCCACAGCCGTGGGCCTTTGGGGACTGATTCAATTGTACGGAATGTTGGGTTAGACTTGACTTAGAATATTGAGTTTGTCGTGCCACAGCCGTGACTCAATTATTCAAGAGGCTAAAGTTTGATTAGGGAATAACATTAGATGTAATTGACAAGAGTTGCCTGCCTATTGAACATTACATGGCGTTTCGTGCCATAGCCGGGGTTGTGTAATGGAATGTAGGATCCCTATTCCCACTAGCATTATGAATGCTTAATTTTTCACCTAGGGGGTTGAATAAATTAGATAAACTAGTGGGAGCCACTTATGAATAAAGACCCGATTCATATAGTGTTTTGAAATGAAATCGAATATTTGCTAAGTATTGTTATGTGTTTATCATTTACAGATTTACTTTGTACGTTATGTCTTCTGTACTATCACTCAGGAGCATACTAGATGCTCATAAATTGACTGGTCCTAATTATACTGACTGGCTTCGAAACTTGAGAATTGTTCTCAGGATTGAGAAGCTGGAATACGTGATTGACTCACCTAAGCCTACTGAACCTGCTAGTGATGCACATAATGATGAACATGTTGTGTATCGTAAGTGGATAGATGATGCAAATGTTGTTCAATGCATCATGCTAGCTTCCATGAACATTGAGCTACAGAAGCAACATGAGCATATGGATGCTCACACTATCCTCATGCATCTACAAGAGTTGTATGATGTGGCAGGGAGGACAGCTCGATATGAGATATCGAAGGAGCTGTTCGGTTGTAGGATGTCTGAGGGAACATCTGTGAATGACCATATACTTAAGATAATCAATTTGATTGAACGTCTTGGACAACTTGGTTTTGCCATGGATGGGGAGCTGAGCCAAGACTTGGTCTTGCAATCGCTTCCGAGTTTGTTCTCGCAGTTTGTTGTGAACTTTCACATGAATAAGTTGGATGTCAGCCTGCCTGAACTCCACAACATGTTGAAGACTGCGGAATCGAATTTTCCCCCTAAGAAGAGTTTTGTTCTTCTAATTGGTGAAGGTTCCAATCCTAAGAAAAGGAAGAGGAACTCTTCCAAGAAGAAGAAGGTAGGTGAAGAAAAGTCGGTTCCACCAAAAGCTGAAGACCCAAGAGCAAAGTTGTTTGCTTTCACTGTAACAAGGTGGGGCACTAGAAGAGGAACTGCAAGGTTTACCTTGCAGAATTGAAGAAGAAGAAGGGTAGTGAGACTACCGCTTCTGATTCAGGTATGTTCATGATAGAAGTGAATATGTCATTAAATCAAATTTCTACTTGGGTATTAGATACCGCCTGTGGTTCTCAAATCTGCAATTTGTTGCAGGAACCAAGGAGAAGTAGGACTCTTGAGGAAGAGGAGGTGATTCTACTGATGGGAAATGGAGCAAGAGTTGCTGCTGAAGATGTAGAATCATTTCATTTACATATGCCTACGGGCAAGACTATTGTTTTAAATAAGTGTTATTTTGTTCCCTCGATTGTGAGGAATATTATTCCCATGTTAGACTTGGCTGGATTTTCATTTATTATTGAGAATAATGAATGTTCTATTCTTAGAGATAATATTCTTTATGGACATGGTACTTTAAATAATGGTCTGTATAAATGTGACATAATTTACTTCAGATTGAACAAACTAATAAAATAAAAGGGATGATGAAAATCTCACTTCATTGTGGCACTGCAGTCTCTATTTAGTAGACATGAAGAAAGGGCTGCAAATTTGCTAGGAATGGTACACACAGATGTATGTGGACCAATGTCTACGCAAGCCATGGGTGGATTTTCATACTTCATTACTTTCATAGATGATAGATCTAGATTCGGATATGTGTTTGATGAAACACTAGTCTGAGGCCTTTGAAAAGTTCAAAGAATATAAGTATGTAGTGGAGAAACAACCAAACATAGTATTATAATTCTTCGATTAGATCGAGGTGGTGAATACTTGAATGGAGAGTTTCTGGATTATCTCAAAGTAAATGGTATAGTCTCCCAGTGGACTCCTCTAGATTGGTATCTGAAAGGAGAAATCGAACTTTGTTAGATATAGTTCGGTCCATGATGAGCTATGCAAATCTTCCAGTATTCCTATGGGGTTATGCATTGGAAACCTCAGCATATTTACTGAATATGGTGCCTTCCAAAATCTGTTCCTCAAACTTCGTATGAGATATGGAAAGAAAGGAAACCGAGTCTTAAACACGTTAAGATTTGGGGATGTCCAGCTTATGTCAAGAAAGTTGACCCAGATAAGCTGGAATATCGATCCGTAAAATGTGGTTTTATGGGATATCCTAAAGAGACTTTAGGGTATTACTTTTGCACCGATCATCGGGTGTTTGTCTCCAGACATGCTGCCTTCTTGGAAAAGGAGTTTATCCTTGAAGGAAAAAGTGGGAGCAAAATTGAACTTGCTGAAGTTCAAGAAGCATAAACTACTACAGATCGAGTGGAAACACCTGTTCTGACTAACAACCTTTTGTGGAACAGCCCATTCATAGATCAGGGAGAGTGTCTCGCCAACCTGAGAGGTAATATGGCCTTGTCATTGAGAATGACAATGAGTTGTCGATCATTGATGATGACGACCCTGTGACCTATAATGAGGCTATGAGTAGTGTTGACTCAGAGAAATGGCATAGTGCCATGAAATCCAGAATGGAATCTATGTATACGGTATATAAAAGATAGATTATAGCAGATGGCCAGGTGGAGACCTATAAGGCCAGGCTTTTGGTAAAAGGATTCAAACAAAGGCAATGGATTGACTTTGATGAAACTTTTTACCTATAGCCCTGTTAAAATCAGTTCGGATTTTGCTTACGATTGCTGCTTACTACGACTATGAGATCTGGTACATAGCCAGATGGTTTTCTTTCCAAGGGAAATGAAAACCTAGTGTGTAAGCTACTGCGAACCATATGTAGTTTAAAGCAAGCTTCTCGAAAGATGGAACATTCGTTTTGATGAGACAATCAAAGAGTTTGATTTTATCAAAAACGTAGATGAACCATGCGTCTACAAAAGGGTTAGTGGGAGCGCAGTAACATTTCTTATATTGTATTGAATTAGAGTTGACACACATAACAACATAGCAGACCCACTCACAAAGCTACTTTATGAAAGTCACTTTGATCGTCATAAAGACAAGATGGGTATTAGATACCAGAGTGATTGGCTTTAGTACAAGTGGGAGATTGAAAGGAATATGTCCTAAGTCCAATCATGTATTAGGATTTAGGAATAACTCTTTATGTAATATGTTTTGATTTCATTGATTTTAATAAAAGACTTGTTTTGTTTTTATTACGGGCTCTATCTATTTAAGTGTTTAAATAAGATATACCATAGTTTAGAGTAAAGCTTTTTATGGATTATGATGAGATCATAATAGTGAGACCTAAAAGATGATAACTCTAAACTTAAATAGTTCCTGGTCGTAGAATTACTAACTGGTAATTAATAATCCGCAGAGATCGGTACATACTATGCTTGCTTCATTATGAAGGATGTCTGTTCTCATAGACATTTGTGTGGTGACACTATAGCTAGTATGTAGGTGCTTATTATAGAATAAGTTCACTGAACATGACTCGCATAGCTGAACAACTGATGGAGTTCACTCACGTGTCAGCAGTTATTCACATAGTGATAGTTGTACAAGTATCCTTAGACTTGAGGTCATCATAGTCATCTTGTTTACACTGAACTATGCTTTGGTTTAGTTCTTAGTCTCCAGGGACAATTATTAGGGCTCTACTGGGTATAGGAATTTGTACACGAAGATAGTGTATGATCAATAAAGGATCTACCCCTTCCAGTGAATGAAGTGAATGTTCAACGCTGATCCACTTATGCTAGTTCAGGAATCTCTGGCCAGAGTGAATGAAATTAGAAAGGAGTTTCTAATTTGCATAGAACTACGCATAGAAAATGGTAAGCAAGTAATTAAATTAGATAGGCTTGACACGAGATCCATGCCTTGTATTTAATCGGGACATTGTAGGGTAGATAGAGTTTATTGTACGGTAACTATTCACTGAATATGTTCTTGGTATTCTAAGCAGTGAATTCATATTATCCGGATAGTCGCGATATGCTGAGAAGTATCCCTCACGATGTAGAATAAATGTAATTAATTAATTAATCATATTTAATAAATTAGAGAATTTATATAAATAATGATAAAATAGTTTTATTATTATTTATTTCTACTACCGGCTTAATATTGAATCTACAGGGTCACACCATAAAAAGAGAATGATTTAATGATGGAGGAATTAATTAATAATGGCTAAATAATTATTTATTTGTGAAATAAATAATTAATTGGAAAATTTAATAATTGATTAAATGAGATTTAATTGATTATAAATTAATTAAGAAAAGTTTTTAATATTATTAATTAAGGATTTAATTTTTGGAAATTAAATCAAGAGAGAGAATTATTTCCAAAGTGTTTAGAAAAAGGATTAATAATTAAAAGGTGTTTTAATTATTAATGAGAATAATAAATGGGATATTAATAATAATATTTATGGGAAAATTTTAGCTGAAAATTTTGCCTATAAATATACTATTATAGACCCTATTTTTATTTGAACCCCAAAAACCCAAAAAGTTTGGAAAACTCAATTCTCTCCACCTCCTTCCTCCTCCTTAACATCGTTTTCTTGGTGGATACCGGTGGATTGCTTCACACTTGAGGAGCAACTGCTAAGGATCTCTGATCGTTGTCTCCGAATTATTTTAAAGGTTAGATTCGATCCCTATGTTTTTACCACGACTTATATGCTATTATTTGGATTTTATCTGTGTAAAAGTGTTTTGCCATGCCTGCTGCGATTAAAAATCCAACAGAGACAACAACCCTTCTCTGTATTGGACCATCCAGGTCTATGATAGGAGGAGGATTTCTCCCCCTAGGAGGTTGTGGGAGTCTGGTGGTCTGGTGCGCCTCCAAGTCGCGCCTCGGCCTTTGAATCTCAGCCTCGTGAGCCCTGATCCTTTCCTGCACTTCTTGGGGATTCGTACCTTGGGTGCTCTTAGGACGTTGGCTACCATCAGCCATCGGCTTTTTTCCAGCACGTCTCCTTCTTGGGGCT
Source organism: Apium graveolens (assembly GCF_009905375.1). Taxonomy (NCBI): domain Eukaryota; kingdom Viridiplantae; phylum Streptophyta; class Magnoliopsida; order Apiales; family Apiaceae; genus Apium; species Apium graveolens. The sequence continues at coordinate 244,561,380 of NC_133654.1, forward strand.
ACTTTATCATCCGAAGATTCAGAGTCTCTCTCATTATAAGGACCAGAAAATTCCTGATCCTCAGGGATAGGAGCCAAACCTCGTATGTAGGGGGGAGATCACCCCCGTGCTTCACTTCGTCCATCATGTCCACTTCCTCCAACCTCGGGGTTAAGGGGCATCCCATAAGGGGGTTTGTAGTCACAACAGTTGAATACTCGTACCCAATGGGTCGAGAATTCACAGGTGCATGTAGTTGTTGAACTTAGGGATTCGTACCTTGAGTAGCCGAGGGAATCATCCCTTGTGGTTGAGGTTCAGTTGCCCCTATCTGGGTTTCTCCTTGTGTGGCTGCATAAGTCGAATGAGGAGGTACCTCCACAGTTGGCGAAATCACGTGGGTTGTCCCTGTTGGTGTTCCTCCTTCAAGGGTTCTAACTGTTCTCCGTGTTTTCGCCATGGTTGTTGTTGTTTCTTTCCACAGACGGCGCCAAATGTTATGGATAAAACACTAAGGTTATTATTTGCTGTATTTATTACTAAGGTTCGGGAGCTCAAGGCCTTTAATGGTCGCTCTCGTATTTCGTAGCTTAACTCTGCCTTTACGAGATGCATACGTATCTCTGTGAATTAGAGAATCAAGCCAAAAAACGTAGTTCTGATTTGTGGGGTGAGGCCCCTTATATAGATGTTGGTGGTCCTTGAATTGAACTTGGTATAGGAGACTTGGTGGTCAAGTCTCTGAATTAGAATGGACTTTGGAGTCCTAAATAGTAGGAAACTGATTTCTTATCCTTCTAGGTCCCTTAGAGGCTAATCTGCAAGGATTTATGTCCTTATTGGGACTCTTCTCAATAGCTGATTTTTTCCTTATTAATTAATTATGAAATTAATTAATATTCAGGGTTTTTGGGCCTTCTTTGTTCCATCAGGCCTGATCTGGTCCATCAGGCCTGAAAAATGTGTTACTCTTTTTGGTCTGAATGTCATACATCTTCTTATTGGGCCTAGCAGCCCAAATCATGTATAATTAATGTAATATTTAATTACACAATCAGGATTTATTTATCCCTATCACTACACTATTACATTTAAACGGAATATTAAAATTCGGTTAATAATCAGATTATCATTTGGCTAATAAATCCATAACTAGTAGATATTTCAAATTAAAATTGATAACTCCGGTGAGCGGGGCGGCTCCTTCTGACGCCGTTCATGTACCTTCTGGGTGTGTATGAGGTGTAGCTGTTGTTGGGAGCCTGCAAAACAACACCGGAGGGGGGTTTTGTCCCCGCAGCACCTCCGGTGTAAGAATAAGAAGCTAGTTTGGGAATATGAAGATAGAGAGGACTAAGGTGGCTGTGTGTGTATAGGCTGAGTATATGAGAGTGTGTGTAATGAAAGTGTTTTCCTAACCCATGAACCTTTCATCCTTGGGGGTATATATAGCCCCAAGGTAGGGTTTAGGGGTTGGTACCTCTAGATCAGGGCTGTTGGTTCTTGGAGGCGGAGAACGCCTGACTTGGTGGATTACATACACGTGTCCAAGGGAGGACCACCTTCAGGGTGTCCTAACGGCCTTCTGACACGTGCCGTGTTTGTCTGATATATTGGTTGTTGATAGCTGTCATCATCACGTGCCCACGTACCCTTCCTTGGCTGGTTGTGGAATGTGCATGTGCTTGTTGGGACCCCCCTCAGGGTGACCCGGGTCCTGGGCTGGATCCGGGTAGGCAGGTGATCCGAGTCATCGGCTGGACCCTGGTAGGCAGGTGATCCAGGTCATGGGTTGGACACTGGTAGGCAGGTGATCCAGGTCATCGGTTGGACCCTGGCTAGAAGATGATCCAGGTCCTGGGTTGGATCCTGGCTGGGAGATTATCCAGGTCCTAGGTTGGCCCTGAGCCCGGGTCTCTCAACTAGATTGCGCTGGGTGAGGGGGATCTTGGTTCATCAATTGAGCCTGATACCCCATAGATCCAGGTAGTGTCATAGCCAGGTTGCTTATACCCTATCATTTTCCCCCCACTCCCTTATACAAATTTTTTGGATGAGAGAGTAGAGTAGGATCACATAGCTGTTGCTTTAGGAGAAAAAATTCCGCTTCTCTGTTGCCCCCAATCCGGGTTTGGTGTAGTAGATGCCAATTTGGATTAATGTAGAATTTTACTGTTCTTGAAAAAAATTCTGCTCCCTGGTTGCCCCCCAATCCGGATCTGGTGTGGTAGATGCCAATTCGGATTAAGGTAGAGGAATTTTGCTGCTTCAGGAGAAATTTCTGCACCCGGTTGCTCCCCGATCCGGATCTGTTGTAGTAGATGCCAATCCGGATTAAGGTAGAAGAAAGTTATTTTAGAAAAATTTCTGCACCCGGTTGCTCCCCAATCCGGATTTGGTGTAGTAAATAACAATCCGGATTAAGGTAGTGGTATTTTGCTGCTGAAGAAAAATTTCTGCTCCCTAAAGATCACTAATCCGGGTTCATCATGATCTGGGTTTAGGGCTTTTGAATTCTGAAATTTTTTGGAATTTGTAACGGTTTTCAGATTTTTCCCTCTACGATTTTGAAAATCAGGCAGTTATTCCCTAGAAAGTCGCCCCATAATCATTATGGGGTTTAATGTGGTTTTAATGAGTCTATACATACATGTATATATATGTATTGCTTTCATTTTTCTTTTTTGTAACTTCCGTTCTGGCCAATCTCAGTGCGCCACGTGGCAGGGGAAGTTCTCCTTCTCTCTTGCCTATAAAAGGCTTCCTTCCCTTTGTTTTATTTTTATTCCCCCAAATAGAAAGCCCCAATAGTTTCTTCCTCCTCTCTTCTCAATTTTCTTCGAAGGTATGCGTCGTTGGCTTCTTTCTTCCACCGATGTTCTGCTGTTGTTCCGTTCATCTGCAACTTATGAGTTTCCTTGTACTTTTCTTTAGTTTCCTTTCTCGATTTCTCGCATATTTTCTTCATTTTCGTGCATTCATCGATTTGGTTTCTTCTTCGCTAATAGGTAGTATAAATCATTATTTTTGTTGTGTTTTGCTTTTGATATGACTTCTTGGTTGCTATTTGTGTTCAGATCTGTGTATTTTTGGTTGTTTTTGTTTTATTTTTGCACGAAAATCGGGTTTTTGGGTTTGATTTTTCTGGGTTTAGTCTCTTTGTTCTTCGTGTTCTTGATGGAAAAAATTGCGTGTATATATAAAAGTGTTATGTTTTACTTTTTGATTTTCAAAGTGGCTGTTTGTGGGTGAGGGTTTTGGCTTTGATACGGGTAGGGGTACAAGACCCAGATTCGTGGTAGTTAGTTGGGTAGAATTACATGACTTGGGGTTTTCAATTTGTGTTTGGTTGCTCTGGATCCGGATCTGGGTGTTTTCCATCAGGACTCGGGTCCATGACTTAAGATTTTTGGCTTGTAGTTTACATGATCCGGATCGTTGATATTTTTTCGGGTTGACTTGTATTGGCGGTCCAGATCATTAGGTTATGGTAAAACCAACATAACGTTCTTGATCCGGACCACTTAGCAAAACAAATAAAATCTGTAGGGCCCAGGCTAACTGACCTTCATTTTAATAGGTATATGGTCCGGACCAAGAAGCGGGCTAGGAGAGTCTTTAACTGCTACCCAAATTTTTCTGGAGACGAGAGTGATCCGGATTCTTCTGGAAGAGAACAGATCCGGGTCAAAATGGTGAAGAAGGGTTCCGGATCTGCTGAAACAATTACCAGTTTCCGGTTCAAGAGACTTCCGGAGAACTCAGTCCTCTTTACCCCCGAAGGCCGCTGGACCAATATAAAATATCACTTTGCCAGGAAACCGGCAGAGTTTGAGAATAACATCTACTATGGCCGGCTTAGATATGAGAAGCATGAGGACGGTCATCCAGGGGTTTATGACCAGGGGGCTCTAGAGGAAGCTTTTTCCATGTTTCCGATTAGCCGGGACCACTACCAGCTGAAGGACTTTTATGCAGAGGTCGATCCGGCTGACATGGATACAGCGATCTGGGCCGCATTCCAGCTTACTCCTGATATTTCTTGGAGGTGGCCGGAACCTCACGAGAGGATTTACCACCGCCCCTCGGATGGCTTCATCCCGGTATGGCTAGAGCATATACTATCCAGGTGGAGTCCTCGTTGCCACATTTTTGTTAAACACCTCTGTAAATATGTTTATAAGATCTCCCCGATGCAAATCACCCCGAACAGTATTAAGTCTATATGACATGGTTCATAGCCTGTTGTAATAAGTCCGAACTCCTGCCCACCTTCAAACTCTTCCACCAAATTTTTTATCTTTCCAAGTCAAGCCAGAAACCCTTCTACGAGCTTAGGTTCCGGACCCCAGAGTGTGGTTATGGCCCGGGGCTGGCCAAACCAGTTATGCACCAGACCTCCTTGAAGCACTAGAACGGGGAGTTTATAATGTTGAAAGGTTCAATTTGGCCTTCTTTCCTTACTTCACTCTGGGAGATGTTCAAACGAAGTTCAATCCCGCGATCTTAGAGGGAGAGGTTGTGACCCAGATCAAGAAATTCTGTGGTTGCCTCGGATTTCAGCCAACTCGGGATACCTTCATGAATCACAAGCTTCTTTTCCAGCTCGGTTGTAAGTTTCATGTCGACCCTGGTTCCTTCCTTTCTTTTACTTGAATTTAGGCTAGAGGATCTGGATTAGTTTCTTCGGTATGGTCCGGATCACTCATTACATTTGGTGATCCGAACTGCCCATTACACTTGGTGATCCGGATTGCCCATTACTTCCGGATCCGGGTTGCCCAACCTTTTCGGTAACCCGGGTAGGGTTGTTTACTTGTTTTCCATTAATATTTATCTCCTTCATGATCCGGATTGCTGATTGACTTATGGGACCCGGGTCTCTTTACTTTTTAGTTTCGGTTGTTTAATCCAGACCACTTAATATCTTTATTTTGACTTGGTTCTTTTCTCCTCTTCTGCAGGTTTGCCGTATTACAATCCTTCCTTTAGGGCAATAATGTCTTCTTTCGCATATGCCGCTGCTTTTAACTCCTTGGGCCTGGCTTATAAGACCACTAAGGGAGCTCCTGGACCTGGATCCGGATCTGCAGATGCTGAGGGGGGAGCCGAATCTTTTGCCCCCCAAAATGTGGTTGATCCGGCCAATGTGCCTTTGTCTGATGACCCGGATGTCCAGGAGATTTCCAGGGATGAGGCCCCTCCTTCTAAGAAGAGAAAGTTGGCCCCGGGAAAGCCTCCCAGGGGTAAAGCTGTTATCTCCAACCGGGTTATTTGTGATTCGGAAGAAAAGGGTCCGGGTGGCGACCCGGTAAAGATTGGGACCAATTCCCTGGTAGACCTGGCCGGATTCATGTCAAGCATCCCCTCAGAGGAGGATTGGGATGAAGTGGAGGGTTCCAGTATGGCAACAGCTTTTAAGAGGGTGACCGAGAAATGGGGTCAGGTGAGCTTCAGGTTGTTTTCATTATTTTACGTTCGGATTGTGTCCCCTACTTGGTTTCTTATCTTCTTCTTTGTCTTCTTCCAGGTTGGGAGTGCCATATCCATCTGCTCAGATATAGCCTTCACAGAGGTCCAGGAGGCTGATAGTAGGACAAGAGCTGAAAGGATCCGGGCCGACAACCTTAAAGATGAACTGGACAAAGCTCGGGAAGGATTCCGGACCGTGGAGTCCGGGTTGAAGAACCAGCTCGAGAAAGAAAAGGCCCGGGCTGATGGCCTTGCTGAAGAAATAGAGAATGTTAGGTCTCAATATGTTTGTAGAAGGGGGTTGAATACAAACAATACCGTTTAATCGAATAAAATGCGGAATAAAAAAGTGAAAGAAAATTCAAGTTAAATAAAACTATTATTAAACTTGAAAGGTGTTACAACAACGGTATCGTTAACAAGGGATTAATCTCAAATAAATTATTCCAAATCTAGAATAAATTCGACATGAACTTTTTATATTTTTGTAATAAAATTGATCAAATGCTAAATGCAATTTGAGATTAAGTTCTAGGGATTTTGATCCGCTAGATAGTTACACAAGAACAAGAAAAGGATTTCTAGTGGATTAGATTTAACAATAAATACTAGAAATAAATGATCTGAGAATTTGAAATAAGTTCTCTGCAATTTTCTTTTGTTCTGTGTTCTTCTGTGTTTTACATCCAATACTCTGCTTCTGTTGAAAATCAGCTTCAGTTCTTTTATATTAAATCAATCCTTGATTTAACTGGCGAGACAATCCTTTCTGTTTAGCATGACAATCCTTTTAACTGGTAGGACTTTCGGTAGGACTATCCATTGAACTGATAGAACTTTCGGCAAGACAATCTAAATGAACTAGCATGACTTTCGGTATGACTATTGATTGTCATACCGATTGTCTTGCTAATACAAAAGATAGTCTTGCTGGATTAAAACAGATTTTAATCAAATAATAATTCTGAATTAATTAATCAATTAATTCAATTAATCAATAAATTAATCTTTGCATATTTAATTTATTCTCTTAATTAAATTATATGACTTAATTAATTAATAGAGAATTAATACTAATCTTGAGCAGCAACCATTCTTCTGAAAATCTTCTGAAAATCACTATCAATTATGAATCAATTCCATCACTTCAATGCTGACACTCGATGTACTGTCTGGTTCATGAGTGACTAACTTCCGTGACATTTCTTCATGCCTTGACTTTGATACTCTTGATTTTCTTCAGACTAAATCCTTGTAATTAATTGATACCCTGACGAGATCTCTGTCACTTGATTAAATCCACAATCTTGATTTATATTACTGAGGCTTGATCAATTTCTTGAGCTTCTTCCAGTGAATTAAGTCCTTAAGACTGTAGATGAACAATGTTACTTAATCCTTTGACATATGTTACTTTGAGAGATCTCTCTGACGATAGAACCACTATTTACTTGTTACATCCTTATTTGAGTTGAGTTAAATCCTCGAATAAACAAATAGGCTATGACATATGCCTTTCAATCTCCCCCTATTTGTTTGTTAGACAATAATAACAAATACCTAGAGGATAACTCAACTAATAAATAAGAAAAATATATAAACAATAATGCAAAGTAAATAGCAGAAAAGTTCTGGATTATATTTAACATTTTCCAGATTCCAAAAGAAATTTACAAGTGAATACAAGATAGATGTTCCTCTAGATTGAACGTATAACTACATTAGTCTATCTTGATTCATAAAGCCCTAATCATATTACATTAAGTTTTGAGATAATTGAATTCAGTTGTCTTCTCTTCCGAATTCACCTTCTTCCAAATCTTGAAGCAATTCCTTGTCAAAGACACGATCCTTTTCAGAAGTGAAGCTGGCTGGTCTGACTGGTTGAACTCCAACTGACTTTAGCTTATTCTTGAACTGATTGTACCTTTTAATATTCTTTTCACAATAAGCTTGAATCAGATCAGCTGCTTGAGTTTTCAACATGGATGAATATCCAGCAGTTCTTAAGTGATGTTCCATCCAGACAAGATGCTTAGCTGAGTAGTCTTTAAGAGATTGTGAATCGAGCTGGTAGATTTGAAGACAGTCAGACTTAAAGAATCTTACCTGATGAAGATTGTTGACCACTTGAGGACTAGCCCTGCTGGCAAACTCTTTGAGCCTTTCTCGAAGAACTTCATTCAATTCTGAGCTTCTTTTGACTTTGTTGAGAAGAACCCAAATATCTGATAAAGAACGATTCTCAAACAGATGAAGTGATACCTTGAAAGATCCTTCACTCTGACAATATACAAATATGCTCATTTTATTTAGAGATCTGTCAAAGGCAGCTGTGATCCTTGAGACTTCAGTCTTTATAGAATTCATGTACACGTCATTGTTTGGATTAGAGATCTCCAGCTTGTCCAGAAGATGTAGAAACTGCCTATCATTGTTTGTGCTCAGCTGAGGCATATCAAGTACTCTCCTAGCTTCATCCCATTTTTCACCAATCTTCAGTCTGACATCTCTTCTCCTTTCTTTAGCTTTAATGTCATGAAGACGTTGCTTTTCAAGAGTTTCTGTTCGTTCAATATTTTCCTCATATCAATGATCTGGGATACCTTTTTGAGTTCAGCTTCTTTCCTTTTCAACTCTGACTACTGCTGCTGAAACTCTTTCTCAAAAATAGGATCCACTTGAGCTTCCTCTTCCCATTCTCCAAAATCACTTTCCTCCTCAGCTTCAAAGACACCATCTTTATCTTCCAAGACTGGTTCAGTGGGAATGTCAAAAATATCAAAGTCATCCTATTCTCCACTATAGTAGACATCATCAGCCTTGCCTGTGCCTCCAGCAGAAGAATCTTTTTCTTTTCCCTTTCTACTTCTCCCTTTCTTCTCCCCCTTAGTTGAGGAATCCTCTACAGACTTTCCCTTAGACCCTCCATGACCTCCATCACCTCCAGATCCTGAGCCTCCACCAGACGGCCCTTCAAAGAAAGTTCTTTGTTCTTCATTAGGACAGTGAGAATTTTTGATCATGAAGTACAAGTACTTTATCCCTTCATTGAGATGTTCCATGCCCGTCTCTATCTTCAGAAATCTGGAGGAATCCGGTGAATGATTCATTTCAACCAAGTCTTCAAGAGAAGTCATTCTTGTATGGAGAGAGCAGAAGTTTGAAATATCTTCACCTGATAAAGTTGGAGATGCCTGGATTGAGTTAAGCTTTGGTACAACAGAGGTCTTCAAATATGATATTTCAGTCCTGATGAGAGCCAGCTGATTATTGACAGAGGTAGAAGAAGAAGACCGTTCAACCACTTGTGCTTTGAATGATTGAGCCTCATCCTGACTTTTTGCAAGTTGTTCTTTCAGTTCAGCAATTTGAGCTAACAGATTTTCAGTGTTTGTGTCTGTGTGTGAACTCACCTGAATATCTCTCCTGTTTGATTCACTCAACTCACGTGCTTGTGTATCTCTCAATATTATTGCTCGTGAGGTGTAATAACCCCAATTTTTGAGAAATTTTGAAACCCTTATGAATAGTGTTTTTGCTGAACGAGAAAACTTTTCATGCCACGCTATGTAGGGGTTCTGTTATTGGTCTTATGGGATATTATTAGTACTCTATGTGGTATATAAGTGTATGTAAAGATCGTCAGAATCCAATTCTGAACACTTTGATTTTTCCCGGAAATACACTAGATACGGAAAGATTTGAGAAAAAGGTAACAGGATAAAAAGGATTTAAATTAAAGGATTATAGGAGAGGATCATAAAAGGAATATAATATATTGAGAAAGGTTAAGGGAACCTAAGTAATAAGATCCCGGGTATGATCCTTCAAACGATAAACGAAAACGAAAGTTAAGCGAACCGTATAACAGATCAGCGGTCATTAGGCAAACAATTAGGAAGTTAATCAAAGGGATTAGAGAGGATGATGTCAGCCAACCAATGAGAAGAGGACAAGGAGGGGAGGATGACATCATGAGGATGACACAAGCATGACATGGGAAGGAAGGAGATGTGGTGGCTTTTTAACCACACAAAATCAAGGGCAACTAGGTAATTTATTAAAACAAACACAAAAATCAAACCAACCAAGCCAAGCAAATCATTTTTCATCAAAATCAAAAAGAAACCAAGGCATTGTTCTTCATGCTCTCGGCCAAAACAGAACCAGAACACTAAAACTGCTGTATCTCCTTCATTTCTCACTCAAATATTGTGTTCTATATCTCATTGGAAAGGTATTGAGATGGCCTACAACTCTTGTTCACAAGTCTCGTCCAAATAATCATGGTAAGACCCTCATTTTTACAGTTCTTTAAATCGGACTTTTAGAAACTTCAAAGCCTAACTTTGTGTTCTTGATTTCTTTGGAAAGATCAAGCTTGTAGGAGGCTCCCTAAGGCTTCCTAGCAACTTAACACCTCCCAAGGAAGGTATAAACTTCAAACCCTAGCCTTTACTTTATTTGTTAGTAAGTTTAATGGTTGGTGTTGTGAAATGAGAAGCATGGATTGTGATTATTAGTAGTTTGGTTTGATTTGGAAGTATTTTGGTAATTGAAGCTTGATTATAGTTCATAGGTCTTGATTGTGGTTGTTTGAGTTGAAAACCTTGGAGATTATGGACTGATGTGGTATGGTTTAGGTGAAGTTTTGTTGTATTGATGGTTATGAGTTGGTTGGTGGTTAATTGGAGTAGTTTAAACATTGGTAATCGCGTAAACATAGCCGTCGTAACGTCCGATTTTCTTTGGACTGTTTTTGTGCATAACATTAGGACCCGAGAACCCCCTGCTAGATTATGACCACTGCCATGTTTAGATAGCTCATGTTACGAGCTTCGTTTTGATATGTAGTTCGTTCGATTCCGATGCACGGTTTAGGAGAAACAACCGTTTCAAGTAACGGCGTTTCGCGAACGAAACTTTTCCCCTCGCCTTACTTTGAAACATAGGTTAAAGACCAAAAAGGGTTAATTAATGTATGAAACATTTATGGTAAGTGTGTTAGGCAGTTGGTAAGACACTCACGAAGGAATCGCCTTAAAACTCGTAAAGGTTAAATTATTAAAAATGGTGGAGCCGAGGGTACTCGAGTGACTTAAGAGAATCAGTAAGCGCAAAACAAGCGTTAGAGTCTAAGTTAGTTAAAGTATAGATTTACAAGTGACTTTGGTTTAATTCCAACTTACTTGTTGTTTATAGGTTACCAGACTCCTCCCGAGCCATTCGTAACCCCCAGTCGCTCAGGCAAGTTTTCTACCCGTTATACTGTTGTTGTGATGTATATATGTATATGCATTATCTTGCGATAGATGCATGATGTTTATATTAGCAAATGTTGCAATATATTGAAGCATGCTGCTATGGTATATATATGCATGCCTGTTTCATATTCTTTCCATATATAATTATTGATTCAGTTGATAATACCTATGCTAGAGGATAGCGGTAACTTGCATATACCCTTAGTATAGGGACCCAAAAGGTAGAAATATTTTCTAAACCGGGAGTCGAGGATCCCGAGTAGATTTTGTATATATGTATATATATACATATATATTTATATAAATATATGGTTATAGTTTTCAAAACTATTAATCGAATAAGGTTTATTCGATAACTTTATTTTATTTAATGAATATTATTTTGAATATTCATTCGAGGACTTATGACTCCTTTATTTTATTATTGAATATTATTTGAATATTCATTTGAGGATGTATGACTCCTTTATTTTATTTAATGAATATTATTTATAATATTCATTTGAGGTATTATGACTCCGCTTATTACTGAAATATATTCCTTATTTTATTAAAGAATAAGGTGTCAATAGTCAAACTTATTTTCGATTATTCAAATAAAGATAGTACTTTCATATAAGTATATCTTTGGTTATTTGATATCCATTTCAAGTATAAGTTTTAATACTTCTACTTCGATTATTTTTATAAAGATTATTCTTTATGGGAATATTATTTAAATAATAATATTCAGATATTTTCTAATATATTGGGACTGATTTATTTTGTTAAATCAGCATCACTCCAAACATTCTTAAAAATGTTTTGCGAGTCTTCAAAATGATTTTTAAAAGTTAGAGCGGATCCCAAAACTCATTTTTATATTTAAGATCCTCCTTTCGAAGGGGATTTAAATACTCGCTCAAAACCTGAGGGATCCGGCTCTGTGGTGTATTTTATATTCGCAACAAGGTTGCTGTTTTGTTAAATGAATCGATTACTTACCCAACACTCGGGAAGTAAAATTATTGGAACAAGTTAATCCATTAACAGGCATCGCCTGGGAAATATTGGTGAGTTCTCCTTTCCAACTAGATACGACTTCTTGGTGGAGCCGTATCAACAAGTTTCTACTTGGGGAAAGGGGGAACGAGCTTTACGTTTCAGAGTCATGGATTTCATCTGAACTAGGAGTGGCGTAAGTGGTCGAGTGGCGCCGGCCCAGCCTTATTATATTGGCCCAAATGGCCTGGAAGTTCCGCTAAGGCGGTCCATTCCTTAGGAGTTCAGTGTTCGGTTGACAAGTAAATCCGACAGGTTCTCCTCTACATGTAGAAAATGGTGGGGTTGTACTACTACGACTGATCATCGTAAGTGGTCTTCCTGGCGCGGTAAACTCCCGTAATGAGTTCATCATCCAATTGGATATTTCTGCAACACTACCCAGAGCACTTCGATAGAAAGGCTACGGCTGGGCGATTGTTGAGTGTTGGCAGGGTCAAGTTTTCAAAATGATGTTTGCATCAAATGAAGTATCTCGTAACTTCATTTTATTTTGATGATATTTTAAAGATTTAATCTATTCAAATCTGGTCTTGTAGTCTCATCTACGTGATGAACTTTTGAAACTAATTATAACTTGAACGGTGGTAGTTCAAGTAGTATTTGGAAAAGATATAAGTATATTGGAGTATCTTGTAACTTCATCTTTTAAACTTATATCTAGTAAATGATTATCTTATGCATGACAAAGATTTTCAGAAAAAAACGTTGAGACAAGGTTAGATATATGAGATCACCTTGCAACAATATTTTTATACAGTTATAAACTGGAACTCTGTGTATATTATGTATGGAAGAGGACTTCCAAGATTTTGAAAAGTATATATATATATATATATATACTGAATATTTTGCGACTTCATCGCATTAAGATATCAACTTGGTTCATTTCTTTTGACCAAGACTTTCATGAGTACTATGAGAAGGCTCATATACTATTAATCATTATACATATTATTTTGGTGGGCTTGCTGCTCACCCTTGCTTTCTTCTTTCATCACACAACAACAGATAGAAAAGATGAACAGAACCAAGCTCCCGATTCACAAGCGATTAGGAGACGTTCCGCAGTTTTCTAGAAGCATTGATGCCGCCGTAGCTGAGGTAGGAACTACCAATAGGCTAGGCTTTCAACTTTTGATGTACCAGATTTATTTATATTTATGAATTGTAATAATGGCAAAGAAATGTAAATTTATTCAGAAAACCTTTTAAGGTGTATTGGCAGATAATTGTGGAATAAAATGACTTGTGGTTATTTTTGGATGTTCATCTCTGAGACTATAACGTGTGGTGTGTGTGTGTTTATTGTGGGGTCACAGTACAGAGTAGTTGAGTAATTATTAAGATTGGGTGTTATTAAGGGAAATGGAACTCGTGACGACCCGGATCCCCGACCCCGGATCTGGGGGTGTTACATGAGGAGTCTTCCTGATGCTGATCTTCTGTACCTGCATTTAAAATCACCCTAGCCTCTTCAAGAGAGGTCAGTGGTGGTGCAATGGGAATTCGCGAGTCCCGATCCTCAGTCAAACCTATCTTTTCATGTGAAATAAATGTCTGAATTGCTTCAGGGATAGATTGACTGAGTTGCCCTCCATATTCTCCAGATAAATTTGCGAGTGGAGAATCCCGTGAGGGAGCTAGAGGTGTTGGATCTGGGAGGAGAGAAAATGACTCTATTAAAGGTGGCTGAGAGTCAGATTTTCCCTCAGAAGCATGTGACTGCTCTTCTGCCGTAACTATGGCAGGCACTGTAACCGACTCAATGTGCACTCCTCGCTCCGTGTCCTGAGTATCATCTATTGGTCTGTATGCTTCCATTGTGAGTAATGGAAGTGTGCTTGACTCAGTACAGGATGCCATGGCCCTATGGCGAATTTCAATAGATACATCCTGTTGATCGAATGTCTCTAGTAACTGTTCACTAGCCATATCAAAGTCCATGTCCTATTGGGAGGATAAGGATGGGCTTCCAGATGCCTCAGTAAATGTTCTTCTTTTCTTGGGAGGAGGCAGAGCTGAGGGTTCATTCACATCCACCAATATACTACTTCCTAATAACCTTCTAGGCAACATTTTAGACAGTGGGGGAGAGGTTGAGATAGGTTGTGACTCTGTGTTTGGCTCTATGACCTGGGATTGAAGCTATGGTTCTACAACTTCATGGTTAGTCCTATCAACCACTGGGGGTCTTTTAACTGAAGTAGGAATAGTTTGAGTTTGAGGAATTATTACCTGTAGAGGAAGAGCATCTGATGTTTGAGCCTGGGTGGTTTGAACCACTGGAGGTTGAGCTTGCTGTTCATGACCGGGAAGATTGAAGATAGGTAAAAGAATGTAAGTGGCCATGAAAGCAGATACAAGTACTGGAACTTGCATGAATTTGAAGGTTGTATCTTGGCGTGTGTAAATCTTTTTGCTTACTGGAGGGGGTTCGGTTACTGAAGAGTTAGCAAAAAGAGCTTTATGCTCAGGTGAGAGAAGATGTTCTGCTATGAGCATGAGAAAACGAGCGTAGTAGCACGAAACCCTACGATTTGTAGAATGATCACATAAAGCAGTAGTGAGACGTCTCAGAAGAATGGGTAAAAGTAGTTTGCCAAAATTGATCCTTTGATTAAAAACAACCGCAAAACCAATATACTGCAGAGTGGAAGTGATGTTGTGAAAGTTGGATTTAGTGCAGTTGGCAAATACTTTAGAAAGTGTATCGAAGAAAATGTCCCATTCAGAAACCAAATTGGATTTAGAAAACTTGGTTAAGTTAGTCACCCCCTGATAGTGAATAGCATGGAAAAAGTTTGAAATATCATTTTCAGAGGGCAAATTACAGAAATTGTCCATTGGAAAATTTAACGCTCGATTGACGACTGATTCATCAACTATATACTGTGTGTTTGCCACGGTGAATGAAAAAGATTTAAAATCATCGGCCACAGTAGAGGTTGTGCAAATCAGTCTGAGCAGATCGACATTTAAAAGCATATTTGATTTAATAGCAGAGCTAACAACCGAATGGTCATTTAAAAATCTAATCCACGGCTTAAATTTTCCCACATCACATTTTTCTGGATTAAAATAACCAACAAGATTATGCGAGAAAATTTGGAAATTGAGAGCCATTAAAAAATATAATAAAACACACACTTTCAGAATTTTAAGAGCAATATTAAGAAAATTCGAATTAATTAAATTAATTTAATAATTCGAATTAAATCAATTATATCCGAAAAATTTAGAAAGTAATGTATCTCGTTAAAGTTCTTAACTCACAACACAAGATCTGAAAAACGCACAAGACACAAAACAAAATTAACTAAATAACACACCCAAAAACAAACAAACACAAAACGATTTTGAAAGGAAAAAAAAATTGGCAGCACTTCTGTATGTATATACGTGTATGTATATAACAGGAGTGAAGTTTTGTGAAGCTGAGTAAAAACTCGAGCAAGAAGACAATTAGTAACAATGGCGATTAGAGTTTGATCGAATAGAGAGAGAGAGAGAGAGAGAGAGAGAAAATAACTGCTGGAATTTGAAAGGGGAAAAAATTGAACTGCTTACAAAATAAAAGACAGAAAAAAACTTAAGTAGACAACTGGTATGACAATCGAGGAAAGTCATACCGATTGTGTTCCCGATTGTCATACCAGGCTAATAGAAATAACAAAAACAAATAAAAATAAAACTGGTATGACAATCTGATAGTCATACCGATTGTCATACCAATATTAAATACATGAATATATCAGAATAAACTAGAAAGACAATCGATTGTCATACCGATTGTCATTCTAGTATAAAATTAAAACAAAAACAAATATATATACTAAAATGACTTTCAGCAAGACAATTGAAATTGTCTTGCCGATTGTCATTCAAGTATAAAATTAAAACAAATATATATATATATATATATATATATATATATATACTGAAATAACTTTCAGCAAGACAATTTCAATTATCTTGCCGATTATCATTCAAGTATAAAATTAAAACAAATATATATATATATATATATATATATATATATATATACTGAAATGACTTTCAGCAAGACAATTTCAATTATCTTGCCGATTGTCATTCTAGTATAAAATAAAAAGAAATATATATATTATATAAAACAAATATAAATAGTTTTTAACAAATACAGAACATATTAAAAATTACAGAAAACTACAATAAATACTAATATAGATATGGCAGAAAATATTTACACAATTAAAATATTTCAGAGATAATTATATTTTCAGTCCAAAAATAGATTTCTTTTGAATTTTAGCAAATAAAATTCATAGAAAAATATTTTTAGAGAAAATAAAATATTCTGAGACATTAAAATTAACAAGTTGAATAAATAAATAAGATAAGATAATAAAAAAAAATTACAAAGAAATAAGCAAGTATTATGGAAAATATTATAAAATAAATTTGCACATGAATTTTTCATTTATGAAAAAATCATTTATAAATTCATTCAAGAACAGATTTCAGATATTAACAAGTTTAATCACTAAAGCTATTTAACATACCCAATTTACCAACTAATCTGGTAAATGTGGATTCATCAAGAGGTTTAGTGAATATATCTGCTATTTGTTCTTCTGTTGGAACAAAAAATAGTTCAACAGTACCATTCATGATGTGCTCTCTAATAAAATGATACTTGATGTCAATGTGCTTGGTCCTTGTATGCTACACAAGGTTGTTGGTGATGGCTATTGCACTTGTATTGTCACATAGAATAGGTATTTTGTTCAATACAGAGCCATAGTCCCGTAGCTAATTCCTAATCCACAAGATCTGAGCACAGCAGCTTCCAGCAGCAATATATTCAGCCTCGGCCGTTGAATTGGAAACTGTTTGTTATTTCTTGTTGTACCATGAGACTAGTCTGCTACCTAGGAATTGACAACTCCCTGAGGTGCTTTTCCTATCAACAACACTTTCTGCGTAATCTGAATATGTATATCCAACAAGGTTAAAACCAAATTCTTTAGGGTACCAAATACCTAGATTTGGTGTTCCCTTAAGATATCTCAAGATTCGTTTAACAGCAACGAGATGAATATCTCTAGGATCCGCTTGGAACCTTGCACATAAGCATGTAGCATACATAATATCTGGTCTACTTGCAGTAAGATAGAGTAACGAGCCAATCATACCTCTGTAGCTTGTGACATCTACCTTAATGGAGTTTTCACATGGTCCAAGCTTGACAACTGTAGTTGACGGAGTCCTTGCTGATGCAGAATCCTCTAGATTGTACTTTTTGAGGAGTTCCTTAAGATACTTGGATTGACAAATAAAAGTTCCATCTAACCATTGATTCACTTGTAATCCAAGAAAGAACTTCAGCTCTCCCATCATGCTCATTTCAAATTTGATGTGCATTAACTTAGCAAATCTCTTACAGAGATTATCATTAGTAGACCCAAATATTATATCATCCACATAGACTTGGACTAATATAGTATCATTCTTATGCTTTTTAGAAAAGAGAGTTTTGTCTATGACACCTTTAATAAAGCTATTTTCAATAAGAAATTCAGAGAGAGTGTCATACCATTTTCTCGGAGACTGTTTGAGTCCATAGATAGCCTTGAGAAGAAAGTAGACAAAATCCAAATGATCTGGATCTTCAAAACCAGGAGGTTGCTCTACATATGCCTCTTCATCCAGCTTTCCATTCATAAAGGCACTCTTGACATCCATTTGATAAACTTTAAAGTTAGAGAATGCTGCAAATGCCAGAAATATCCTGATGGCCTCTAGTCTAGCCACTGGAGCATAGGTTTCATCATAATCAATGCCTTCAGCTTGAGAATACCCTTTAGCTACCAGTCTTGCTTTGTTTCTTGTAACCACACCATCTCCATCTAGTTTATTCCTGAATACCCACCAAGTACCAACAGCTTTCTTGTGTGTAGGTCTAGGTACCAGTTTCCAGACTTGTTGATGTTCAAACTGATTGAGTTCATCTTGCATAGCAATCACCCAGTCTGGATCAGTCAGTGCTTCCTCAATCTTCTTAGGTTCCATCTCAGAAAGAAATCCTGAGAACAGACACTCATTTTGAGTAGCACGTCTAGTTCTGACTCCAACATCTGGATCACCAATAATCAACTCAAAAGGATGAGCTTTATTCCAGATAGTCTGTCTTGGAAGATTTGATCTTGATGATTCGCCTTGAAATTTTATTCCAGATAGTCCTTCCAATTTTATTCATTTCTCTCTGGTAGGTTGTTCCCGTGTTAGTCAATCCGAAAGGCAGCATTACATAGGTGTAGACTACCCTGTGGGTGATGAAGGCTGTCTTCAAGATATCTTTCAGATTCATTTTAATCTGGTTGTACCCCGAGTAGGCATCCATAAAGCTCAGAATTACGTGCCTGGATGTGGCGTCGATCAATTGATCAATATTTGGCAAGGGGTAAAGATCTTTGGGGCATGCACTATTCAAATCGGTGTAGTCGACACACATTCTCCATTTCCCGTTTGCCTTTTTCACCATAACAGCATTTGCCAACCATTTCGGGTACTTGACCTCGCATATGATTTTAGCTTTTAGTAGTTTCTCAACCTCTTCATCTATTGCTTTCTGCCTCTCTGGCGCAAAATTTCTTCTTTTCTGCTTAACCGGTTTCCTCTCGGGGTTGACGTTCAAGCTATGCATTTCTATGGATTCATCCAACCCGGGCATGTCTCTTGGGCTCTAAGCAAATATATCAGAGTACCATCGGAGTAATGATATCAGGTCTTCTCTGAAGTAGCCTCGAGTCCAGATCCTATCTTTATCTTCTTTGAAGGATCGTTTGCATTAATCAGAATTGTTTCTGTTTCTACAGCGGCCTCGATCTTGGCATGATCCATGCTTGATACCAACTGTTGGATCCGGGCATCTGTGTTATTCTTCATATAGACCTGACCTTGGGTTGTCATTTCTTTTTGGTTGCTTTCCCCTACTTCACTTGTTTCAGGGTTGGTTGCTTGCACAGTAGGATCGCCTTGGCCGAGGCCTATGCTCAATTCGATCTCTGCTGTGACTTGGTTGCTTTTTTGCTCTTTCGAGCTTGGCTTGGTTGCTTTCGAATCCGGGATGGATTCTATGATTAGGACTTCTTTTTTCTATCATCCCTTGAGTGGGGGCGATGTTTCTTAATACTTTGCTGTTTGCGAAGGACTACGGTCTTTCTCTTGTTGTCTTGATGAGTTTCAGCAATGACCAGAGCTTGGCAATAGCATCTTTCAGCGACCTCATAATCTCCCTTATTTTCTCCTACCTCGGTTGAGGTTGGGAATTTGATTTTCAAGTGTGATATATAGGTGATTGTTTGGATCTTGGTTAGAGCTGATCGGCCAATTATACCGTTATAGGATGATGGTGTGTTGATCACGTAGAATTTTATCACATGGGTCACTTGGTTTGGGGCCGATCCAAATATCACTAGCAAGTATAAGGTTCCCTGGATCGGGACCAAGTTATTTCCAAATCCATAGAGAGGGTCCTCTCGGCATTCATTTGAACACACGCTCCCTAGCTTCATCCGGTCCACAGTATGCTTAAAGAGTATGTTTACTGAAGAGCCATTGTCTATCAGCATTCTCCTGACCTCGTTATCAAAGATATCAAGTGTTACTATCAAAGCTTCGTTATGATTCGGGTTAACCCCTTCGTAATCCTTGCTGCTGAATGAGATTACCATCTCGGAGTAGGATTGGATTGAAAATACTTCATCTCCTGAGCCCGGGCTCCTAGGGGGAGAGTGTGACCCCCTAGGACCACATTCACTACATTCTTCCCTCTTTTTTGCCTGGCTTCCTTCTGGTTTGTCTCCCGGGAGATGTACTGATTCAGGTTACCCTTCTTTACTTGGTCTTCAATGAAGTATTTGAGAGAGAGACAATTCTCAGTTTTGTGCCCATGTGTTTCATGATAGTCGCATTTTCTGTTATAAGGCCTGCTCTCTGGGGGAGTCTGCATGGGCTTTGGTGGGTAATAGAATGGCTTTCCCTTAATCTCCTTTTGTATCTCTTCCCGGGTCCTATTTTGTGGTGTCCAGTATGGCTCTTGCCTAGGATCTCTGGCTTGCCTAGTCGGATCGGGATCGCTTTTTGATTCTGCCTTAGGACCCAGTCTTTGAAATATTGGAGTGTTTTGTACCACATTGGTCTGCTGGGCTTGTTGGCTCTGCTTGAACTTCTTCTCCTGATGGTAACCCCCTTTCGGTCGGTCATCAGAAGTTGTTTTCCTGGATCCTCCATTCCGAGTCATTCTCATCGCCTGGAGAACATTTGTTTCCTTTATGAACCTGGCTGCCATAGAGTATGCCGCGGCTAGGCTTTGTGGCTCTTTGTTTATCAATTCTATAATATACTGTTAGTGTATACTGAAAATATTTATTTGAAGTATGTACATTTATTTCTGGCCAGTTTATTTGAAAATCATTTGAATGTTTACATGTTGTCTAATATTATATATTGTGAACAATCTAGTATCAAATGGGATACAGAATATTAGATTGTTAAATACGGTTATATAATATAATAAGGTTCACAGCACATGTGGTATTAGACAATCCACTGGTATGGTTGTAGTATTATTTAGATTAGTTTATATTGACTAATAAATAATACTAGTATACTTTGTGTATATTGAACAGGATCAAATTTAGAATTGTTCCCTTAATACTGATTAAGAAGGAGAACTAAGATTCTATGTTATTATTAATGCTTAGGTTCTTAATCCGGAAATAGTAATTGACACGTGTATATTATTTACATGCTTTGATTTATATATGAAATAATTCTTTTGAATTATATCATTATATTTTGGGTGATGGAATTATATACATGGTGGATATTATTTATTGAAGGAATCCATGTCCTGATAATATTCGGGTTAATGATGTCCCCTTGAAAGCTCAAAAAGATTTAATTATGTGAAACCCTGCAGGTGGAATTTATTCTGGCATAATTAAATAAAGGTTGAGTGGATGATCAAGGATAAAAGATATTAATTAAATAAATTATCAGTAATTTATTTAATTAATGGACATATGATATTTTAAACATGGGGAATTTAATAAGCAAATAATATTGGAACCGAATTAATTAAATTACGGTATTAGGAAAGGTAGTGCAAATATTAATTCTTTAGTGGATTGAATTAATATTTAATTACATTGGGCTAGGCTCAAGATGTAATTAGAAGGCCCAACCTAATTATCCATGGTCCCTATTGTAGCCTATATATATTCTTATTCTCTTCTTGCTTGGCAATTGTGTGAAAACATATTGTAGCCACCAAGGAGCAAGAAGAGAGGTTAACTTGAGAAGACGGAGGCCACACTTCGCTCAAGGGAATTTGGGAATACAATAGAAGAGCGTGGAATCAACCATTAACAAGGTAATCCTCTTTTCGTAATCTTTATCGTAAAACGTGGTAACACCCTAAGTCCGTGGTTCCCAACATATACCTCTCATTGTGTTCCGGATCCAGGTTCCTCCGAAATATGCTTAGAGCCTCCCTCTCATCAAGATTGGAGACTTTATTGATGGCTTCCTGGAATCTCCGCATATAAGTTGAGAGTGCTTCGTTATCATATTGGCGGATTGTTTCCAGGTGACATATGTGCATTTCATGTGTCTTATTGGCTCTGAATTTTCTAAGGAAGGCCCCCTTGAACTCTTTCCAGGAGTGGATGCTTCGTGATGGGATCCTGCTGAACCATCTTTGAGCCCCCCCTTTGAGGGTGGAGGCGAAGAACCTGGACTTGGTTAAGTCATTGTGGTAATATATTTAGGAAATTTGTTCAAAGTAATTGAGGTGCTCTTCCGGATCCCCCAATCCATCGAAAGAGTCAAAGTTGTAATGTTTGAGATTTTTCTGTCGAGGGATGGCTTCTAGGGAGTGACTGAAGGGTGTAAGGGTTTCCCCAATCTCCAATCCAGAATCTTTTTCCATTTTTCACTGGAGCTCATAAATCATATCTTTCAGATCCTTCTGCCCCTCCTCTTCGTCGTCAGAAATGACCTCGGGGGTAAGGTCCCTTCGGGTTCTTTTGCCTTTTGTCTTAGCTAGGAGCCTCTCCTCTTCTAGCTGCATCCTTTTCTGAATCTTCAGCTCAAGCTTTGCCTCTTCTTCTCTTCTTATTTGCTCCCTCATTTCTTTCAATTTTTTCTTCCTGGTTGCTTCTGTCTCCTTCTTACTAGGCTCCTTTTGATTCTTTTTTGCCTTAGTTCCAATTCGGTCGAAGACAGATCTCCTAGATTGTTGAGAGTCCCCGGACTCTTCTTGATCATCTTCTTGCACATATTCTACTTGAGACCGGGCTTGTTCATCTCTGTAGAGCCTGATTGCTTCAGCCAGTTCATGGCTTGTTAAGTTGGTTATATGCTCCTCTGCAACTGGAATATTGGTATACTTATACTGATTGAGCTCTATGACATTTCTGGCATCCCGGGGTGTTACTATCATTTCCAAAACCTGGGTATGTTGCGTCAATGGTTGCTCCTAGAGGGTCTCTCGGTCTCCCCCAGGTTTTAAGACTATCAAGATTATCAAACCCTAAACAATCAAAACTAACAAACAAGGACGGGCTCACACAAACGTGGCCTAACGTAATGATCTCACACAAATGTGGCTAAAATGATCAACATTCATATTCAAGAGAGGGTATGGTTGCTTGTGTTCTTACAGGTTTAATATGTGGACTTTATTAAGAGTTTGCTGATAAAGGTGAATCCAGGGGCACCGAGACCCAAGGATGGAGCGCCCCTCCTTCTAGCACCAAATGATAACTCCGGTGAGTGGGGCGGCTCCTTCCGATGCCGTTCCTGGACCTTCTGGGTGTGAGTGGGGTGTAGATGTTGTTGGGAGCCTGCAAAACAACACCGGAGGGGGGTTTTGTCCCCGTGGCGCCTCCGGTATAAGAATAAGAAGCTGGTTGGGGAAGATGAAGATAGAGAGGACTAAGGTGGCTGTGTGTGTACAGGCTGAGTATATGAGAGTGTGTGTAATGAAAGTATTTTCCTAACCCCTGAACCCTTCATCCTTAGGGTATATATAGCCCCAAGTAGGGTTTAGGGGTTGGTACCTCTAGATCAGGGCCGTTGGTTCTTGGAGGCGGAGGACGCCTGGCTTGGGTGGATTGCATACACGTGTCCAAGGGAGGACCACCTTCAGGGTGTCCTAACGGCCTTCTGACACGCGCCGTGTTTGTCTGATATGTTGGTTATTGATAGCTGTCATCATCATGTGCCCACGTACCCTTACTTGGCGGGTTGTGGAATGTGCATGTGCTTGTTGGGACCCCCCTCAGGGTGACCCGGGTCCTGGCCTGATCCGGGTAGGCAGGTGATCCGGGTAATGGGCTGGACCCTGATAGGCAGGTGATCCAGGTCATGGGCTGGACCATGGTAGGCAGGTGATCCAGGTCATCGGCTGGATCCTGGCTAGAAGATGATCCAGGTCCTGGGTTGGATCCTGGCTGGGAGATTATCTAGGTCCTAGGTTGGCCCTGAGCCCAGGTCTCTCAACTCGATTGCGCTGAGTGAGGGGGGTCTTGGTTCATCAATTGAGCCTGATACCCCATAGATCCAGGTAGGGTCCTAGCCAGGTTGCTTATACCCTATCAAAAATTGATGTTAATTGTTAGACATAATACTAAGAATTATTATTATTATCGTGTATAAGTTTTGAAAAGTGGTATGAATTTCGTGAAAGGCAAAACCGATTATAAATCAGATTGTTGAACTTTATTAATTGATTACACACTCGTATACATTATAAATCAGACTCTTGAACTCCCAAAGGGATAAAACCTGTCCTTTGTTGAAAACTCTCGTACACTGGGAAGTATCTAGTAAGGGACCTCGAGAACACGTATTTTTAAGAGAAAGTCCAATACTAAATACAAAATAACCATATCTATTGTTATAATATAAAACCAAAAAGTGTTTTTTGGAGTTGAGCCTTCGGGTGCGCACTGCGAACCTGTGACCAAGTGGATAGTTGTCCCTCTTTAACCAACTGAGCCAAACCTTGCGGGCACATTGCATTGGACTTGCTTTAATAAAATCAAATTTTATATTTTTCAACATTAGTTTTTAAAAAAAATATATATAAAAGTGCCCTTTCAAAATTTAAGAAGATAAAGAATTATTTTGGAAAAAAAATTGGTATCCCCCTAAACTGTGTACCTAGATCCCGTGCTCGCAAACATAGCAGTTGATCTACTCTCTGTCCCCATTTATCTGTCTTGTTTAACTTTTTGTGGTCAAATTGATTCAACTTTGACCATAAATTAAACATCAACCTTTCATTATTTTGAAAAACCGAAGAATACGTGTTAAAGTAGATTACGTGTACTTTCTAATGATATAATTTTTATAATTTTTTCCGATTATATACTATATGAAATTTTCAGTCAATATTTGGTCAATTTGACTGCAAAAAGTCAAACAGGACATATAAATGGGGACGGAGGAGTTTTTTTTATGTAAAATTTTAAAATAGAAAATAAAAATAAAAAACATGTACATGTAACATAATTATCTATTGTAAAATAAAAATACTCATGACATATTCATTGCTCCCTCTTTTTTTTAATAATCGCTTGACTTTTCTGCACTCATTTCTAAGTGTCTTGACCGCATAGTTAAAATTATAATTTTCAAAATTTTCTTTTTTTAATAAAAATATATAAAATAAAATTTTATTTACATTATGCGATTAATGCATTTTAAGATGTGTATAAAAAAGATAAAAAAAGTTAAAATAAAATAGACGGAGTATTTTATAGTGATTTGTAAATAACAAACTCATAAATAAAAATGCATTGTTTAACGCAAGAGAGTAGTATTCCGTGCTGGTTGGACCTGAGTGAGTAATGGAGTATTAATAACCTTTAAAAAGAAAAGAAGTTTTGCTCCAAAGATGGTAAAGAAGGCTAATGAAAAATGGAGGATGTGTGTGAATTTCACTGATCTGAATGACGCGTGCCCTAAGGACTATTTCCCATTACCAAGGATAGATACATTGATAGATGCTACTGCTGGTCATGAGAAGCTGAGCTTCATGTATGGATTCAGTGAATACAATCAGATCAAGGTGCACAAGGATGACATCCCAAAAATATCATTCATCACTGACTTTGGTGTTTTTTGTTATCTGGTTATGGTGTTTGGTCTCAAGAATGCAGGAGCCACCTATCAAAGGTTGGTGAATAAGATTTTCAAGGGCCTTATAGGCAAAACTATGGAAGTTTATGTTAATGACATGTTAGTCAAGAGTTTATTAAGTGCTGATCATATAACCCATTTAAGGGAAGCTTTTGAGGTGTTGAGGTATCACAAAATGATGCTAAATCTTGCAAAGTGTGCTTTCAGAGTGAGATCTGAGAGGCTTTTGGGACTGATAATTTCCAAGAGAGGAATCAAGGCCAATTCCGATAAAATAAGGGCAATTTTGGACATGGAGCCCCAAAAACTATCAAAGATATTTACAGTTAAAAACAAATTTTTATTACTACCTGAAATAAAAATTTACGCATTTAATATCACCCATATTTATCTCTTAAAATACATCATTCACATCTTTGTTGACTCCATTATCATACACCTCATATCCATTCCCGCTGATGATGCAAACGGCCCGTTAGTTTCCTTTGTTAGCATCTTAGTTTGTTAGCATGTGGTGTTTACATTAATTTAGTCGTTAACATTAGTTCTTCCTTTCTTCTCGGTTAATTATTAAAATTTTAATCCAAGTGGGTTATGTACTTATATGTTTATCTAGTGATTGCAATATGGTCAAAAAAACCCTAGTGGTGTAGGTACTATGTACCAAACCAGGCTGCTACACATTACACAGTGTAGTTGAACTGTACCGGTCAATATTAGGATAGATAGATGACAATAACCGAATGAGTTTGTTATTAATAGTTGAAATATTAGAGCTACATTTTCACTTTCTCTTTTCAAATAAAGAGATTAAGTCTGGACTAGGAAACACGGCTTAACTACATTTACGATATTGTCCGTTTTGGGCTAAATATATATATATTTAGAATACTTCATCTTATATCTTCACAATGCGTGACATGAGTCCTGTTGGAACTTGTATACTGAGATGCATTGATATCATTGATTATATCATCCCCCGATCGACACTTCTACCTGTATTTTGAGCATGCACTAAGTTAATTAACATCTCTTTCAAAGCTCTTTGAATTTGATTCTGGCATAAATTTTTTGAAGATACTACTCCAAATTTCCAAGTCTGATCAAAGATTCGAAGCTGATCCCTCCAGTTAGATTCATTAAATTGCAAACGTCAGCTTAACACATCATGCACTAGGTTATTTAACTTGCGAGTCAAATCCTAATCGATACTACTTTAAACATACTGT
Organism: Apium graveolens; assembly: GCF_009905375.1. Taxonomy (NCBI): domain Eukaryota; kingdom Viridiplantae; phylum Streptophyta; class Magnoliopsida; order Apiales; family Apiaceae; genus Apium; species Apium graveolens. The sequence continues at coordinate 244,587,565 of NC_133654.1, forward strand.
CAGAATCTAAAAGCTCCCTCTGGTTGTTGTACTAGACATTAGTTGACATCTCATATAATCCAAAACTAGCTGTATATGTCTCTCCGCATTACATAATTAGGAGTTTCGAATTTTTTAAGTACAGAGCCTTGCTTAGCAAGTACTACCACAGCAAACAAAAATGAATGAAGCTGAAATGATACAAGCTTCGTCGTTTCATTCTGAGAGAGAAGCCGATGAGCTTGAGCTGCAGTGGGCTGCTTTCGAGAGGCTACCAACGATGAAACGAGTTAGAATGTCCCTGTTTGATAACCTGCAGGACAATGATGACCAAGGGAAGACCAATAAGAAAGTGATGAAAGATGTTGCCAAGCTAAGTGCAGCCGAAAAACATGTTTTCATTGATAAGCTCATCAGCAATGTTCAAGAAGATAATGCTCGGTTGCTTCTGAAGATGAAACAACGCATGGACAGGTAAGTTTTTTCTTACTGCTGCAATTAACAAAACATATATATTCAATGACAAAATCATATTGCCGTGAGAAAATGTTACTCAAGTTACTAGATAATTTACACGGTGCCAGACTTCCGTGGTACTGAAACTGGTAAAATGGTTAGCGTTATTAAATATAAACACAAACATTTTGCTGCATAAACTTGACTTAAGTTGTGGATTCAAGATAACATAGTGTTAAGGGTCTGGTTTCCATGTGTTTCTGGTCTGAGTTCAAATGTTTGCTTTCATTCTTTAACAACCTTCCCTGCCTTTCGGCAAAAAAAGAAAGATAAGTGCTTCTTATAAAGTATTGACAATCTTAAATCTCGCTAGGACATGTGTGCAAATGAGGCCTGAGAGTCTCATGTACAGTATTTTTGGCTCTGGTATTTAACATTTTAGGGTCTTTATCTTTTGTGTCATACCGTCTTCAATTTTTTGATGTTGTTTGCAATTTCTAAAGGAACCACAAATTCTTTAATATTAACAAAAAATCCCATGATACTTTCAAAAACATATAATCTCTGTAGTCGTAGGAGCAGGGTAATATTAGTCGTACGTACGTCGTACCATCCTGTTTTTAAGTGGGAGCTGGATAATGGTCTTGGTGTGTAAGAGATTACTTCTAGACATACTAGGGAGGTCTAGTTTCAAGTGTGTTAGTACTAAGTTCATAAAATATTTACACAATAAGAATTACTTACATTAAAATACTTTGTCTCCAAAGAACAAAAAGTAAATTATGCGCAAAAGAAGAGAGGGGATCTGATATTGAATCAATTACTTGTGGAGTGTGGATTTAAGATAGGTTAATTCTCATTATATATTTGGATGCAACCAACATAAATAATGGTAATTACAATAATACATGCTAGCCAGAAAATCTAATCAATAAGATTCCAGTCATGCAGTAGAACACAATCCTGCAGATTATAGTATGAACTATGAAGGTGCTCCTCTGGTACACATAATATATTAACAGAAACAGACTTCAGACTACATCTTTTATTTATTCACTTCAAGTTAGTGACGTTTTTTGCAAATTATAGTAACTGTTAAGCTAACTAAGTAAATGAGATTCAGGCGTTTGGTATGGATATGATTTTAATTTTTCGTACACATGGCATGACAGCTGGTAATGAATTTATCATTCTTAGTAGATGAACACCGACGACAACATTATCGGATGCCTTCCATAGCTAAAGTCCCTATGTTAAATGAACTCGCTGATTCAGACATGAAAGCTGCTGAAATTGATTAAATTTACCAACAGTACCAGAAAAATGAGAAAGTTCATGTACCTTACTTTTATTACCCATCTCACTTAGATTAAGTTCCTAAACTGATGACTCCTGTAGGGTTGGATTGACGTTGCCAGCAGTGGAGGTCAGATTCAGGAATGTAAATGTGGAAGCAAAATGTGAAGTGGTCCATGGCAAGCCTCTTCCTACTCTGTGGAACACTTTCAAAAGCATATTTTCTGTGAGTCGGACCAACTGATCATTTCAATCATAGACTACTAGCATCCGAAAAATGAAAATACTTGTTTTCACTCTTAAAATTTTCTATAGTGGTGGTGCTCACTTAATATTTATGGACAGGTTGTAAGATTATCATGGTGCAAGTCACAAGTAGCGCGGGTTCACATTATAAAAGGAGTTAGTGGCACCATCAGACCGTCAAGGTGAAAAAATGTTGATCTGACAGTAGATGAAGTATTTACATGTATAACTTAAGAGTAACTGAAACCATATAGCAAAGAAGAACTAGTTTTGCATGGTCAATTTGCAAAATGCATCGTCTGGTTTTGGCAATAGCATGATAAAGTCTCCCCTGATTTTTATTTAATTGATTATATATGTGATATATCTACAACTAAACCAACCTAAAATATGTACGACTACCAGACAAAAGTGATAAGTACCTTTGTTCTTTCAGGATGACCTTGTTGCTTGGACCTCCAGGTTGTGGGAAAACCACTTTGCTAAAGGCCCTTGCAGGAAAACTAGACAAGTCTCTAAAGGTAGTTAATTTTCCTTAGTATTTTTTCCTCTATTGCCCTACCAACTAAAAGCTATTTGTAAGAGAATTTATTGCTTAAATTGGAACTAATCTCAAAGCATTTGCTGTAATGTATTTACTCTTGTCTAACTAATTACTGCATCAAATTTTTTTGTAGAAAAAGACTAAGAACCTTAGGTAGGGATCTCTCATACACACACATCTATGCTAAATTTAAAGATAATCAAGTAAACCTGACAATATAACGGAAAATACAATTAAATTTTTAGATATCCTAAGATCGCAATTTTACCTTTAGAAGCTCTGCATAAGAAGCCATATAAATCCATTCAAGGGCTTTAGCATATTGTTGGCACATTCCATTATTGTATCTTTGTAAGCCCAGCAAATTGTTATCATCTTTGGTCAGGTTGACGGGGAAGTTACTTATAACGGTACAAGAGTGGAGAATCTCAGACCACAGGAACATGCAGCTTACATAAGTCAATATAACTTTCATGTACCTGAGATGACAGTAAGAGAAACCATTGATTTTTCTGCCCGTTGCCAGGGTGTTGAAAGCAGGAAAGGTAATCATTTATTTCTCATTACAGAAATTTATTGTAACTATTAGCTCCATACTTTTAGCTTTGTAATCAGCCTCTTTCTGCAGAACTCTTGGCGGAAGTCAGCAGAAGAGAGAAGCAAGCAGGATATATTCCAGAAGCAGATGTAGATGCATACATGAAGGTGCTCAAGACATTCAGTAGACAATTAACTATTATCACCTTTATACAATTTTCTTATATGAACAGTTTTTTTTCCTTTAACAGGCAATATCAATCAATGGGCTAGAGAAAACCCTCCAAACAGATTATATTCTAAAGGTAAGTTGCTCGAAAAAATAAAAAACCCTTTGGGTGGATTCTTATTTTTAATCAGTTCGTAAACGTGTTCATTTCTCAGATACTTGGCCTGGAAACTTGTGCTGATACTTTTGTGGGTAGTGTTATGAGAAGAGGCATTTCTGGTGGTCAGAAGAGGAGACTAGCAACTGGTCAGTTTATGGGCATGTTATGCTAGATGCATCGATTAATTTCAAGTTCTAGGTTTATAGGGGGACATGAATTTAATCAAAAGAATACCATGAACTATGTGGCTGATACAAAGGACGAAAAAGAAATCAAACTTCGGAAAACAATTACCTGGTTAAAAGCTAATCCTCATCAAACATAAACTGTATAATCTTAGCTTAATCATTTCAAATTTTCTCAAACAAGGGCGACAGAAGAAACATAAACTGATTAGAAAGTATACAAATATTACAGATATTTACCCATTCAGCACTGTAGCAGATATTTCTGCTTGCTTAGCTCATATCAATATCCTGTTTTACTGCCTTGTGCTCAACTTCTTGAACGTGCGCAGGGGAAATGATTGTGAGTACAAGAAGAGTACTATTCATGGATGAAATCTCTAATGGTTTGGACAGCTCCACTACCTTTCAGATTGTCACTTGCCTTCAACAATTAGTGCACATCACGGATGCCACTGCGTTGATCTCACTACTTCAGCCAGCACCAGAGACCTTTGATCTTTTCGATGACATAGTTTTAATTGCAGAAGGAAAAATAGTATACCATGGAGCTCGAGCTGATGTTCTCAAGTTCTTTGAGAGCTTTGGTTTTAGGTGCCCGGAAAGGAAAGGCGTTTCTGACTATCTTCAGGAGGTGCATTTATTCAATATTAGGCACTAGGCATCAATGTGCATTTCGTAACTTAATTCAGTTCATTATCTTACAGAAACACACACACACACACAATACATGCAGGTGACCTCTAGAAAGGACCAGGAACAGTATTGGTTTAATTCTGAGATGCCGTACAGATATGTAACAGTGGATGAATTTTCTAAGAAACCCGAGATGTCGCATCTAGATGGGAAAATCTGGCTACATGATGAGCTTCCAAGTACAGCTGAAGAATCCAAGCGTGACAAGAATCTTCCCCAGAAGGATAAGAACAACAAATATTCTATGACAAAATGGCAACTATTTAAGGCTTGCATGGACAGAGAAGTTCTTCTTACAAGACGAAATATCTCCACCAACGTAATCAAATCTACACAGGTGACTACTTTATCCTTCCCCAATACTTACTACAAGTCTACTTTTGAAACAAATCTCTTACGTTATGCGGTTATTGTCTCCTCTGGCAGTTACTCATAATTGCATTCATAGTGATGACCACATATATACGCACAATGATGGATATAGACTCGAAGCATGCTAATTATTACAAGGGTTGCTTGTTTTTTGGGATCATGCGGATCGTCACCACTGGCATTGTAGAAATGTTGATGACTCTATCTAGACTTACAGTTTTCTACAAAGAGAGGGATTTTAGCTTCTACCCTGCCTGGGCTTATGCTATTCCAGCTTTTCTAATAAAAATCCCATTTTCTCTGTTGGATTCCTTTCTCTGGACTGCTCCTACCTACTACGTTGTAGGATTTAGCCCGGAGATCGAAAGGTGAGCGAGCAACAAAAACTTTAATTGTGTGTCCTTGACAAAAATACAATTTCTAAAAAACTTTCTTCTATCTCAAGGTTCTTCTGCCAATTTCTGCTGTTTTTTGTTCTGCATCAAGCATCCTTAAGCTTCTTCCGAATGATTGCATCAATATTTCAAAGTGAGGCCATATCAACTTTTTGCAGTAGCTCGTCCATACTGATAATGATGTTCTTTGGTGGATTTATTATTCCAAAACGTGAGGACAATGTCAACTTTATTCATAGTACTTCCTGTCAAATCATGCCAACTGTTTGCTAATTTCAGATTCACTAATTGACAGATTCCATACCAGTTTGGCTCCGGTGGGGCTTTTGGCTTTCTCCAGTGTCTTACGCTGAGATAGGATTGTCTCTAAATGAGTTTCATGCACCACGCTGGGGAAAGGTGAACTGAGTCTAGGAAACATTAAAACTACTAGTAATCTATTGCTGATAAAAGATGAAAAATCTCCATTCTCTAGTTCAATATTTCATATAGATCTGTGTTGTTTATAGGTGACATCAGGAAACTTGACTATTGGAGAAGAAGCTCTGTCAAATAATGGATTAAATTTCAAGAGCTACTATTATTGGATATCAGTGGGGGTCCTCTTTGGTTTTACATTAGTTTATAATGCAGGATTTGTATTAGCTTTAACTTATCTAAAATGTAAGTTGTCATCTGTTGCATACTCATCATATTTTAACTGGTAGATAGCTGAAATGACTAACCGTGCATTTGATTTTAGCTCCTGGGACAGCTCGAGCTATCATTTCTTACGATAAACTCCGCGAACTGCAGCAAGATCAAGATTGTAAAGATGAGGGCAAGAGAGATAACAGAATTCACATGTCACCCCAGCTACATTCAATGGAATATAACGGTGAGATGAAACTAACTGCAATTTAACATCATTACACAGAAATACATCATCTATGCAAAGATTTTTATCAAAGGGGCAGATAACCAAAGTTTCTTCTGATATTACACAGTAGTGCCAGAAATTCAAGAACCAAAGAAGACGGTTTTACCTTTCGAGCCTCTGACATTGACATTCGAAAATGTTCAGTATTTTGTTGACACTCCACTGGTAAGTTAAACATAATCTGGTAAAGAAAAACCATGTTCTTTTTTCTTCAGGTTGCGCTGATGGCTATTTCCTATGCACTTATTTGAGCAGGAAATGAGAAAAAAGGGATTCAAAGACAAAAGAATTCAGCTTATTCATAACATGACAGGGGTATTCCGGCCAGGCATTTTAACAGCTTTAATGGGGGTGACCGGAGCAGGAAAAACAACTCTCTTGGATGTTCTTTCTGGGAGAAAAGACAGTGGGCATACTGAAGGAGACATAAGAATTGGAGGGTCCCCTAGGGTCCAACACACCTTTGCCAGGGTTTCAGGATACTGCGAGCAAAGTGACATTCATTCTCCACACATTACAGTAGAAGAATCAGTAGCCTTCTCAGCTTTTCTGCGGCTGCCATCTCAAATTGACGCCAAAGCTCGAACTGTAAGTTGGCTCCTGCGTATATCATGCAAAACTCTAAATAATGACATTGATCGACACATAACACAGACAGACACACACACACAAAAATCAAAGTCCAGCAAGAAATTAGGTATTCAAAAGTCCACTATATCTTTTCAACTATATCCCAAGAAATGAGGGAAGAATGTCCAAATTTTATACTCTCTTCACCTATATCTCATAAATGACATTACATTGCACAGGAATTTATTAGGGATGTACTTGAAAGAGTTGAACTTGATGGGATTAGAAACCATTTAGTTGGGACTCCAGGGAGGAGTGGCTTATCAAATGAGCAGCGCAAACGCCTAACCATAGCAGTGGAACTCGTGTCTAATCCATCAATAATATTCATGGATGAACCTACATCTGGTTTAGATGCTAGAGCGGCTGCCATCGTCATGCGCACAGTGAAAAATGTTGCTGATACAGGGAGAACAGTGGTATGCACTATCCATCAACCAAGCATAGACATATTTGAGGCTTTCAATGAGGTAAGAAGTACTTGTGCTCAAATATACTAAATAATTTAACAAAGTATCGGAAGTTGTTTGTAAGCTACATCTTAGTATCCGAAATGTTATTGGTTAAGCTTTCAATGTAAGTTTCCTGCCACATTTAATATAAACACACGAAAATTTACGGTTTCAAAGTAAACCGTTACTTGCATACTCTTCCCTTTACACTCAAGAAGATTTATTTATATGAATTTGATTCTTTTTCAGTTGATTCTCATGAAAAAGGGAGGGGAAATAATTTATTCAGGACCGTTGGGTCAGCATTCCTCTAATCTTATAGATTACTTCAAGGTAAACTTTAGATAGCAACACCAGATATTGTTTGTTTTTATTGAATGCAAAACAAGCTTATCGGACGAAATTAATAATATGAAATGCCAATCAAAATTTCCACAGAGCATTCCAGGAATACCACAAATCAAAGAAAACTATAATCCAGCAACATGGATGCTAGAAATCACTACGGAATCGGTAGAGAGACAGCTTGGTATAGATTTTGGGCAGGTTTACGAGGAATCTAAGCAGTTCAGGTGAGTTCAATTACTATTTATAACCTTTGATGTCCGTAGCCAGACAAGTATTGCGATACCATTCAAATATTTCTAAAGTGCTGCTGGGTGCATGTTACTCTGTGAATTTAGTCTATTCTGATTACATTTTATTATCAGAGATAATATAGAACTGGTTAAAGAGCTCAGAACAGAACCAGGACAGACGAGAGAACTTCACTTTGCTACTCGTTTTGCACGCAACATATGGGAGCAGTACAAAGCATGCCTCTGGAAACAAAACTTATCATATTGGAGAAATCCAGACTACAATATAAAGCGCTTAGGTTTTATGACCCTTGCATCTGTAGCTATGGGGGCACTTATGTGGCAAAAAGGGAATCAAATGTATGTTGATATCTACACCAACTCATCTGAACTTCAGAACTAGCACCAAACAGTACTGAAAAGACATACTAACTCAAATCTTTTTGTTGTTTGAAAAAAGACACAATAAACAGGATTTATCCAACGTACTATCATCAATCTTCATATCATTGCAAATTCTAGGCGTAACTAATTGCTCATCGATTATACCAGTTGTGGTGACTGAACGAAATGTTCTTTATAGAGAGATGTTCTCAGGAATGTACTCGTCATGGGCTTATTCATTGGCACAGGTCACCGTAAACTAATGTCCTAATATCTTTTCTACTTCTTTCTTGCATGTCTTGATGTGCTTTCTTATTTTCCTTTACAGGCGACCATCGAATTTCCATACATATTTGCACAAGCACTTACCTATCTGATCATCTCCTATCCAGCAGTAGGATTTTACTGGTCTTTTAAAAAGATAATCTGGTATTTTTACTCCACATTATGTGCACTTCTATACTACAGTTACCAGGGAATGCTTTTGGTGTCTATAAGCCCAGATGGAACTGTTGCTTCCACATTAGCAGGAACAACTTATGCACTTCTGAATCTATTCTCAGGGTTCCTAATTCCTAGACCGGTAAAAAAAAACTCTCGTCTCCTTAACAAACCTACTGCTTAGATAATATAAATAACATGACAATGAAATCAATATATGTAAAAGGTCATAACTAGTCCGTGACCTGGCACAGCGGATAAAAGGTAGACACTTGCTAGTGCATCAAATAAAGCACTCGTGATATATGTGAAACATATAATTCAGTACTCATTTAAAAAGCGTTATTATAAATCAGCGCATAGTTATCATTATTATGTTCTTGGATTCTAATGCAGGCTATTCCAAAGTGGTGGATATGGCTCTACTGGATAACGCCATCATCATGGATGTTGTATGGTGCTATTACATCACAGTATGGGGACAACAAAGAAGAAATAACATCATTCACAAAAACTGAAGAAATCAAGTCCTTCTTAGAAGATTATTATGGGTACCGTAACGATTTTTTAGGTGTTGTGGCTGTAGTCGTAGCCATATTTCCTCTTTTAGCTGCCTTTCTATTTGCATATTTCATCAGTAAACTTAATTTCCAAAAGAGGTGAAACTATGAAAGGGACATAATATCTAGCTTCACACGAGTTAGTTTCTTTTGTTCTGAAACTAATTGGACCTTGTTGCATGTAATTATATTGTTAATTTGTATTGTAATTATATGATCATAAACAATTACTTAATTTTTGTGTCCATAAGAGTATAGTAACAGCATGGGTGTAGCTGGGAATGTACGTAGATTTAAGCATTACACAGACTGTTAAGATTACCTGATTATACAACAAACTTCTCACAAAGCATATTCCAGGAGTTCCAGAGATTGAAAAAACTAAATCCAGCAACACGAGTGTTTAGTATTTACATAGTCTTCGTAAGATCACAAGTACAGAGATACCTGGTTATCTAACTATTGTGTATGAACTTGATGCCTGAAAACCTAACACCCTAATTGGGCATTAATTGCAAATTATTTTCGGCATTATAAGATTCATTGAGAAGAAAATAATGAATTAAAACTTGGTAAAATACATGAAGATATCAAAAAAAACTATCTCTAATTTATGATATAGGAATGTGATAGATGTTGATCATATTTTAAATTATCCAAGCGAGAATGACGCGGTTATGAAATCACATACGGATTTATAAAAAATCATTGAGTGGGTAATGAAAATTAATGGAAGGACCAGTCTTGAATCGGACAATAGCAATGTCATACAAAGCGTATCATCAAAATGTAGTATTTTAAATAATCTAACACTTTAAAAAATTATTTGTCACAGCACGAGCAAAACATATCGAGAATTATTTATACTTTACGTAAAGTCATTCTAAATGAGGTTAATTATGACTTTGGTGAAAAGAGAAAACAAGCTACTATTGATTATATTTTTTAAAAAAATTGAATTTTATAACTCATCTACATTATATATAATGAATATTATTATGCAGTTATTACTTTACATATTACTTGGGCCCTTAATGATTTTCTAATTTTTTATTATTTTATACTTTTAGTGAAAATATTATTTTATAATGTTGACCCAAGTTGGGATCGAAAAAATTTATTACTTACGCAATTTTATTACTTTATCAGATATTTTTAAATCCATATTTAATCGAGATTTAGCTGTAAAGTAGCATAATCTCGTACGGGCCATATTCTAGCAATATTTTGTACTGTAGAGGGTATGACTTATGAATTTCAGTTTACGGGTTTTATTAAAAAATAAAATATACAAGTCCATAATTTATTTGAAGTGTATGAAAAACATCACTCGAAACATCTTATAATTAATGATTGTTTACACCGTTGAATGATAAGATATTGGTACATTTTACCATTTTTTCCGGCTTTCATGATTCTGGTTTTGATAGGTATTCTGGTTATATGTGATCTTTGAGTTAAAATTGTGTTAATACCAATTGTAATTTATGTATGTCCGATTTTTATGGGTGTAAGGTAATTGGAACTTGTTGTATTTGGAATCGACAATGTCTTCATCCAAATTTAGTAATCTCATATTAAAGTGTCGGTAAAAATTTGTTATATTTATGGCATCGACGTGTAGTTAACAATATAGGTATCTAAATGAGAGATATCTATTTTTGAATATATTATAGTGTTTCCCGTGTTAATATAGGCCAGATCAGACATGGGAACAATTACAAGAGTTTCACAACTGTGTTTCACAATGTTTTTCTCAGAAAGAGTGCTCATGCCTTGGCTCTTTTGAAAACCCTAATTACTATTTCTTAGAGACTACAATGCTAATACTTGGTTTAAATTTTACCAAGTTACAAGTCTTGCTAGACACTAGATATCATAGTCTTCGAGGTACAACAAGCAAGATTGCTTCTTCATTCTCTTTCCTGTGAGCCATGAAAAATTGGGTTAGATTTTATCTTGATTTGTTGCTTCGAATTCCCTCCAATTTGTCAAGCATAGAAATGGAATGTTTCTTCTTCTTCTTCACTATCCAAGATCACATGATCGTTTTATCTTGGCTCCCATTTTTCAAACTGAGATCTTCAATCAGCCCATATTGTAATATCTGGGATATATCGTGTAATTATTTTTTCTAATAAATAATTATTATGTATGTTCAGTATTTATTCTGTGAATTATTTGTTAATTGTTAAATGTGTTTGGATGTTTAAAAATAATATTAATTGAGTATTTTAATTTTTATATGTCCAAAATAAAATATAAATAATTGTCATATCTTCCTAATTATTTTTATGTTGATTTATGATTTTATAGGAAATATATGGATTTTATAAAATCTTTTTTCCGAGTATTTAAAAACTATTTTATACAATCGGGAACCAACCGACGTCATCCGTTTTTATATTTTTATAACCCGAAACTCTTCCGACAATTCCTTCCTAACCTAATTGCAATATTCCGAGCATTTTCCATGTTTCGACTTTTTCGATCCGGCGTACGGTTTGTCCTGCGCGGGTCCCGACGCAATATTTTCGATACATTATTCATTTCGGTAAATCAATAAAACTCGTATTTTCGATAAACAGGATCTTTTTATTAAACAATCACAATTATCACCTCGTAATACGTGTAACCAGGCGCTGAGACCAAGACCGCAGTACAAATTGTACTGGTTTAGATAATTATCCCGAAAACCGGTAACGTTTCGATCAGTTTTAATAAATAAACGTACCATTTTGTATCTGGAATGACCCAAGGGGATACTAATTTTCCGTAATTATAAATAGCTTTTACCGCATTTCATTTCGTACCGAAAATCATTTGCTGACAGTAATTATATAATTTTCCAGAGAAAATTTATATATTCATAAACCTTTCTGAAAATCAAACCAACAATCGGAGTTGTTACCGGAATCCGTTTGAAAAGCTCGAGTACTCAAAACGAAGGTCTTGAGGTGTACTATCAGAATCTGTGTTCCATATCACTGCAGAATCAAAGGTTTATTTTATGGAAATTTATTTATTTTTGAATTATTTTGATTAAAAATATGAAGTTTTGTTCGGATGATTGTTTGGATGATTTGATGCTTGCATGTTGTAGAGTTTGTTTTCCTGATGATTTTCATATGTCATATGACTGATTTGGAGTTCAATAACATGTTCAAAATTGAGTTTAATCTTCGAATTTTGAAATTAGGGTTTATAACCCGTATCAATGTTTTTAATTGAAATTTAGGGCTTTTTGATCTAGGGGTTATTAGCTGTTGTATTATAGTGGGTTGTGTTCCTTATAAAATTTGCAATCGATTGGTATATAGCTCGTTAACAGAGGATGTCTGAATCGAAGGGAGTTGTGTTTTGAAGTTTTCGTCGGGTCACCGGAAACTGGTGAAGTTCTTGGCCATTTTCCGGCCAGGTCTGGGTTTATTAGGATAAAATGATTATTGGGATGTGTTTCTCAAGAATTGTAGATGATATCTGGAGCTCCTGAAGGTGTGACGATTCCGGGAACGCCATCTCCGGCGAACCCCAATCGTTTTCTGGCGAGCCCTGTAAAATTTGCAGTTTGGTACCTTAACTTTTGGGAACGATACAGTTTAGTCCCGTAAGTTTCTGGAAAGTTGCAGAAATAGGATTCATGTTTTAAAAATATTTAAAAATCATATTTCCTATTTATTTTAATTATAAAAATTCATTTTTAATTTCTGAAAATTCCAAAAATTATTATTTTAATTCCAAAAATTATTTTTAATTCAAAAATAAATCTGAATTAATTAGTTAATTAATTTCAGTTAATATTTAATTGATTAATTGGTCAATGAATTCAAAAAATAATTGATTAATTGATTTAATTAATTATTAATTGATTTTAGTTAATTATTTAATTAGATTTAAGTATTTAAAAATTTCGAAAAATAGTTTCGAGCTTTAAAATATTATTTTAAATTGGTTTCAAGACTCGATAATTATTATAAAATTGTTTTGAAGCCAGAATTGGCTAACCGTACCCTGTTTATTACTTTAAAATTGATCCAACGACCCGTTTTAATTCTGAAAAATATTTTAAATATCATTTTAAATACCCGAAAGCTTGTTTATGACCCGAGACTCCTTTATAATTGATATATCATTGATTGTTTGACGTGTTATGTGCTATATGTGACTTGTTGGTTGACTGTCGGTCTATATGTTCGGTGTTTACTTGTTTATAGCGTAACTTTCAATCCGTTAATCGGATTTGGGTAAAACGAAAGGTAGATAGAAGTGTATGTCGAATAGAATCGTATGAGTCGAGTTTTGATAGATACTTATGTTATGTGAGCAGAAGAGGCAAGGCGTAGGAAAGGGAAACATATAGTCGAGGAGTAGACGGTTATAATTGGAAGTTAGTGCAGTATAGCAAGCTAGTACCAGGCAAGTGTTCTGAACTTTCTCGAGATATGTTGTAGTTGATTGATAGTCCTATTTTATATTGCAAGTGCTTTGAAGCACTGAACCCTAAACCCTGATTCCAATTATTGATCTTGAGCCGTAAACCTTATTCTTTCTAAACCATTGATTGTTTTATACCCAAATGCAAACCACAAATATACGATACTACTCCACAAATACATACAAACTAAATACCAAACACAGAACCGAATTACTTACATATTCTAACCATTGTACCTTATGCTTTGGAAAGACCAAATCCTTGAAACCTTGAAATATTGATTCCTTTGTTATCATTTTCTTTCATTACCAAACATCCAAGCTTTGAAATTGCCATATTGATCCTTTGTGAAGGTTGAAACCATTTCATTATCGAACATCCAATATTGTTTATAATTATGTTTATTGCTTTACATTTTTTATTCTGTTATTATGTTAGAAATGGATTGTTTTATAAAATTATGGACCAGATTCGTGGTCAGACCATATAAATGGTCAAGTTAGGCCAATGTGTGCCCTGGATCCAGTAGTTAGAGCAGTGCTGTGTGCTTTGCTCGGGGTTAGTGCGTGACTAATCAGCAGCCTAACCTTGGTTTTTAAAATAAAAATATAATATTCAATTCTAAATCATAATCCATTGTTCACTTGATATCATAACCTTTTTCACTTGATGATCATTATTCTCAGTTTTGTCATTGTGACTTGCTGAGCTAGTTAGCTCATTTGTACGATGTTGTTTATTATCTTTTCCAGTTAAGAATGAACCAGTTGGTAGCGAGGATTCCCAGTCCAGTGCGAGAGCTGGGGGTTCAAGTTGATCAAGTTAAGCTAGTAGGCATCTTTTGAGATAATTTAAGTTTGTAAAATTTTGTAATAATGTTTAATACTCAGTTTTAAGTTTGAATAGTTGGGATTTGGATGGTTTGTAATATAAGTGTGTGTTTGGCTTGTGTGCATACTTTAACATGTTGCGGTTCGTGGTAGTTGGTAAGTAGGGTCACTGCATATTATTATTATTATTATTATCTTTATTATTGTTATAAGCAGGTTATAAATAAGGTGTGTGTATGTGTGGACCCCAAACTTCTGACCCGAGTTTGGAGGGCGCCACAGGTTTGGTATCAGAGCTATACGTTATAAGTCACTGACACAAGCCTAGGATGACAGGAATGGGTAGAGGGTTAGGATTAGAAGTAAGGAATAGAGAAATAGAACATCGAGAGGTTGAGCGCTAAGGTATAATAGGTATTAGTATGATTCGCGTCGTGGTTCGAGATTCTTATATTGCGATATGACTTCAGATAGCAGCGATGACCGACTCTTTCATCCCCGTATCAGCAGATCACCAGTACCACCAGTATTGGCTATTCTACCTCCACCTGTGTCGCAGCCCGTACCACTGCAGGCTATTCCACCCCCAGGCATGAGGCCACCTATCAGAGGACCCCCACCTGCTGATTCAGGCTTTACTGGTCATTCAGTTACAGGAGTACCTTTCCAGTTCTCTTCCTATCCTGTCCCATATCATCAGTTTGAGGCTTGCCTTATGGAGCAGCGATTCCTACAAGGTCAGATTCAGGAGTTATTACATATTATGCATACCAGAGAGGTTGGGAGTGATGAGAGGCGACTGAGAGAGAGGCTTCAGGTATTTCATAGAGCAGCTGCTGTGGGATTATTGAGGCTACATATGAGGACATCACCCTGATTTTCTAGTGGAGTGGGCTAAATGGGTTTTAGAGGAGCTTGAGGAGATTGGAGGTCCAGACTTGCCATAAGTCAGGGATCCAGAGATGGAGATGCTGATCAGAGTTGTTATGGCTATGTAGTATGTACAATAGTGTGTAGTATGTATCAGTAGACTTTTGGGTTGTATTTATAGACTAGATCTGCTGACTAGTGAGTAGGTTGTTGTACCCTTTTTCTTTTACTTCCGAAGCATCTTTACGCTTGTACTGCCTAAAACTTTTGATCTATATATATCAGTACCTTTTCCTTTCCAGCATTGTCATTCATTTTACTGCACATGTTTTACTTTACCTTATTTATTGCACCAGTTATACCCCTGTGATACCATGTACCCTGTTTCCCATAACTGTTTATATTATGTAAAACAGCATGCAGTTTACTTAGTTCAACTGTTACAACTGTTTCCAAAAAGAGATATTTCTGTTTTACAAAACTTTTCTTTTATGCAAAGAATTTGATTTAAAGGCTAAATAAGTTGTTGGATTCTTTACAAAAAAATTCCTCCCAGAAGAAATACCCGCACCAACACCCAGAATGAAGAAACCAACAACAACAATAACAACTAAGATAATACAAACCAGAATGTGAACCCAGGACCCATAGACCCAGCAATAGCCCAGATTCTCCAAATCTTGGCCCAACAAACAGTTCACCTGGCACAACAACAACAAAGACAGACCAACCCCCAGGTAACTTTCAAAACTTTTCAGGCGGTAAACCCACCATAATTCAAGGGTTCCTTAGATCCGATTGAAGCAAATGTCTTGAAAAAGGAAATAGAGAAGTCGTTTGCTCTAGTGAAAGTGAAGGAAAAACAGAAGGTTGAGTTTGCGAGTTATTACTTGAAGAATGAGGCCACCTATTGGTGGGAGACTGTGAAGACATTGGAAGGTACAGATGTTATTACTTGGGAGGGATTTAAGGAATTGTTTTTAGAAAAGTATTTTCCTCAGTTTGTTCAGGATCAGATGGAACTGAATTTTTTAGAATTAAAGCAAGGAAGTATGTCGGTGGCAGAATATGAGAGTAAGTTTGAAGAGTTGTCAAGGTATGTGCCGTCATATGTGGATACTGACAGGAAGAAGGCTAAGAGATTCCAGCAAGGTCTGAAGCCATGGATCAGATGGAAGGTAGTCATTTTTGAGTTGGATACTTATGCAGGAGTGGTACAGAAAGCCATGATTGCAGAGACAGAGAGTGAGATGTCACAGAAGGAGAAGGAAAGTAAGAAAATGAAATTTGAAGGGAATGAAGGTTAGTCACAACCAGGGAAGTTTCCAAATTTTAAGAAAGGCAAGTTTCAGCCAGGGAGAAATTTTAATTTCAAGAGACAAAATGCAGACGACGGAGGCCAGGGCAACCGTCCAGTTAATGTGAATCAGCCGAATCAGTTGAGATTAACTTTTCCAGATTGCCAGGTATGTGGGAAGAAACATGGAGGAGTTTGTAATAAGTTGAATGTGGTTTGTTTTAAGTGCAATCAGAAAGGGCACTATTCGAGGGAGTGCCAAAATCAGCAAGCGAGAGAGCCAGCAAATAAGGATCAGCCTATCCGGAATCCAGCAGTGAAGGTTCCAGCCATTGGATTTACGTGCTTTAAATGTGGAAATCCAGGACATATAGCCAGGGATTGCAAGACACCGGCCCCAGTTAGTAATGCATTGAGAATTATGGGATCTACCCCAGCAGTGAATGAGACTCCAAGGTCTAGAGTTTTTGATATGTCTGTGAAGGACGCTATTCAGGACACTGATGTCGTGGTAGGTACGCTTAATGTGAATTCTTTATGTGCCAAAGTGTTAATAGATTCGGGAGCAACTCAATCATTTATTTCACAATATTTTGTTAGTAAGTTAAATTGTCCAGTTGAGTATTTAAATGAAATCATGACTGTGAAATTAGCAAATCAAGAACGTGTATCTGTTAATCAAGTTTGTGGGAAATTTGAGATTGAGATTTCTGGTAGTAAATTTTGTGTAGATTTGAGACCATTTAAGTTAGGAGAATTTGACGTTATCTTAGGAATGGATTGGTTATCTAAGCACGATGCCCAGATAGATTGTCGAAATAAGAAGGTAATGGTGAAGACGCCAGATGAAAGGATAGTGACATTCAAGGGCAAGAAGCAAGCAAATAAGTTCTTAGCGATGATTCAAGCCAAGAAGTTACTACGACAAGGATGCGAGCATTTCGTGGCATATGTGATTGATAGAAGTCAGGAGCCAACAAAATTTGAAGATATTCCAGTAGTTAATGAATTTCCAGACGTGTTTCCCGATGAGTTACCAAGACTTTCTCCAGATAGAGAAATTGAATTTGCGATTGACTTAGCACCTGGAACAGAACCAGTATCCAAGGCCCCATATAGAATGGCGCCCGTTGAGATGAAGGAACTAGCGAAGTAATTGCAAGAGTTGTTAGAAAAAGGAGTAATCAGACCAAGTGTATCCCCGTGGGGTGCACCGGTATTGTTTGTTAAGAAGAAAGATGGGAGCATGAGACTGTGCATCGACTATTGGGAGCTCAACAAGCTTACAATCAAGAACAAGTATCCGTTACCCAGAATTAATGATTTATTTGACCAATTGAAGGGAGCCAAGTACTTCTCCAAGATTGACTTAAGATCGGGATATCATCAACTAAATATTAATCCAGAAGATATACCAAAGACAGCTTTCAGAACAAGGTATGGATATTATAAATTTTTAGTGATATCTTTTGGATTGACCAATGCCCCGGTAGCGTTTATGGACCTGATGAACATAATTTTTAAGGAATATTTGGACAAGTTTGTTATTGTGTTTATAGACGACATTTTGATTTATTCAAAGACAGAAGAGGATCATGCAGCACATTTAAGAACAGCTTTGGAGATTTTAAGGAAAAAGAAATTATATGCTAAATTTTCAAAGTGTGAATTTTGGCTACAGGAGGTTCAGTTCTTAGGACACATAGTCAGTAATGAAGGGATCAAAGTGGACCCAGCAAAGATTGAAGCAATTACAAATTGGGAAAGACCGAGAACACCAACAGAGGTAAGGAGTTTCTTGGGATTGGCAGGATATTATCGTCGATTCGTTCAAAATTTCTCAAGGATTGCAACACCATTGACAAAGCTTACACAGAAGAATGAAAAGTTTATATGGAAAGATAAATGCGAAGAAAGTTTTCAGGAATTGAAGCAACGATTAATCACGGCACCTGTTTTGTCACTTCCAGACGATCAAGGAAATTTCGTAATCTATAGTGATGCTTCTCATAAAGGACTCGGATGTGTTCTGATGCAGCACGATAAAGTGATTGCGTATGCGTCAAGGCAACTGAAACCACACGAACAGAAATATCCTACTCATGATTTGGAGCTAGCAGCCATAGTTTTTGCTTTGAAAATTTGGAGACATTATCTATATGGAGAAAAATGCGAGATTTACACGGATCATAAAAGCTTAAAGTACATATTTACACAGAAGGAGCTTAATATGAGACAAAGGAGATGGTTAGAATTGATCAAGGATTACGACTGTACAATTAATTATCATCCCGGTAAAGCGAACGTCGTAGCAGACGTGTTGAGTCGGAAGGAAAAATTAAATGTGTTATCAGTACCCACAGAAATATATAAGGAATTTCAGAAACTGGAATTGGAGATTATAGTATGCAAGCCTGATGAAGCAAAAGTGTATAGTATGACTTTCCGGCCGGAGTTGTTAGAAAAGATAAAAAAGTGTCAAGAAGAAGTAATGGATCAGGACATAAATCATTTGGTAGGTGAAGAATTGTGCACGCAAAAGGACGATCAAGGTATTCTTAGGTTTTCTTCTAAAATTTGGATTCCACCAGTGACGGAGTTAAAGAATGAAATTTTACAGGAAGCTCATAGTTCAAGGTATTCAATCCATCCAGGGAGTACCAAAATGTACAGAGATTTAAAGGAAAATTATTGATGGCCTGATATGAAGAGGGAAATTACGGAATGGGTTAGCAGATGCTATATATGTCAGAGAGTTAAAGCAGAGCATCAGAGACCAAGTGGATTGCTACAGCAATTGGAGATTCCAGAGTGGAAGTGGGAGCATATTGCCATGGATTTCATAGTTAGATTACCGAGGACAAAAGCTAATCATGATGCCATTTGGGTTATAGTGGATAGACTTACCAAGTCAGCTCATTTTCTACCTATAAATGAAAGATTTTCACTCGACAAGTTAGTCCATATGTACTTGAAAGAAATTATAGTTCGTCATGGAGTTCCTGTATCCATCGTATCTGATCGAGATCCAAGATTTAATTCAAGATTTTGGAAGAGTTTTCAAGAATGTTTGGGAACAAGACTGAATATGAGTACGACTTACCATCCACAAACAGACGGTCAGAGTGAAAGAACGATCCAGACAATCGAAGACATGTTACGTGTTCGTGTTATTGATTTCAAAGGAAGTTGGGACGAGCATTTACCCCTCATAGAATTTGCTTACAACAACAGTTATCATGCCAGTATTGGGATGCCACCCTGTGAAGCTCTTTATGGACACAAATGTAGATCTCCAGTGTATTGGGACGAAGTAGGAGAACGCAAAATACTTGGACCTGAATTAGTGCAGCAGACAAAGGAAGTTGTTGAAGTTATCCAGAAGAGATTGATAGCAGCACAAGATCGTCAAAGGAAATATGCTGATCAATCAAGGAAAGACATGGAATTCGAAGAAGGAAATTTGGTATTACTGAAAGTATCACCGTGGAAGGGATTAACGAGATTCGGAAATAAAAGAAAACTGAGCCCAAGATACGTTGGACCTTTTGAGATTTTAAAGTGCGTTGGAAAAGTAGCTTACGAGTTGGCGTTACCTCCGCACATGGAGCATATTCACAATATTTTTCATATATCGATGCTTAAGAAGTATAATCAAGACTCTAGGCATGTAATAGAATATGAGCCAATAGAGCTTTAGGCAGACTTGTCATATGTAGAGAGTCCGATAGAAATTCTAGAGAAAAGAGAAAAAGTATTGAGAAATAAAGTGGTAAAGCTAGTAAGAGTATTGTGGAGAAACCCAAAGGTTGAAGAGTCAACCTGGGAGTTAGAAAGTGATATGAGAGCAAAGTACCCTCATTTTTTTCTCAGGAGATTCTGAGGATAAAATCCTTTTAAGGGGGAAGGATGTAATATCCGGGATATATCGTGTAATTATTTTTGCTAATAAATAATTATTATGTATGTTCAGTATTTATTCTGTGAATTATTTGTTAAGTGTTAAATGTGTTTGGATATTTAAAAATAATATTAATTGAGTATTTTAATTTTTATATGTCCAAAATAAAATACAGATAATTGTCATATCTTTCTAATTATTTTTATGTTGATTTATGATTTTATAGGAAATATATGGATTTCATAAAATCTTTTTTCCGAGTATTTAAAAACTATTTTATATAATCGGGAACCAACCGACGTCATCCGTTTTTACATTTTTATAACCCGAAACTCTTCTGAGAACTCCTTCCTCAGTTAATTGCAATATTCCGAGCATTTTCTATGTTTCAACTTTTTCGATCCGGCGTACAATTTGTCATGCGCGGGTCCCGGCGCAACATTTTCGATACATTATTCGTTTCAGTAAATCAATAAAACTCGTATTTTCGATAAACGGGATCTTTTTATTAAACTATCACAATTATCACCTCGTAATACGTGTAACCAGGCGCTGAGACCAAGACCGCAGTACAAATTGTACTAGTTTGGATAATTATCCCGAAAACTGGTACCGTTTGGATCAGTTTTTATAAATAAACGTACCATTTTGTATCTGGAATGATCCAACGGGATACAAATTTTCCGTAATTATAAATAGCCTTTACCGTATTTCATTTCGTACCAAAAATCATTTGTAGACAGTAATTATATAATTTTCCAGAGAAAATTTATATATTCATGAACCTTTCTGAAAATCAAACCAACAATCGGAGGTGTTACCGGAATCCGTTTGGAAAGCTCGAGTACTCAAAACGAAGGTCTTTAGGTGTACTACCAGAATCTGTGTTCCATATCACTGCAGAATCAAAGGTTTATTTTCTGGAAATTTATTTATTTTTGAATTATTTTGATTAAAAATATGAATTTTTGTTCGGATGATTTGATGCTTGCATGTTGTAGAGCTTGTTTTCTGATGATTTTCATATGTCATATGACTGATTTGGAGTTCAATAACATGCTCAAAATTGATATCTGGAGTTCGGATGAATTGTAGATGATATCTGGAGCTCCTGAAGGTGTGACGATTCCGGGAACGCCATCTCCGGCGAACCCCAATCAATTTCAGGCGAGCCCTGTAAAATTTGCAGTTTGGTACCTAAACTTTTGGGGACGATACAGTTTAGTCCCGGAAGTTTCTGGAAAGTTGTAGAAATAGGATTCATGTTTTAAAAATGTTTAAAAATCATATTTTCTATTTATTTTAATTATAAAAATTCATTTTTAATTTCTGAAAATTCCAAAAATTATTATTTTAATTCCAAAAATTATTTTTAATTCAAAAATAAATCTGAATTAATTAGTTAATTAATTTCAGTTAATATTTAATTGATTAATTGGTCAATTAATTCGAAAATTAATTGATTAATTGATTTAATTAATTATTAATTGATTTTAATTAATTATTTAATTAGATTTAAGTATTTAAAAATGATTTAAAAATTCCGAAAAATAGTTGCGAGCTTTAAAATATTATTTTAAATTGGTTTCAAGGCTCGATAATTATTATAAAATTGTTTTGAAGCCAGAATTGGCCAACCGTACCCTGTTTATTACTTTAAAATTGATCCAACGACCCGTTTTAATTCCGAAAAATGTTTTAAATATCATTTTAAATACCCGAAAGCCTGTTTATGACTCGAGACTCCTTTATAAATGATATATCATTGATTGTTTGACGTGTTATGTGCTATATGTGACTTGTTGGTTGACTGCCGGTCTATATGTTCGGTGTTTACTTGTTTATAGCGTAATTTTCAATCCGTTAATCGGATTTGGGTTAAACGAAGGGTAGATACAAGTGTATGTCGAATAGAATCGTATGAGTCGAGTATTGATAGATACTTAAGTTATGTGAGCAGAAGAGGCAAGACATAGAAAAGGGAAACAGATAGTCAAGGAGTAGACGGTTGTAATTGGAAGTTAGTGCAGTTGAGCAAGCTAGTACCTGGCAAGTGTTCTGAACTTTCTCGAGATATATTGTAGTTGATCGATAGTCCTGTTTTATATTGCAAGTATTTTGTAGCACTGAACCCTAAACCCTGATTCCAGTTATTGATCTTGAGCCGTAAACCTTATTCTTTCTAAACCATTGATTGTTTTATACCCAAATATAAACCACAAATATACGATACTACTCCACAAATACATACAAACTAAATACCAAACACAGAACCGAATTACTTACATATTCTAACCATTGTACCTTATGCTTTGGAAAGACCAAATCCTTGAAACCTTGAAATGTTGATTCCTTTGTTATCCAATTCTTTCATTACCTAATAGCCAAGCTTTGAAATTGCCATATTGATCCTTTATGAAGGTTGAAACCATTTCATTATCGAACATCCAATGTTGTTTATGATTCTGTTTATTGCTTTACATTGTTTATTCTGTTATTATGTTAGAAATGGATTGTTTTATAAAATTGTGGACCAGATTCGTGGTCAGACCATATAAATGGTTAAGTTAGGTCAATGTGTGCCTTGGATCCAGTAGTTAGAGCAGTGATGTGTGCTTTGCTCGGGGTTAGTGCATGACTGATCAGCAGCCTAACCTTGGTTTTTAAAATAAAAATATAATATCCAATTCTAAATCATAATCCATTGTTCACTTGATATCATAACCTTTTTCACTTGATGATCATTATTCTTAGTTTTCTCATTGTGACTTGTTGAGCTAGTTAGCTCATTTGTGCGATGTTGTTTATGTTCTTTTCCAGTTAAGAAGGAACTAGTTGGTAGCGAGGATTCCCAGTCCAGCGCGGGAGCTAGGGGTTCAGGTTGATCGAGTTAAGCTAGTAGGCATATTTTGAGATAATTTAAGTTTGTAAAAGTTTGTAATAATATTTAATACTCAGTTTTAAGTTTGAATAGTTGGGATTTGGACGGTTTATAATATAAGTGCGTGTTTGGCTTGTGTGCTTACTTTAACCTGTTGCGGTTCGTGGTAGTTGGTAAGTAGGGTCACTGCATATTATTATTATTATCTTTATTATTGTTATAAGCAGGTTATAAATAAGGTGTGTGTGTGTGTGTGGACTCCAAACTTCTGACCCGGGTTTGGAGGGCGCCACACATATGCTCTGTCATATTTGATATTTGTGCTCTGTTTGGTCACTGTCAAATGTTATTTGCTACATTACCATTGACAGCGTAAGTTCTTTAGCCGTAGATGAGTTGATTCCCTAGTCGTAGATGAACTAGTTCTGTAGCCGTAGAAAGTGTTCTTTCTTAAATATTGATTGTCTCACTATATTTAAAACATAATTACATGGCATCGAGTATTTATAATTTTCCACTCTATTAAATTTATCAATTGAGTCAAAGATGACTATGAAATTAACAATTACAACACTCGCTATTATCTGAGATCTTCATGAAAAATGATACACATTCTTATCATAAATAAGCTACTCCACCAACGGTTATCTAGATGTAACTTAGCCGTTGGTGGTTACGCCTACTTAACAAAATATTATACAATATGTTTTGTCCATCATCAAAAATGTATACAATTCCTAATACCAACATTGAGTCTCCACATACTTTGAGGTTCTTGACCCTCAATGTTTCAGCTAAGCCAATTTCGGCTACCAAGGCCTTGTATTTGTCTTTATCGCTCGTCATTTGAGAAATCCAATGTTAAGAAAAACCCTATTGCAGATTCATCAGGATCTTGCATCACTCAATTTTGTTTTTAATGATCCATCAAAATGAAATGCAGTAGTCTTTGAGTATCATCTCTTTCAAATCTTTACATGTTTCCTTTCCCTCATGTGGTATCTTTTCCTGCCCCCTACTTCTTAGTTGTCAATGGGGCATTTCTTGTACAAGATATGCATTCACTATAACAAGACTAAGTCAAATTTACAGCCCTAAGATTTAGTTGTATGATAGTCTAAATCTGTATTTTGTATTGTATTTGAGTCTGTAAATATGTTAAAGATTAGAGTGGAATATTTTTCTGTGAACAGACTCAAGCCTAAGAATAATCTCTGGAAGAAAATTAACAAGATCATGCCTCAGAGAAAAAGTGAAGAAGTTTAGAGTTGAATAAATATATTTTAGGAAAAATGTTCTAAGTCAAGAAATCTATAAGTCACAGATAAAGCCATATAAAGAATGTTAGGGATTCGAGCATAAAAATGCAACGGAAAAACAAAAATTTTGAATCCCTACCGCAGGATCTATGTATGATGAACGGATAATTATAGAGAATAGATATTTATCTTAATAAAACTTTCCTTCTGAATATGATGAATGTTCTGATCTTGATGAATCAACACAGCAGCCCTCCTTTCGAAAATCTGCTCTTCAAGGTATCCACACGAACGTCCGATCGTCGAACAATTACCGGAGCCGGTACTAGCCGATTTGGTTGCCTCCATCTCTCTCTCTAGCCTCTCTAAGATGTAGAGCTGTTAGGGTTTTTCTCTAAAAACGTGATTAACTTCTTAACCCTAAAAATATACATTTTAATGTATATATATAGAGAGAGAGGAAATTCGGGCCTAACCCTAATCATAATGGGCTTCTAAAAGGACCCATTCTGATTTTGGGTTTATATTATTATTAAATTCGAATTCTAATATATATACAATTAATTAAGTCTCACTTAATTAATTTAATAATTAAATTCAAATTAACAATAATAAAATATTTAAATTCATAATTTAAATAACACACCGTTTTAAACATTCTTTATGTGTGACCCTTTAGGTTATTATTACGTTGGAAATAATTTTATTTTCTAATAATAAAAATTATAAACAATGAGAGACATCTAGTAATACATCATTACTCCCCAAGTAATAATAATAATTGGTGATTCAATTAAATCTTTCGTGAATAATTTACAATGTAATATAGCCCCTTTAGCCTTATATTCTAGATCAAACTCGAGGCGTGCATTATGTCATCATCTGTTAACGTTTAATCCTTCTTTTCTTGATCAATGAGTAAACTATAAAACAAATCAGTATTTGAGCACGACCATGCATTTTATAGTCTTACTCAATTAAGAGGCCAATAATATCACTCCTTTAATAAAGGAGGGCTAAAGCCCATCTCGATCATTCATATTTCTCATACGATTCATAATATACCCAATGTCTACTTTTATTATTACCCGGTCAAGGATAACTTTCAATAATATCAAAGTATATTAATTCTCATATAGAAATATAATAATTTCAGGTCAAAGGACCAATACATCATTATCACTGTGAGATTAACTTATGACACTTTAAACATGTAGTATCTCACAACGGGTCAATCCTGCACCATGTATTTAATACATGTGCATGTGTTTTGACTTTAGTATCACTATACCTATGATCAATGAGATGTGATCATCAGTCAACAAACACACTAGTCTCAATGTATTTATTATCGCCCCTTAACAATAATACTTGACTAGGGACCTTTAGGAATATCAATACTATTCTCATAATTTCATTTCTAAGTCACGTACTTAGAGATATAGATTTACATATCATATTCCAAGGACATTTATTAATCTAACATTTTATCGCAGAAAATAAAGATATAATAAATTACTACAGAATGATTCATAGAATCATAATTAATAATCCAAATGTTTCATAATATAAACATAATAGTATTGTATCTAGGGCACAAACACTAACAGAGAAGTGATTTGAGAACTCCAGAATGACTTATCAAGAAGTCCAAAAAGGCTTATAGAGAAGTCTCAGAGATATCGACAAGTCAAATGAAGATATGAAGATTGGAGATATCGATAAGTCAATTTCTCATTAGAGAACTCAGAGATATCGACAAGTCAAATGAAGATATGAAGATTGGAGATATCGACAAGTCAATTTCTAATTAGAGATCTCAGAGATATCGACAAGTCAAAATACATATAGAGATTTTAGAGATATCGACAAGTCATTTATACATGCAGAGATTTGGAGACCTCGACAAGCCAAGTTCACTTATAGAGAACTCAGAGATCTCGACAAGCCAAAGACACTTATAGAGAACTCAGAGACCTCGACAAGCCAAATTCACTTATAGAGAACTCAGAGACCTCGAGAAGTCAAACACTTATAGAGAAATCATAGATCTCGATAAGCCATTATAATTATCGAGATGTCAGTTCTCTATACAATAAACTGGAGATCTCGATATGAACCTCAAGTACAGAATGCAGACAAGTTAAATATTCAAGATTATCAATCAACAAATGATCTAATCACTTAGATTGAAAAGTCTACAAAAGCAGCTTGAAGAGTGCAAGATCAAGGGCCAAGATTAACTGAAAAAAGAAGGTCACAGACCTATAAGATTTGCAAAGATTCACTAAGCCAGAAATGGAAAGCTTTAGAGATAACTTAAAGTAGGGTTTAGTACATCTTATTTCATATTGTGTAAACCCGTGTTTACTAATCTATAAACTAAACACTGGTCATTTATTTTAAATGTAACTAACAGATCTAGATTTTCTTGTACTCTCTCAAGATAGAAGCTGAGTTCTTTACTTAAAAAGAACCCAAAAATCTGTAGCAAGACATACTTAATTTTAATACAAAGTTAAATGAGTTTTGAAAATATTGTGTTTATTGTGCATGCTGTATTAATTCTGTTAAACACAATATCTCTACAAATTAGACTACTGTGTTCACCATATCCAAATAGTTTGAAAAAGCCAAAAAATCAAGAAAACACATTTACCCCCCCTCCCGCCCATGTTGCACTCAATATCTAGTAAGTGGTAACAGAGCAAAATCTAGAAGAAAACAGATAAATATCTTGGAAGTATGAGCGCACAGATGATTAAAAGATAAAGATTTTGGAAGTATGAGTGCACAAAAGATAAGAAGTATTAAGATACAAGACTTTGACAGAACAACTATACCCTCTTGAAAAAGAAAATGATGTTGTTCATAAGGATGGCCAATCCATTAGATATCCAGATTCTCAAGAATGGCCCTTTCACCCTCATGGAAAGGGTAGATGAATCTACAGATGGAGACATGGTCATCCCAACTCATTTTGCACCTAAAGACCCTTCAAAATACATTGAATCTGAGAAGGAGAAAATCTCTCTAGATAGTGGCCTGCAACTAATTCTGATAGAGTCACTTGACAATGTCATGTACAACAACATTGTCAACTGTGACACAGCTAAACAGATCTGGGAGAAAATACAAATTCTATGTGAAGGAACAGAGGAAATTAGATCCAACCAAAGGAGAATACTAGTGTCTCAGTATGAGGGATTTATGGCAAAGCCCAAAGAGGGAATTACTTAATAAATGACTTGCAGCTACATGATAAATATTATGAAGCTGAGGAGGTTAACGTGAAGTTCCTGTTAGCTCTTCCTGATCATCTTAAACAGAAGATATCATCCATTAGATAAGGAAGAGACCTAAGCAGAATGCCACTGTAAGTTTTGTATGAAATCTTGAAAACTTATGAACTTAAGATGCTGCAATGGAAGTCATTAAAGGAAAATCATGGACATGTGGTTGACGGTTCCAGTGCCTTGGTTGTACGTGACAGTGAAGAGAGTGAAAATGAGCAAGATAATCAAGTTCCAGTTTTTCAAGTTGTGGAATAAAAGAACAAAGGAACTCAGAAGCAAGTTGTTTTGGAACTGGAGGAAGATGAATACTACACCTTGGATGAGCTAGATGAAATGGACCGATCTATGGATTACTTGGCTAGGAAATTTTCTAACATAAGAGTCAAGAATCCAAGGTTTTTCAAGAACAAGGGACAATCTTCAAACAGCAACATTTGGAAACCAAAAGCTCTGTATAACTCAGCCAGCAAAAGTGGCTACAAATCTGAATATGTGGAAAGATAAAAGATATGGTGCTTCAACTGTGATGAGTTGGGTCACTTTTCTACTGAGTGTAGGAAGCCCAAGAAGATGAAAAAGGATAAGGCATATTTGGAGTTGGAGGCAAAGTATGAAGCTCTCTTGAAGAAATAATCTGGAAAAGCTTATATTACAGAAGGCAAAAATTGGGATGATACTGATAATGATGATGAGGATGAAGAAGTTAGAAACTTTGCACTAACGGCTCTTGAGCAAGGAGAATCATCTACTTCAAAATCAGAGGTACCAACTCTAACCACTATTGATTTAAATGCTAGTCAATATAAGGAGACTGTTGAAAAGATGAGTTTAGAGGTGTTTCATACACACACAAGCATGTTGGCAGTTACTGAGGAGGTTAGTAGATTGTCAAAAGCTAATGAGAAGCTTGAGATTGAGAAATTAAATTTGGAGCTGAAGCTTATTGAGCTTGAGACTGTCAAGCAGGAAAATGAATACTTGAAGAACAAGCTGAAGTGTGCTAGTAAAATAGAAGTTGTGTTGAGGGAAAAGATAGAGAAGAATAAAGTAAAGTTGAAATCTTTCATAAATGCTTCTCAGTTAGTTGGTCAATATCATGAGAAAAATATGACATGTGCTACATAGCCATTGGCCTTGACTATGAAACCTTGAACAACATCAAGAAAACAGAAAATGACAGAGGCAAAGCAATTGCAAATGAAGATGTCCCAGTTATATTGAGGAAAGTAGAGCCACCTGTGTTCAAGGCATGTGAAGTCAATTTCAGTGAAGAGGAGTTGGACATCAAGCAAGAAAATGCAGATGAAGATAAAGAAGTGAAATATGAAGAAACCACTCCTGCTATTGAAAAAAAAAAGAAGCTCATGATTAACCAAGTACCAAAAACACAAGTCAAGAAGATATGAAGATTGGAGATATCGATAAGTCAAGAAGACATGAAGATTGGAGTCATCGACAAGTCATTTCTTCACTAGAGAACTCAGAGTTATCGACAAGTCTACATTCATTAGAGAACTCTGAGTTATCGATAAGTCTAAGTCTACTAGAGAACTAAGAGATATCGATAAGTCAAAATTCACTAGAGAACTCTAAGTTGTCGACAAGACAAAGTGAAGACATGATGCTGAGAGATCTCGACAAGCTAAAGTTTCATTCGAGAACTCAGAGACCTCTATAAGTCAAATTCACTAGAGCATTAGAGATCTCGATAAGTTATTATACTTATCGAGATGTCAAGATCTCTATGTGCCTACTTGTAGATCTCGAGTAAAATTCTCAAAGTACAAAATCACAGACCAATTCAATATTCAAGATTAACAATCAACAAACAATCCAAACAGCTGGATTGACAAGTCTACGAAAAGCAGCTTGAAGAATGTGCAAGATCAATGGTGAAGATTAACTAACGGAGGAAGATTAAAATTATCACAGAATGCTAAAGATATGCTAAGCCAGAAATGGAAGATCTACTTTTCTATAAATAGAAATGACAAGTGGCAGTTTAGAAAAGCTAATATCATGTCTTATTGTACACTGTATAAACCAGCAGTTAACTGAATTATAAAGTTAACACTGGTCCTTTAGTCAGTTGTAACAAATTAGATCAAATTTCTTGTAACACTCTCAAGAAGAAGCTAAGCTCTTTACCAACAACGAGCCTAGAAATTTTGTAGCAAAACAGTCTTAATTTTAATATAAAATTAAGTGAGTTTTGAAGATTTGTGTTCTTTATTTTCTGCAAGCTTAATCTCTGCATGAACACCTTTTACTACAATATTTAATTTACTTTGTTCAGCCATAAACATTAAAGAAAAGCCCAAAAACAGTAAAACACATTCACCCCCCATCTGTGTGTTATTCATTTCCTAACACTCAAACTCTTATAAGAGTAACAACAGGAAAAATTCTGACCGGAATTAATCAAGATCTGGAAAACTTGACAAGTCAAAACAGAGATGTTACAACTGTGATGGAATTAGACACTTTACAGCTGACTGCAGAAAACCCAAAACTGAGAAGAAACAAGCCTTGATCTCAAGGAAGGGAAATTGGGATGATTCATCAGATTCAGATGATGGAGTCAATTTTGCTCTCATGGAAAGAGCTAATGCTGAGGCTGACAATGCTGAATTAAAGGTACCTCAGACTACTCTCGCTTTTAATACTGATGATATATATAAATTAAGATTATTTCTTAAGTCTCCGCATGTTAATTTTAGGGATCAAACCTTAGAGAATAATATAATCAAGAGTGAAAACTCTGTGTTAAAGAAAAGGAATAATCACGTAGAAATTGAGTTGCTTTCCATGCTAGAAATTCAAAAGGAAAGAGATAATGTTGTTTATGTTAAGGAAAAATTGCTAGAAAAGCATGCTTATCTAGAGAAGGAGCTAGCAAAAGAAAGAGAAATCATTAAACTTTGGACTAACTCAGGAAAATCAACTGAGGAAATTATAGAGAATGGTTATTGGGGATCAGGATTAGGATATTCAGCTAGATCTAATTCTGATAAGAAAAGTGGAAAAGAAACTGAGATAACAGAACCAATAGCAAGGTCAAACTGAACAAGGTTCAAATAAAGACCATTAAGTTTAATCCTAGTGCTAATTTTGTTAAGTAAATTCATAAGGAAGGTACTATCTCAGCACCTAGATCAAACTTAATTACTGAAAAGAGTGAACAAGTTCACACAAATTTAGTAAATATTGGTTCAATGACTCAGAAACAGCTTAAGCAAAAGCTGAAGGATCTACACATGAAAGACAAGAGGTAAAGGTCTAGGAAAAATAGGAATGGCGAGGTAGGTGTTAATAAGAATGGAATTATGTAACCACATCTAATACACCTAGAAAGACCTATTTAAATTGTGGTAGCACTAATCGTCTGCTAATTTTTTAAGAAGAATAAAAAGATAAATGTTATTTCTTCCAAATCAGAGTTTAGTAATAAAACAATTAGATATAAACCACAGAGTCCTTGTTTTCATTGTGAAAGTGTTTGACATTCTATTTATACATGTAAAGAGTATCACGGTTTGTATTATGATTATTATAAACTGAAACCCTATTTAATTAAAGTAAAATTTGTTTCTGCATGTATAAATACTGATAGTAATGATGTTAACATAAACTCTGATAAAAAGTCTTTTGCTGCATATGTTAACAAACTTAAAAGGCCAAAGGATCCAAGCAAGTCTGGGTCCTTAAAAACACTAACTGATTCAAATTAATGATTGCAGATGACATGAGGAATGCTCTAGTCTTGGACAGTGGATGCTCAGGACATATGACTAGTTATAAATCCCTGCTATCAGAATTTGAGGAGAAGGCTGGCCCAAGCGTTTCTTATGGAGATGGCAACTTAGGAAAAATCTTGAGATATGGAAAAATCAAAGTTGGAAATGCCATCATTGAAAATGTAGCTCTAGTTGCAGGACTCAAGCATAATTTGATTATTGTGAGTCAAATCTGTGAAAGAGGTTACCATGTCAACTTCTATGAGGAGCATTGTGAAATTGTCAGTAAGTCTGATGGCAAGATCACATTGAATGGTGTGATACATGGTATTTTAAATGAAGCCAGGGTCTCCACAAGTATTGATAATTCAAAAGTTTGTCTACTGAGTAGAGTACTGCTACAAGGGCATGGAGATCATCTCTAGCTGAATGGTTGATTGTAAGGGAGGAAACAAAGAAAAGAAATAAGGCTGAAGCTGAAGAAAGAAGAAGGAGGCATGATGAAGAAATAGATATGTACATAAAAAGATCTGAAGAGTTGAAAGCAAAAGGAATGAGCAGAATTTCCAAAGATGGGAGATTTCTAAACATCAAAGCTGGTGGATTCTCAAGATTCTGTATAGAGTTTCTAGACGATGGTTATCCTAAGGCAGCAAGACAAAAACTTGTAGAAGCTCTAAGTGGAACACCTATCATAGAAGAACTTGAAATTTTTGACCACTTGAAGGATAAACTTAGAGAAGAAGCAGACACACAAATTGTCTTTACCTGATACTTGTAACCATTGAACATTGTGAATCTTATGTTGTACAAGTTGTAATTTTATCAAGCTTTATGTATTAATTTTATCTTCCGTCATTTTAAACGTGGGGTTAGTCTTGTTAACATGCATGAATTTATGTTAAGTAATCTTCTCACAAATTGGGGGAGATTGTTGTAAAAGACATGCCTGTACTTTAACAAGACTAAGACATTTTATCAACCAAAAGTAAGTTGTATTGTTATCTTAGTTTGTATTTGTACTTGTAACACTTTAAAGTCTGTAAAAATGCAAAGGAGCAGACTTGAGTCTTTTTCCTGAAACAGTATCAAGCCTAAGGATTCTATCTGGAAGAAGATCAAGAAGATCATGCCTCAGAAGAATTTGGAAGAAGCTTGAAGTTGAATAAATCTATTTGGATAAAAATACTCTAAGTCAGGATCTCTACAAATCACAAATTTAGTGTTATAGAGAAGTCATTCGAGAACTCCAAATGACTTATCGAGAAGTCAGGAAAGCTACAAGAGAACTCAGTGAGATATTGACAAGTCTACATTCATTAGAAAACTCTGAGTTATCGATAAGTTTAAGTCTACTAGAGAACTCAGATATATCGATAAGTCAAAATTCACTAGAGAACTCTAAGTTGTCGACAAGACAAAGTGAAGACATGATGCTGAGAGATCTCGACAAGCTAAAGTTTCATTCGAGAACTCAGAGACCTCTATAAGTCAAATTCACTAGAGCATTAGAGATCTCGATGAGTCATTATACTTATCGAGATGTCAAGATCTCTATGTGCCTAATTGGAGATCTCGAGTAAAATTCTCAAAGTACAAAATCACAGACCAGTTCAATATTCAAGATTAACAATCAACAAATAATCCAAACAGATGGATTGACAAGTCTACGAAAAGCAGCTTGAAAAATGTGCAAGATCAATGGTGAAGATTAACTGACAGAGGTAGATTAAAATTATCACAGGATGCTAAAGATATGCTAAGCCAGAAATGGAAGATCTACTTTTCTATAAATAGAAATGACAAGTGGCAGTTTAGAGAAGCTAATATCATGTCTTATTGTACACTGTATAAACCAGCAGTTAACTGAATTATAAAGTTAACACTAGTCCTTTAGTCAGTTGTAAAAATTTAGATCAAATTTCTTGTAACACTCTCAAGAAGAAGCTAAGCTCTTTATCAACAACGAGCCTAGAAATTTTGTAGCAAAACATTCTTAATTTTAATATAAAATTAAGTGAGTTTTGAAGATTTGTGTTCTTTATTTTCTGCAAGCTTAATCTCTGCATGAACACCTTTTACTACAATATTTAATTTACTTTGTTCAGCCATAAATGTGGCGCCCTCCAAACCCGGGTCAGAAGTTTGGGGTCCACACAAACACCTAAATTATAACCTGCTTATAACAATAATAAAGATAATAATAATAATATATGCAATGACCCTACTTACCAATCACCACGGACCGCAACAGGTTAAAGTATGCACACAAGCCAAACACACTATATATTACAAACCGTTCAAATCCCAACTATTTCAAATTCAAACTGAGTATTAAACATTATTGCAAACTTTTACAAACTTAAATTATTCCAAAAGAAGCCTACTAGCTCAGCTTTCTCAACATGAACCCCTAGCTCTTGCGCTGGACTGGGGATCCTCTTTACCAACTGGTTCCTTTTTAACTGGAAAGAATATAAACAACATCGCAAAAATGAGCTAACTAGCTCAGCAAGTCACAATGACAAAACTGAGAATAATGATCATCAGGTGAATATGTTTATGATATCAAGTGAACAATGGATTATGATTTAGAATTGGATATTATAGTTTTAATTTAAAAAAACTAAGGTTAGGCTGCTGATCAGTCACGCACTAACCCCGAGCAAGGCACACAACATTGCTCTAACTACTGGATCCAAGACACACATTGGCCTAACTTGACCATTATATGGTCTGACCACGAATCTGGTCCACAATTTTATAAAAACAATCCAATTCTAACATAATAACAGAATATGCAATAATAAACAATAACCGAAATTATTAACAACAATAAATGTTTAACAATGAAAGGGTTTCAATCCTTGTAAGGATCAACAAGGTACTTTCAAAGCTTGAATGTTGGGTAATGAAAGAATTGGATAACAAAAGAAACAACGTTTCAGGGTTTCAAGGATTTGGTCTTTCAAAGCATAAGATATCATGGATTGAGTATATAATAATTCAGTTCAGTGTCTGGTATTTAGTTTGTATGTATTTGTGGAGTAGTATCGTAGATTTGTGGTTCTTGTTTGGGTATACAATAATCAATGGATTAGAAAGAATATGGTTCATAGCTCAAGAACAATAACTGAAATCAGGATTTAGGTTTCCATGCTTCAAAGCACTTGCAATGTTAACAAGACTATCAAGAATTACAATATCTCGAGAAAGTTCAGAACACTTGCCTGATATTAGCTTACTATCCTGCACGTGCTTTCAATCTCAATCGTCTTACTCCTCAACTACCTGTTTCCCTTTCCTACGCCTTGCCTCTTCTGCTCACATATCATAAGCATCTATCAATCATCAACTCACAGGATTCTATTCAACACATACTTCTATCTACCCTTCGTTTTACCCAAATCCGATTAACGGATTGAAATCTATGCAATAACCAAGTAAACACCGAATATATAGACCGATAGTCAAACAACAGGTCACGTATAACACATAATACATCACGTAATCAATGACATATCATCTATAAAGAAGTCTCGGGTCATAAATATGCTTTCGGGTATTTAAAATGATTTTTAAAACATTTTTCGGTATTAAAACGGGTCGTTGAATCAATTTCGGAATAATAAACAGCGTTCGGTTGGCCCATTCTGGCTCCGAAATAATTTTAGAATAATTATCGAGCCTTGGAAATAATTTAGAATAATATTTTAAAGCTCGAAACTATTTTTCAGAATTTTTAAATCATTTTTAAATCATTTTTAAATAATTAAATCTAATTAAATAACTAATTAAAATCAATTAATAATTAATTAAATCAGTTAATCAATTAATTTTCGAATTAATTGACCAATTAATCAATTATAAATTAACTGAAATTAATTAACTAATTAATTCAGATTTATTTGTGAATTAAAAATAATTTTCGGAATTAAAATAATAATTTTCAGAATTTTCAGAAATTAAAAATGAATTTTTATAATAAAAATAAATAGGAAATATGATTTTTAAACATTTTATAAACAGGAATCCTATTTTTGAAAACTTTGCAAACTACAGGGACTAAACTTCACCATCTTCAAAAATACAGGGACTAAACTGTAATTTTGCAGTTTCAGTCGCCGGAAAATCGGGGGTGGCCGGAAAAGACGATCCCGGCGTCCTCACCCCACCAACACCTCCAGATCAACACTACACAACACCAGGAACTTGTTCATGCATTCAAAACATTCTAATCATCCCTGTTCTGGCCGGAAATTGGCCAAGAACATCGCCAGTTTTCGGCGAACATCGCAAATCTTTAAAACACAACTCCCTTCGATTCAAGCATCCTCTGTTAACGAGCTATATATCAATCGATTGCAAATTTTATAAGGAACACAACCCACTATAAATCAACAGTTAATAACCCCTGAATCAAAAACCCCCAAATTTCAATTGAAAACATTCATACGGGTTATAAACCCTAATTTTGAAATTCGAAAATTAAACCCACTTTTGAGCATGTTATTGAACTCCAAATCAGACGTATGACATATGAAAATCATCAGGAAAACAAGCTCTACAACATGCAATCATCAAATCACACAAACAATCATCCGAACAAAAATTCATATTTTTAATAAAATAAATTCGAAAATAAATAAATTTTTAGAAAAATAACCTTGATTTCTGCAGTGAAACAAAGCTCAGAATCTGATAGAACACCTCAAATCCTTCGTTTTGGTTACTCAAGCTTTAAAAACAGAGATCGGTAACGCCTTCGTTTTGCTGTTTGATTCTTAGAACAGTTTTAAGAAATTAGGGCTTTTCTTTGAAAATTATATAATTAACTATCTGCAAATGATTTTGATACGAAATAAAATACGGTAAAAGACTATTTATAATTATGGAAAATTTGTATTCCGTTGGATCATTCCGGATATAAAACGGTACGTTTATTTGTAAAAACTGATCCAAACGGTATCGGTTTTCGGGATAATTATCCAAATCAGTACAATTTGTACTGCGGTCTTGGTCTCAGCGCCTGGTTACACGTATTACGAAGTGATAATTGGGATAGTTTAATAAAAAGCTCCCGTTTATCGAAAATACGGGTTTTATTGATTTACCGAAACGAATATTGTATCGAAAATGTTGCGCCGAGACCCGCGCAGGACAAACCGTAAGCCGGATCGAAAAAGTCAAAACATGGAATATGCTCGGAATATTACAATTAGGTTAGGAAGGAGTTCTCAAACGAGTTTCGGGTTCCAAAAACGTAACAACGGTTGACGTCGGTTGGTTCCCGTTTTTATAAAATAGATTTTAATTACCCGGAAAAAGATTTTAGAAATTTCATATGATTCTTATAAATCCATAAACCAACATAAAAATAATTAGGAAAATATGACAATTATCTATATTTTATTTTGGACATATAAAAATTAAAATACTCAATTAATATTATTTTTGAATATTCAAGTACAGATAACACTTAACAATTAACTCACAGAATAGATACTGAACACACATAATAATTATATAATAGCAAAAATAATTACACGATATATCCCGGATATTACATCATTCCCCCCTTAAAAGGATTCTGTCCTCAGAATCTCTAAGAAAACAAATGAGGGTACTTTTCTTTCATATCACTTTCTAACTCCCAGGTTGACTCTTCAACCTTTGGGTTTCTCCACAATACTCTTACTAACTTTACCACTTTATTTCTCAATACTTTCTCTCTTGCCTCTAGAATCTCTATCGGACTCTCTACATATGATAAATCTGCCTGAAGCTCTATTGGCTCATATTCTATTACATGCCTGGAGTCTGGATTATATTTCTTGAGCATCGATACATGAAAAACATTATAAATGTGCTCCATGTGCGGAGGTAACGCCAATTCGTAAGCTACTTTACCAACGCGCTTTAGGATCTCAAAAGGTCCGACATATCTTGGGCTTAGCTTCCCTTTCTTTCCAAACCTCGTTAGTCCTTTCCATGGTGATACTTTCAGTAATACCAAGCTTCCTTCTTCAAATTCCATGTCTTTCCTTGATTGGTCTGCATATTTCCTCTGACGATTTTGAGCGGCTATTAATCTTTTCTGGATAAGTTTAACAACTTCCTTTGTCTGTTGTACCAGTTCAGGTCCAAGTATCTTACGTTCTCCTACTTCGTCCCAATATATTGGAGATCTACATTTGCGTCCATAAAGGGCTTTATAGGGTGGCATTCCAATGCTGGCATGATAACTGTTGTTGTAAGCAAACTCTACCAGAGGTAAATGTTCGTCCCAACTTCCTTTGAAATCAATCGCACAAACACGTAACATATCCTCGATTGTCTGGATCGTTCTTTCACTTTGGCCATCCGTTTGGGGGTGATAAGCTGTACTCATTTTCAGTCTTGTTCCCAAACATTCTTGAAAACTCTTCCAGAATCTTGAATTAAACCTTGGATCTCGATCAGATACGATAGACACTGGAACTAATGATTAACTATAATTTTCTTTAGGTACATATGGACCAACTTGTCGAGCAAAAATCTTTCATTTATAAGCAGAAAATGAGCTGACTTGGTAAGTCTATCCACTATAACCCAAATGGCATCATGATTAGCCCTTGTCCTTGGTAATCCAACTATGAAATCCATGGTAATATGTTCCCACTTCCACTCTGGAATCTCCAATGGCTATAGCAATCCGCTTGGTCTTTGATGCTCTGCTTTAACTCTCTGACAGGTATAACATTTGCTAACCTATTCCGCAATTTCTCTCTTCATATCTGGCCACCAATAATTTTTCTTTAAATCTCTGTACATTTTGGTACTCCCTGGATGGATGGAATATCTTGAACTATGTGCTTCTTGTAAAATTTCATTCTTTAACTCCGTCACTGGTGGAATCCAGATTCTAGATGAAAATCTCAAAATGCCTTGATCATCCTTTTGCGTGCATAATTCTTCACCTACCAAACGATTTATATCTTGATCCATTACATCTTTCTGACATTTCTTTATTTTCTCCAACAACTCTGGCTGGAAAGTCATACTGTACACTTTCGCTTCTTTAGGTTCGCAAACTCTAATTTCCAATTCCAATTTCTGAAATTCCTTATATATATCTTCAGGTACTGATAACTCATTTAACTTTTCCTTCCGACTTAATGCGTCTGCCACCACGTTCGCCTTACCGGGATGATAATTAATCGAGCAATCATAATCCTTGATCAATTCTAACCATCTCATTTGCCTCATATCAAGTTCCTTCTGGGTAAATATATATTTCAAACTTTTGTGATCCGTGAAAATCTCACACTTTTCTCCATACAAATAATGTCTCCAAATCTTCAAAGCAAAAACAATAGCTGCTAGCTCCAAGTCATGAGTAGGATACTTTTGTTCGTGTGGTTTCAATTGCCTTGACGCATACGCAATCACCTTGTCGTGCTGCATAAGAACACATCCTAATCCTTTGTAGGAAGCATCGCTATAAATTACGAAATTCCCTTGATCGTCTGGAAGTGACAACACAGGTGTTGTGATTAATCTCCGCTTCAATTCCTGAAAACTTTCTTCGCACTTGTCATTCCATATAAACTTTTCATTCTTTCGTGTAAGCTTTGTTAATGGTGTGGCAATCCTTGAGAAATTTTGAACGAATCGTCAATAATATCCTGCCAATCCCAAGAAACTTCTTACCTCAGTGGGTGTTCTCGGTCTCTCCCAATTCGTAATTGATTCGATCTTTGCCGGGTCCACTTTGATCCCTTCGTTACTGACTATGTGTCCTAAGAACTGAACTTCTTGTAGCCAAAACTCACACTTCGACAATTTAGCATATAACTTCTTTTTCCTTAAAATCTCCAAAGTTATCCTTAAATGTTCCGCATGATCCTCCTCCGTCTTTGAATAGATTAAAATATCGTCTATAAATACTATAACGAACTTGTCCAAATATTCCTTGAAAATTCTGTTCATCAGGTCCATAAACGCTGCTGGGGCGTTGGTCAATCCAAAATACATCACTAAAAACTCGTAATGTCCATACCTTGTTCTGAAAGCTGTCTTTGGTATATCTTCTGGTTTGATCTTCAGTTGATGATATCCCGATCTTAAATCGATCTTGGAGAAATACTTGGCTTCCTTCAATTGGTCAAACAAATCATCAATTCTGGGTAACGGATACTTATTCTTGATTGTCAACTTGTTGAGCTCCCTATAGTCGATGCACAGTCTCATGCTTCCATCTTTCTTCTTGACAAATAATACCGGTGCACCCCACGGGGATACGCTGGGTCTGATTACTCCTTTCTCTAACAATTCCTGCAATTGCTTTGCTAGCTCTTTCATCTCAACAGGCGCCATTCTGTACGGGGCCTTGGATACTGGTTCTGTTCCAGGTGCTAAGTCGATCGCAAATTCAATTTCTCTATCTGGAGGAAGTCCTGGCAATTCGTCGGGAAATACGTCTGGAAATTCATTCACTACTGGGATATCTTTATGTTTTGTTGGCTCCTGACTTTTGTCAATCACGTATGCTACAAAATGCTCGCATCCTTGCCGTAGTAACTTCTTGGCTTGAATCATCGTTAAGAACTTCTTTACTTGTTTCTGACCTTTGAACTTTACTATTCTTTCGTCTGGCATTTTAACCATTACTTTCTTATTTCGACAATCTATCTGAGCATCATGCTTAGATAACCAATCCATCCCTAATATCACATCAAATTCTCCTAACTTAAATGGTATCAAATTTACACAAAACTTATTACCAAAAATCTCAACCTCACAATTCTCACAAACTTGATTCACAGCTACATGTTCTTGATTTGCTAACTCCACAGTCATTATTTCATTTAAGCACTCAACTGGACAATTTAATTTACTAACAAAATCTTGTAAAACAAACGATCGAGTTGCTCCCGAATCTATTAACACTTTGGCACATAAAGAGTTCACATTAAGCGTACCTGCCACGACATCCGTATCCTGGATCGCATCCTTCACCGACATGTCAAAAACTCTAGCCCTCGGAGTCTCATTCACTGTTGGGGTAGATCCCATAATTCTCAATGCATTACTGACTGGGGCTGGTGTCTTGCAATCCCTGGCCATATGTCCTGGCTTCCCACATTTAAAGCATGTAAATCCAATGACTGGAACTTTCACTGCTGGATTCCGGATAGGTTGATCTTTATTTGCTGGCTCTCTTGCTGGCTGATTTCGGCACTCCCTCGGGTAGTGCCCTTTCTGGTTGCATTTAAAACAT
Organism: Apium graveolens; assembly: GCF_009905375.1. Lineage (NCBI taxonomy): Eukaryota > Viridiplantae > Streptophyta > Magnoliopsida > Apiales > Apiaceae > Apium > Apium graveolens. The sequence continues at coordinate 244,628,332 of NC_133654.1, forward strand.
ACCACATTCAACTTGTTACAAACTCCTCCATGCTTCTTTCCACATACTTGACAATCTGGAAAAGTTAATCTCAACTGATTCGGCGGATTCACATTAGCTGGACGATTGCCCTGTCCTCCGTCTCCTGCATTTTGTCTCCTGAAATTAAAATTTCTCCCTGGCTGAAACTTGCCCTTCTTAAAATTTGGAAACTTCCCCGTTTGTGACTGACCCTCACTTCCCTCAACTTTCCTTTTCTTGCTTTCCTTATCTTTCTGGAACATCTCACTCTCTGTCTCTGCGATCATAGCCTTCTGTACAACCCCGGCATAGGTATCCAATTCAAAAATAGCTACCTTCCCCCTGATCCATGGCTTCAAGCCTTGCTGGAATCTCTTAGCTTTCTTTTTATCAGTATCAACATACGATGGCACATACCTTGACAATTCCTCAAACTTCCCCTCATAATCTGTTACCGACATATTCCCTTACGTTAACTCTAAAAACTTTAGCTCCATTTGATCTTGAACAAACTGAGGAAAATACTTTTCTAAAAACAATTCCTTGAACCTTTCCCAACTAATAACATCTGTGCCTTCCAATGTCTTCACCATTTCCCACCAATAGGTGGCCTCATTCTTCAGATAGTAACTTGCAAACTCAACCTTCTGTTCCTCTTTCACTTTCACTAAGGCAAATGCCTTTTCTATTTCCTTTAACCAAACATTTGCTTCAATTGGCTCTAAGGAACCCTTGAATTCTGGTGGGTTTATTGCCTGAAAAGTTTTGAAAGTTACCTGGGGATTGGTCTGTCTTTGTTGTTCTGCCAGGTGAACTGTTTGTTGGGCCAAGATTTGAAGAATCTGGGCTATTGCTGGGTCCATGGGTCCTGGGTTCACATTCTGGGTTGTATCATCTTGGTTATTATTGTTGTTGGTTTCTTCATTCTGGGTGTTGGTGCGGGTATTTCTTCTGGGAGGCATTTTCTGTAAAGAATCAATCAACTTATTTAGCTTTTGAATCAATCTTTTACATAAAAGAATAGTTTTGCGAAACAGAAATATTTCTTTTTGAAAATAGTTGTGACTAAATAAATTGCATGCTTCTTTACAGAATATAAACAGTTATGGAAAACAGGGCACATGGTATCACAGGATATAACTGGTGCAATAAATAAGGTAAGGTAAAACAGGTGCGATAAAATAAATGACAGTGTTGGAAAGGAAAAAGGTATTGATATATATAGATCAAAAGTTTTAGGGTAGTACAAGCGTAAAGACGCTTCGAAAGTCAAAGCAAAAAGGGTACAACAACCTACTCACTAGTCAGCATCGCTAGTCTATAAATACAACTCAAAAGTCTTCTGATACACACTACACACTACTGTCCATACTACATAATCATAACAACACTGCTCAGCATCTCCATCTCAGAATCTCTGGCTCATGGCAAATCTGGACCTCCTATCTCCTCAAGCTCCTCTAGAACCCACTTAGCCCACTCCACTAGGAAATCAGGGGTGATGTCCTCATGTGTAGCCTCAGCAATCCTCACAGCAGCTGCTCTACGAAATGCCTGGAGCCTCTCCCTAAGTCGCCTCTCACCACTCCACATCTCTCTGGTACGCATGATATGCAATACCTCCTGGATCTGACCCTGTAGGAATCGCTGCTCCATAAGGCAAGCCTCAAACTGATGATATGGAACAGGATAGGAAGAGAACTGGAAAGGTACTCCTGTGACTGAATGACTAGTAAAGCCTGAATCAGCAGGTGGGGGTCCTCTGACAGGTGGCCTCATGCCTGGAGGTGGAATAGCCTGCAATGGTACGGGCTGCAATACCGGTGGAGGTAGAATAGCCAATGTTGGTGGAATGACAGGGCGTGGATCCGATGCTGGTACTCCAACTGAAGGCTCTGAGTGATCAGCTGATACGGGAATAAAAGAGTCGGCCATCTCTGCTATCTGAAATCATATCGTAATATAAGAATCTCGTACCATAACGCAATTTACACTAATACCTGATATACCGAAACACTCAACCTCTCAACATTTTATCATCATATGCCTTACATCTAATCCTAACCCTCTACCCATTCCCGTTAACCTAGGCTTGTGTCAGTGACTTATAACCTGTAGCTCTGATACCAAACCTGTGGCGCCCTCCAAACCCGGGTCAGAAGTTTGGGGTCCACACAAACACCTAAATTATAACCTGCTTATAACAATAATAAAGATAATAATAATATATGCAATGACCCTACTTACCAATCACCACGGACCGCAACAGGTTAAAGTATGCACACAAGCCAAACACACTATATATTACAAACCGTTCAAATCCCAACTATTTCAAATTCAAACTGAGTATTAAACATTATTACAAACTTTTACAAACTTAAATTATTCCAAAAGAAGCCTACTAGCTCAGCTTTCTCAACATGAACCCCTAGCTCTCGCGCTGGACTGGGGATCCTCTTTACCAACTGGTTCCTTTTTAACTGGAAAGAATATAAACAACATCGCACAAATGAGCTAACTAGCTCAGCAAGTAACAATGACAAAACTGAGAATAATGATCATCAGGTGAATATGTTTATGATATCAAGTGAACAATGGATTATGATTTAGAATTGGATATTATACTTTTAATTTAAAAAAACCAAGGTTAGGCTGCTGATCAGTCACGCACTAACCCCGAGCAAGGCACACAACATTGCTCTAACTACTGGATCCAAGGCACACATTGGCCTAACTTGACCATTATATGGTCTGACCACGAATCTGGTCCATAATTTTATAAAAAAAATCCAATTCTAACATAATAACATAATATGCAATAATAAACAATAATCGAAATCATTAACAACAATAAATGTTTAACAATGAAAGGGTTTCAATCCTTGTAAGGATCAACAAGGTACTTTCAAAGCTTGAATGCTGGGTAATGAAAGAATTGGATAACAAAAGAAACAACATTTCAGGGTTTCAAGGATTTGGTCTTTCAAAGCATAAGATATCGTGGATTGAGTATATAATAATTCAGTTCAGTGTCTGGTATTTAGTTTGTATGTATTTGTGGAGTAGTATCGTAGATTTGTGGTTCTTGTTTGGATATACAATAATCAATGGATTAGAAAGAATATGGTTCATAGCTCAAGAACAATAACTGAAATCAGGATTTAGGTTTCCGTGCTTCAAAGCACTTGCAATGTCAACAAGACTATCAAGAATTACAATATCTCGAGAAAGTTCATAACACTTGCCTGATATTAGCTTACTATCCTGCACGTGCTTTCAATCTCAATCGTCTTACTCCTCAACTACCTGTTTCCCTTTCCTACGCCTTGCCTCTTCTGCTCACATATCATAGGCATCTATCAATCATCAACTCACAAGATTCTATTCAACACATACTTCTATCTACCCTTCGTTTTACCCAAATCCGATTAACGGATTGAAATCTATGCAATAACCAAGTAAACACCGAATATATAGACCGATAGTCAAACAACAGGTCACGTATAACACATAATACATCACGTAATCAATGACATATCATCTATAAAGAAGTCTCGGGTCATAAATATGCTTTCGGGTATTTAAAATGATTTTGAAAACATTTTTCGGAATTAAAACGGGTCGTTGGATCAATTTCGGAATAATAAACAGGGTTCGGTTGGCCCATTCTGGCTCCGAAATAATTTTAGAATAATTATCGAGCCTTGGAAATAATTTAGAATAATATTTTAAAGCTCGAAACTATTTTTCAGAATTTTTAAATCATTTTTAAATAATTAAATCTAATTAAATAACTAATTAAAATCAATTAATAATTAATTAAATCAGTTAATCAATTAATTTTCGAATTAATTGACCAATTAATCAATTATAAATTAACTGAAATTAATTAACTAATTAATTCAGATTTATTTGTGAATTAAAAATAATTTTCGGAATTAAAATAATAATTTTCAGAATTTTCAGAAATTAAAAATGAATTTTTATAATAAAAATAAATAGGAAATATGATTTTTAAACATTTTATAAACAGGAATCCTATTTTTGAAAACTTTGCAAACTACAGGGACTAAACTTCACCATCTTCAAAAATACAGGGACTAAACTGCAATTTTGCAGTTTCAGTCGCCGGAAAATCGGGGGTGGCCGGAAAAGACGATCCCGGCGTCCTCACCCCACCAACACCTCCAGATCAACACTACACAACACCAGGAACTTGTTCATGCATTCAAAACATTCTAATCATCCCTGTTCTGGCCGGAAATTGGCCAAGAACATCGCCGGTTTCCGGCGAACATCGCAAATCTTTAAAACACAACTCCCTTCGATTCAAGCATCCTCTGTTAACGAGCTATATATCAATCGATTGCAAATTTTATAAGGAACACAACCCACTATAAATCAACAGTTAATAACCCCTGAATCAAAAACCCCCAAATTTCAATTGAAAACATTCATACGGGTTATAAACCCTAATTTTGAAATTCGAAAATTAAACCCACTTTTGAGCATGTTATTGAACTCCAAATCAGACGTATGACATATGAAAATCATCAGGAAAACAAGCTCTACAACATGCAATCATCAAATCATACAAACAATCATCCGAACAAAAATTCATATTTTTAATAAAATAAATTCGAAAATAAATAAATTTTTAGAAAAATAACCTTGATTTCTGCAGTGAAACAAAGCTCAGAATCTGATAGAACACCTCAAATCCTTCGTTTTGGTTACTCAAGCTTTAAAAACAGAGATCGGTAACGCCTTCGTTTTGCTGTTTGATTCTTAGAACAGTTTTAAGAAATTAGGGCTTTTCTCTGAAAATTATATAATTAACTATCTGCAAATGATTTTGATACGAAATAAAATACGGTAAAAGGCTATTTATAATTATGGAAAATTTGTATTCCGTTGGATCATTCCAGATATAAAACGGTACGTTTATTTGTAAAAACTGATCCAAACGGTATCGGTTTTCGGGATAATTATCCAAATCAGTACAATTTGTACTGCGGTCTTGGTCTCAGCGCTTGGTTACATGTATTACGAAGTGATAATTGGGATAGTTTAATAAAAAGCTCCCGTTTATCAAAAATACGGGTTTTATTGATTTACCGAAATGAATATTGTATCGAAAATGTTGCGCCGGGACCCGCGCAGGACAAACCGTAAGCCGGATCGAAAAAGTCGAAACATGGAATATGCTCGGAATATTACAATTAGGTTACGAAGGAGTTCTCGAACGAGTTTCGGGTTCCAAAAACGTAACAACGGTTGACGTCGGTTGGTTCCCGTTTTTATAAAATAGATTTTAATTACCCAGAAAAAGATTTTAGAAATTTCATATGATTCTTATAAATCCATAAACCAACATAAAAATAATTAGGAAAATATGACAATTATCTATATTTTATTTTGGACATATAAAAATTAAAATACTCAATTAATATTATTTTTGAATATTCAAGTACAGATAACACTTAACAATTAACTCATAGAATAGATACTGAACACACATAATAATTATATAATAGCAAAAATAATTACACGATATATCCCGGATATTACAATAAACATTAAAGAAAAGCCCAAAAACAGTAAAACACATTCACCCCCCCCCCTCTTTGTGTTATTCATTTCCTAACACTCAAACTCTTATAAGAGTAACAACAGGAAAAATTCTGATGGGAATTAATCAAGATCTGGAAAACTTGACAAGTCAAAACAGAGATGTTACAACTGTGATGGAATTAGACACTTTACAGTTGACTGCAGAAAACCCAAAACTGAGAAGAAACAAGCCTTAATCTCAAGGAAGGGAAATTGGGATGATTCATCAGATTCAGATAATGGAGTCAATTATGCTCTTGTAACACCCCAAAATCCGGGGTCGGGGATCCGGGTTGTCACGAGTTCCATTTCCCTTAATAACACCCAATCTTAATAAACAATCAACTACTCTGTACTGTGACCCCACAATAAACACACACACCACAAGTTATATTCTCAGAGATGAATATCCAAAAATAACACGAGTCATTTTATTCCAAAATTATATGCCAATACACCTCAAAAGGGTTTCTGAATAAATTTACATTTCTTTGCCATTATTATAATTGATAAAGATACATAAGTCTGGTACATCAAAAATTGAAAGCCTAGCCTATTGGTAGTTCCTACCTCAGCTACAGCGACATCAACGCTTATAGGAAACTGCGGAACGTTTCCTATCCGCTCGCGAATTGGGAGCTTGGTCATGTTCATCTTGTCTATCTGATGTTGTGTGATGAAAGAAGAAAGCAAGGGTGAGCAAAAAGCCCACCAAAATAATATGTATAATAACTAACAATATATGAGCTTTCTCATAGTACACATGAAAGTCTTGGTCAAGAAGAAATGAACCAAGCTGATATCTTAACGCGACCAAGTCGCAAAATATTCAGTATATATATACATATATACTTTTCACAATCTTTGAAATCCTCTGACATGTATAATATACACAGAGTTCCAGTTTATAACTGTATAAAAATATTGTTGCAAGGTGATCTAATATATCTGACCTTGTCTCAACGTTTTCCTGAAACCTTTGTTATTCATAAGATAATCATTAACTAGATATAAGTTTAAAAGATGAAGTTACGAGATACTCCAATATACTTATATCTTTCCGAATACTACTTGAACTACCACCGTTCAAGTTATAATTAGTTTCAAAAGTTCATCACACTGATGAGACTACAAGATAAGACTTGAATAGATTCAATCTTTGAATATCATTATAAATAATGAAGTTACGAGATACTTTATTAAGTCCTGATATATATATACACCTATTTATATACATTTCATACACTCCTCGAAAACCTCTGTTATGAAAATTATAAACAGAGTTGCAATATCCAATGAATTTGGAAAGGAGAAAACCTTGGCATAAACCTGATATCTTGCTGATCAGGCAAAGATACCAATAAGTAACCTTTTCTACTAGTAGATGGACGAATTCCCCACTGGTCATCACCCTGGCCGCAATAGGACCTTATGCTGGACTGCCACTCAGCCACTTACGCATTTGATGGACTCCCACTGAGCCACTTACACTTTCATGGACGCCCAGTGAGCCCATGTTGCTTATGCCGACTCGATAGATGGACTTACTTCCCGAACGTTGGGTAAGTAATCAATTCATTTACCAAAACAGCAACCTTGTTGCGAATATAAAATACACCACAGAGCCGGATCCCTCCAGTTTTGAGCGAGTATTTAAATCCCCTTTAAAAGGAAGATCTTAAATATATAAAAAAAATGAGTTTTGGGATCCGCTCTAACTTTTAAAAATCATTTTAAAGACTCGAAAACACTTTAAAGAGTGTTTGGAGTAATGCTGATTTAATAAAGTAAATCAGTCCCAAAATATTAGAAAATATCTGAATATTATTATTTAAATAATATTCCCATAAAGAATAATCTTTATAAAAATAATTGAAGTAGAAGTTGTAAAATTTATACTTGAAATGAATAGTAAATAACCAAAGATATACTAATACGAAAGTAATATCTTTATTTGAATAATCAAAAGTAAGTTTGATTATCGACACATTATTCTTTAATAAAATAAAGAATATTATTCAGTAAATAATCGGAGTCATAGTTCCTCAAATGAATATTCAAATAATATTCATTAAATAATATAAACTGAGTCATAAGTCCTCGAATGAATATTCAAGTAATATTCATTAAATAATATAAACTGAGTCATAAGTCCTCGAATGAATATTCAAGTAATATTCATTAAATAATATAAACTTATCGAATAAACCTTATTCGATTAATAGTTTTGAAAACTATATCAATATATATATATATAAATATATATATCATATATTCGGGAACATCTACTCCCGGTTTTAGAAAAGGGTTCACCTTTGGGTCCCCTATCCTCAGGGTATACGCAACTACTGCTTATCTCTAGCATAGGTATTATGCAACTATAAGCATTTGTACCAACAGATATATATCAAGATTACGAAACAGACATGCATATATACCATATCACATGCTCCAATATATCGCAAGAATTTGCTAATAACAATAATGCACTTATCACAAGATAATGCATATACATATATACATCACAACAACAGTTATACGGGTAGAAAACTTGCCTGAGCGACTGGGGGTTACAAATGGCTTGGGACGAGTCTGGTAACCTATAAACAACATATAAGTTGGAATTAAACCAAAGTCACTTATAAATCTATACTTTAACCAATTTAGACTCTAACGCTCGCTTTGTGCTTACTGATTCTCTTAAGTCGCTCGAGTACCCTCGGCTCCATCATTTTTAATAAATTAACCATTACGAGTTTTAAGGCAATTCTTTCGCGAGTGTCTTACCAGCTGCCTATTACACTTTACATAAATTTTTCATACTCCAATTAGTCCTTTAAGGTCTTTAACCTATGTTTCAAAGTAAGGCGAGGGGTAATGGTTCGTTCGCGAAACGCCGTTACTTAAAACGGTCGTTTCTCCTAAACCGTACATCGGAATCAAACGAACCACATATCAAAACGAAGCTCGTAACATGAAATATCTAATCATGGCAATGGTCAAAACCTAGCAGTGAGTTCAAGGATCCTAATGTTAAGAGCAAAAACAGTCTAAAGTAAATTGGACATTACGACGACTATGTTTACGCGATTACCAAATTTTAAACTACTCCAATCAACCACAATCAACCACAAATCAACCCATAACCACCAATACCACCAAACTTCATCCAAACCTTACTAACTCAGTCCATAACCTCATGATTTTTCCAACTTATTCAATCTCAAACAAGAGCTACTAATTATACTTAAGGTTCATCAACCAACAACCAAGATTTATAACCCAAAATCATTATAATTCCATCCAAACTCTAAACATACAAGAATCATGCTCTCATGAACTATAACAAACAAAACCAAACCTAATACTCAAAGTAAAGTTAGGGTTTGAAGGGGTTATACCTTCCTTGGAGAGTGGAGAATCACTTAGGAAGCCTTAAATAACCACTAACTATCTTTACTAAGCTTGGATCTTGAAGAAAATATAAGAAAACATAAAGTTAGTTTCTTGAAAACACTATTCACCAAGAACTTAGATGAATTTATTAGCTATGTTAAACATGGAATCTTGAGCTTAAACTTATGGCTCATCTTAGTTATGAATTATGGAAGCTAAAGAAACAAACCTCTTGAATTATGAAGGTGTGTAGCTTGATTTTTTGAAATTTTCTCCTTTGTTTTTCATGGAAAAGCCGAGAGCAAAGAGTGGGGGAAGAAGAAAATGTTTTTGTTTTGGTTGCTTTTGATTTTTGTGTTTGTTTTGCTTGTTAATTAGGTTGTTGCCATGGTAAATATTGTGTGGCTCACAATCATCCAACAACACACTTGCTTGGTCATGCTTATGTCACCATGTGATGTCACCCTCCCTCCTTTGTCCTCTTCTCATTGGTTTGATGACATCATCCCCACTAATCTCTTTGATTAGCTTTTAATTATTTGGCTAATGACCGCTGATCTGTTATACGGTTCGCTTAACTTTCATTTTCGTTTATCGTTTGAGGGATCATACCCGGGATCTTATTACTTGGGTTCCCTTAACCTTTCTCAATACATTATATTCCTTTTATGATCCTCTCTCATAATCCTTGAATTTAAATCCTTTTAATCATGTTACCTCATACTCAATTCTTTCGGTATCTGGTGGATTTTTGGGAAAAATCAAAGTGTTCGGAATTGGATTCTGACGATCTTTACATACACTTATATACCATATAGAGTACTAATAAAATCTCAGAATATCAATAACAGAACCCCTACAGAGTGTGGCATGAAAAGTTTTCTTATTCAGCATAATCTGCAAAATCACTATTCATAAAGGTTTCAAAAATTTCCAAAAATTGGGGTTATTACAGCTCTCATGGAAAGAGCTGATGCTGAGGCTGACAATGCTGAATTAAAGGTACCTCAGACTACTCTCACTTTTAATACTGATAATATATATGAATTAAGATTATTTCTTAAGTCTCTGCATGTTAGTTTTAGGGATCAAACCTTAGAGAATAATAGAATCAAGAGTGAAAACTCTATGTTAAAGAAAAGGAATAATCACGTAGAAATTGAGTTGCTTTCCATGCTAGAAATTCAAAAGGAAAGAGATAATGTTGTTTATGTTAAGGAAAAATTGCTAGAAAAATATGCTTATCTAGAGAAGGAGCTAGCAAAAGAAAGAGAGATCATTAAACTTTGGACTAACTCAGGAAATTCAACTCAGGAAATTATAGAGAATGGTCGTTGGGGATCAGGATTAGGATATTCAGCTAGATCTAATTCTGATAAGAAAAGTGGAAAAGAAACTGAGATAACAGAACCAATAGCAAGGTCAAACTGAATAAGGTTCAAATAAAGACCATTAAGTTTAATCCTAGTGTTAATTTTGTTAAGTAAATTCATAAGGAAGGTACTATCTCAGCACCTAGATCAAACTTAATTACTGAAAAGAGTGAACAAGTTCACACAAATTCAGTAAATATTGGTTCAATGACTCAGAAGCAGCTTAAGCAAAAGCTGAAGGATCTACACATGAAAGATAAGAGGAAAAGGTCTAGGAAAAATAGGAATGGCAAGGTAAGTGTTAATAAGAATGGAAATTATGTAACCCCATCTAATGCACCTAGAAAGACCTGTTTAAACTGTGGTAGCACTAATCGCCTGCTAATTCTTGTAAGAAGAATAAAAAGATAAATGTTATTTCTTCCAAATCAGAGTTTAGGAATGAAACAGTTAGATAAAAACCACAGTGTCCTTGTTTTCATTGTGGAAGTGTTTGGCATTCTATTTATACATGTAAAGAGTATCACAGTTTGTATTATGATTATTATAAACCGAAACCCTCTTTATTTAAAGTAAAATTTGTTTTGCATGTATAAATACCGATAGTAATGATGTTAACATAAACTCTGATAAAAAGTCTTATGCTGCATATGTTAACAAACTTAAAAATGCCAAAGGATCCAAGCAAGTCTGGGTCCTTAAAAACACTAACTGATTCAAATTACTGATTGCAGGGTGACAGGAGGAATGCTCTAGTCTTGGATAATGGATGCTCATGACATATGACTAGTTAAAAATCCCTGCTATCAGAATTTGAGGAGAAGGCTGGCCCAAGCGTTTCTTAGGGAGATGGCAACTTAGGAAAAATCTTGGGGCAAAATCAAAGTTGGAAATGTCATCATTGAAAATGTAGCTCTAATTGCAGGACTCAAGCATAATCTGATTAGTGTGAGTCAAATCTGTGAAAGAGGTTACCATGTCAACTTCTATGAGGAGCATTGTGAAATTGTCAGTAAGTCTGATGGCAAGATCACATTGACTGGTATGATACATGGTAGTTTATATGAAGCTAGGGTCTCCACAAGTATTGATAATTCAAAAGTTTGTCTACTGAGTAGAGCATCTGTGGAAGACAGCTGGAACTGGCATAAAAGACTTTCTCACCTCAACTTGAACAATATCAATGAACTAGTGAGGAAAAATCTTGTTAGAGGATTTCCCAATGCAGTTTTTACTCTTGATGGCTTATGTGACTCATGCCAGTAAGCCAAACAAAGGAAAACTTCTTTCAAGAGTAAAACGGAATCCTCAATTCTTGAACCATATCATCTACTTCATGTTGATCTCTTTGGTCCATTGAATGTTATGTCAATTGCTAGGAAGAGGTATGCACTCGTAATTGTTAATGAATATACAAGATACACATGAGTGTATTTTCCGCACACCAAGGATGAATTTCCATCCATTTTCCTTGATCATGTGAGGGAGCTGGTGTGGCGCCCTCCAAACCCGGGTCAGAAGTTTGGGGTCCACAACACATACATAATATATAAACCTGTATAAGAAATATTATTTGCAATGACCCTGCTTTACATAACCACGGATCACGTACCAAATCCCAACTAATTTAATTTACAACTAATAAGGAAACTATTCTTACAATCTTACTATTTCCCTACCATATGAAGCTCCTGCTAGCTCGATCCAACTTAAACTGGAACCCTGGCTCGCACTTTGGACTAAGGAACCTCACTATCAACCATATCCTTTTTAACTGTAAAATACATAAAATATTTGCAAGAGTGAGCTAACTAGCTCAGCAAGTAATAATAACAATAACTAAGGTTAAACAATGGTCAAGCGAGATGATTCAGACGAATCAAGTTCCTTGTTAGACAATCATTAGAATTGGATATTCATTTTAAATTTTAAAACCAAGGTTAGGCTGCTGATCAGTCACGCACAAAACCATTATTTCACGAAACCAATCAATATTTCATGCCGAATTAATAAAAATGATAACAGCAGAATAATCAAGTCAGGGTAAGAGACAACAATACGCGCCACGGGCGAAATCGGAAAAAAAGGAGAGGAAACAAAGCACGGGCACAACCGGCCGGAGCACAGGGCAAGAACCCGCCATACACACACACTCGAACACTGTAACACACACACACACTTACACACGCTTAACACACACAACACACACTTATATACATACATGTATATATATAAATGAAGGAATTAACAACCGAAGTAGGCACTCGAATCAACAAACCGGATGGCCGGAAAAAGAGCAGGGACAACTGGAAGGGCGACGGAAACAGGAAAGAAGGCCGAAAGATTGCCAAGAAATAGGAAGAAAGAACTGTGAGGAAGAGGATTGAAAGAGAATAGAGATTGATCGAGAGAGATCGAGAGATTGGGGGGAAAATGGGAACAAAGGAGGGTGTATAATGTATTTTCTTTTTATTCCCCTGCAAATCAAATATTAACGCGTGCATAAAACTAGTGCCACCCTCTTCTTTGTGTGCCACGTACTAAAAATTAGTACAGCCCTCCTGTAGCTCGACGCTAATCCGTAAATTAAAATTTAACGACCTAAATTGCGGTTAAAACTAACCCAAAAATTACCAAGATAATTTTAAAATATCAAAAATATTCCAAAGTTATTAAAAATAAATGTTTCATAATTTTTAAAGTATTTTTGAAACGCAACTCGCACCCGCATTTCGCAATTAACGAACCGGGCTCCACTTATAACAAATTCAAAAAATCACGAAAATAGTCTTAAAAATGTTACAAATATCCCGAAGTTTATAAAAACATAAATTTTGTAATTTTAAAATAATTTCTGAAATGCAGTTTATACCCGATTTTAGCAATTAAACGAATCGACGCGCGGGTGAAATTAATCCCGAAAATTTCCAAAATAATTTTAAAATTCTCGAAATATTCAAAACTTAAATAAATATGAGTTTCATATTTTTTGAAAAATTATGGAATTAAATACAGATTTTATAAATAAATGTAATCAGAAAATCATACAGGGTTAAATAATTAATAAATATTAATTTCTAAATTTTGTAAAATCCCAAAAATAATTATTGTAATTATAAAACCATAAAAAATAGTTTTAGAGACATTCCAAATATTTATGCAAATAAACTTGCACTAAATTCACTTTTGAAAGTGAAAATAATTCAATACGATTCCATAATTAATCACGCGAACAACCCGGTACACCATAAATCACACATAAATAATAATCAAATAACACATAGCGGTCAAAACCAATACACATATTTTATTTATTTAATAATTTCCGTAATTACATATTTAAATAATTCAAAAATACACGAGTCGTTATAGCTGGAAAAAGGATCAACATACAAAGTGAAGATCATCAAAAGTGATAATGGAACTAAATTCAAGAATAGCTCTATGGAAGAGTTCTGTAAACTTGACGGGATAAAACAAGAGTTTTCTGCTCCTGGAACTCCACAACAAAATGGAGTTGTTGAAAGAAAGAATAGAACTCTGATAGAAGCTGCAAGAACCATGTTAGAGGAAGCAAGATTGCCTACCTAATTCTGGGTTGAGGCTGTGCAAACTGCTTTTTTTACACAAAATGCAACATTGATCAACAAGCATGGAAAATACCATTTAAGATGGTGAAGGGAAAGAAGCCAAATTTGAAGTTCTTTCATATTTTTGGTTGTAAGTGTTTTATTCTCACAACTCATCCGGAGCAGCTGACCAAGTTTGATCTGAAAGTTGATGAAGGAAAATTTGTGGGTTTTCCGTTGACCACAAAAGCCTTTAGAGTTTACAATCTGAGAAAAAGAACAGTCATGGAATCTATACATATTTATTTTGATGACAAAAAGATAACAGGTCTAGAAGATGCAAATGATCATGATAAATTGAGATTTGAAAATGAAGTACCTTATGCTGAACTTTTAAATCCTGACTCTGATATAGTAAGTCCTGATATCACTCAAAGCTCCGAGATTCCACAGGACAGTGGAAATTCTTCTGACACTGAAGCATATGTTGAGGGGGAGCAACATAACTCAAATCCAGATACTACAACAAGTGATTCATCTCAAGAGACATCAGTAGAAAGATCATCAGACTCATCTTCCTTAAATTCTGATGAGTTAAATACTGATAACAATGGGAACACTGATTCATGGGGAGCATCAGGAAACAACAGTGGTACTAATCAAAGAAATAATAGATAATTCATGGATTAAGGGGGAGGTTCGTCTTTAAGGAATCAACTTCCATCTGCAAGAAAATGGTCTAAGTCACACACACCTGACTTAATCATTGAAAACCCTGACAGTGGTGTAAGAACAAAAAAAGCCACTCAGAATGAATATCTCTACCATTCTTTTCTATCTCAAACTGAACCTAAGAAGGTTAAAAAAAGCTCTACAAGATGCTGACTAGGTCACAATAATGCAAGAAGATCTCAATGAATTTGAAAGGAACAAAGTCTGGACTCTTGTGCCAAGACCAAAAAACAGATATGTAGTTGTCACAAAGTGAGCGTTCAGAAAAAAACTGACAGTGAGGGCATTTTTACAAGGAATAAAGCAAGACTAGTTGCAAAGGGTTACTCATAATAAGAAGGCATTGATTATGATGAGACATTTGCTCCAGTTGCAAGGCTAGAGGCAATAAAATCTTTCTTGCCTATGCTGCTCATAAGAAGTTTAAGGTGTTTCAAATGGATGTGAAGAGTGCATTCTTAAATGGAGAACTCGAAGAGGAATTTAAGTTGAACAGCCTTCAGGGTTCATTGATGCAAGGTATCCAGATCATGTCTACTTACTGGATAAAGCACTCTATGGACTGAAGCAAGCTCCAAGGGCCTAGTATGAAACACTTACTCTATTTTTTCTAGAGAGTGGTTTCACAAGAGGTACAATTGATAAAACTCTCTTTTATAAATACCATGGTAAGGACTTGTTATTAGTACAGATATATGTTGATGATATCATTTTTGGATCTACTAATGATAAACTTTATGAGAGATTTGCAAAGCTAATGCAGTCCAGGTATCAAATGAGTATGATGGGAGAATCGAATTACTTTCTGGGGTTACAAATTAAACAGACTGATGAAGGAATCTTCATAAATCAATCCAAATACATCAGGAATCTAGTCAAAAGATTTGGAATGCAAGACTGCTCAACTTCATCAACTCCTATGACCACTGCAACCAAGTGAGATTTAAATACTAGTTCTTCAGTAGATATAACTAACTACAGAGATGCTGAGTTTGCAGGATGCAAAATAGACAGGAAAAGCACTTCTGGAGGCTGCCAATTCCTTCGTGTCTGATTGGTTTCTTAGTACAGCCAGAAACAAAAGTCAATTTCCACATCAATTGCAGAAGTTGAATACATTGTTGCAGGAAGCTGTTGTGCTCAATTCTATGGATGAAGAATCAATTACTGGATTATGGGT
Source organism: Apium graveolens (assembly GCF_009905375.1). Classification (NCBI taxonomy): domain Eukaryota; kingdom Viridiplantae; phylum Streptophyta; class Magnoliopsida; order Apiales; family Apiaceae; genus Apium; species Apium graveolens. The sequence continues at coordinate 244,644,195 of NC_133654.1, forward strand.
TAGACTATTCTTATATTCCTATATATTGTGATAATCAAAGTGCTATTTGTTAGGCACAAAGTATGCGCTAATAATTCACACAAGTATACGCGTTCACAAGTAATATAGAATGATTTCTAGTTCGTTCCCACAGAGACTCAGACTAATTATATTTGATTAACACTCACTCACCAATGTATGATTACTTCTCAATGTCAAGACAATAACACTTAAGGTTAATTAACTAATTATTAACTACAATTAATTATGAGAATAAAACACTTAAATAATAGTTGAATTAATAATATTAAACACACATGAGATCATAACTTCATTACTACTTCCTTCAATAGTTATTGTTATTACCCTTAGCATGTAACGGTGATGATATTAATCGAACAACACGAAACTGATAAAAGCCAACTTTCGTTGTACAAATACCATTCTACCAAACATCCACAATTAAGATAGAAGTTGAATAGGCATCAATTATATTGAGACCCTATATGTCTACAGAATTTGACAACATAACGATTAAAGCGCAATTTATTCATTATGATTACACAGGGCAAGTAAAATGGTTAGAGTTACCCACTAATCATTCATACAAATACATGAACCTATGCTAGCATGGCAACTTCTAAATCTCAAGATTCACTGTCGCTTCACAAGAGATTAACAGGCTATCTTATATGTTCGCGACGCACATAAGACGAATAAGCACAACCTATGCTAGATATCATACAATCATCACATACCAAGGTATTAAACAATTAACTAAAGAAATCCATAGTAAATCCGCTATGACCCCATGGTCACGATTAGCCCATGATAGAACTCATCATCACCATGGGTTCATATGAAAGCATGATAATAACACGACAATATAAACTAATAAAATACTTATTAAAACCAGAGTACGTCACAAGAGTATTAAGGTTCAAAGTAAAGAAAACTAGGATCCACTGTTACAACAAATAAAAGAATCACAAGAAATCGTATGCTTCCTCTCTTTGTTACGGTGTGCTAAAACGGTCTTCTTAATCTTCTCTCCTTGCTCCTTGCTTGTTGCTTGTTACTTCGTATTGTGAAACATCTCTGAAGATTACTTATATAGAAGTCCACAAGAATCAGCCGTCTTAGAAGTCCAGTAGAACACGAATTAAAAAATCAGAATTAAATTTATCGATCCCAGGCGGCCGTCCCAGCTTCCCAGGCGGGCACCTCAGCTTCCAAGCGGGCGCTTCAACTTCCTAGTGGCCGCCCCAGATCCCAGGCGGGTGCTTCACCACTTTCTGTAAAATTCTTCTTTCTGGTCCTGACTTTGCTGATTTCTTCGCACAACTCCATGCAACTGATTCCATGTACTTCCCTAGGCTTATTATGATGAATTCTTCCTACATACGCAAGTTATACCCTGAAATGCAAAAACACTAGAAAAGCGTATCAAATACACAAAATACTTGATTTCAAGACATCAATTCAATCCATTATAAGACGTTCTAAGTGGTATAAAATGCCACTTATCACACCCTCAAACTTAAATCGATGCTTGTCCTCAAGCCTCACAGACTCAAAAACAAAATAAAAGCATGCATGAATGCTAACTACATGAAATGCAATGATCCCCATTGTAATGACTAAACCAACCAACATATGACATCTCAACAAATGCAATTAGGCGACTAAAGATCAATCAAATCACGCAAGCTAACATACAACTAGAAACGTGGTGTGTATAATTGCTTAACAGATATGCTTCGAAACTTGATCAACTATCATAACTCAATTATCCTCAAGGCAATCACATGATTATACGAAGAATAAATTCTAGATACAAAATGACTTATAACACTTCAAGATCACTGGAGCTTATTACGGAATCATGCTTTTATTCAACACAATAAACAAATGCTTATTTGATCGTACAATGAGTGAGGTCCATAAAAGACTTATGCAATGGCATCCATTTAACGAGCGTTAGGTTAGCGGATCCCAGACTATAAAAGCCTTAGGTCACTAGGCACAAAGTCCCCTAAGAACTTAATAACTCGAATACCAAAGAGCTCACTCGTGATCAATTATGCATTAAACCATATATTTTTTCTTCTTTTTTCTGATTTTTTTTCTTTTTTTTTCCTTTTTTTAAAAATTTCTAAGCAAGTGCGTTTCGCCTTATCTTGCTCAACCCTAGACTACTCGCATACAATACGAGCCGGCTACTAGCCACTTGATGCCTAGCCACAACTAACAATGAATTCCAATTTTTACTCCAATTTTATCTTTTCATGCCTTTAATCATTAAGAGCCTATCATACATTCTAAGCATAAACAATAGATTAACCTCAAAAACCATCAAATCATGACAACAATCTAGTCATTAAGCATACTCTAAGACTTAGTGAAATTACAAGTATTTCTAGCATGCATGCCAATCTAACAAGATTCAACATCATTCTACCGCTATCACTATACTCGCATCAATATCACATATCAATTAGTAAAGCAACACAAAAGGGATCATGGTATATGCATGAGCTAAATGATATGATAAATAAAGCTATAAAATAATAATAAAAAAACTATATGGAAAAAAATATACAACTATATGAACTAAACTATCATGAATATGCGACTACATGACACATACACAAATATTTTCCTTAACTACCACCCCCAAACTTAAAATCTTCACTGTCTCCAGTGAACGTAATTGAAAGGAACACAGGGTATATCTACTCAGAAAGATCATCATCATCACCCTCAGAGGGTGGAGTGTCAGGAGGCGGATACATAGAGTCCTCACCAAAAACTGGCCATTGGATGTCAGCTCCAAGGCCTCTGAAAGCAGTCCCAAGTGCTAGGGTGAGCTCATGTGCAAACATAATCTACGACTCGTACATCGCATCCATCCTCCTGGAAAGCCTCATGTACTGGGCATCAGCCATCCCTGAACCATCACCTCCCTGGGCTCTAGAAGAACCTGCCTCGCCATGAGCCTGACTGGGCCTAGCTAGCCATCATAGCACCAGCTATTGGACGTCCCCCTGGGAAACGATATCCCAAACCATGCTCCTCGGGCTCTCCACCCGTCCATTCCTGCATCGCATTCAGCATTGATGAATCAATAGGAGCGGCCGGCATCTGCAGCTGCTCATAAGAAGGCCAGTGGACTCCAACTGCCTTGCACAGCTTCGTGACGATAGAGGCATAAGGGATGTTGTTATCCGACCTCCCCCTCAAAAACTTTAAAATCCCTTGGTAGATGAACTCACCAAGGTCCACATAATACTCCTCATTCAAAATCCCCCACAACAACCTGGCTCTCTCAACTGTAACCTCATGTGCATGCGAAAAAGGCAAAATATTAGCACAAATAAAGGCATTCCATGCACGGGCATACCTGTTCATCGCAACATCCGGAAAAGAATGATACTCGTTTGATCCCGTCTTAAACTTCCACACCGTGCCCAGCTGACAGAGAGTAGCAATAGTCAAATCCGAGTCAAAATCCTCGGGGGTCTTCTCGTTCCAATTCTCCTCTCGGGGCTTCCTCTGACGCTGCCCAATAACACGGCGAATCGCCGCGGGCTGATAATCAACAGTAAGCCCACGAACAACCGTATACCCATTCTTGTCGGCTTTGGCATTCGTATAAAAATCGCGGACCACACTCATCGGGACCGCCTCAGGAGACTCACAAAAAGTAATCCACCTCTTCTCTGCAATCATCGGCAATAACTCACCATCCCTGCCTGATGGAAAAAACCCTCTCTCCTTCAAAATCGGCTTCGTCAGAAGCCAAGCATACTCCTCCACAGCAGCTCTGTCCACCAATCGGGATCTCGCAGCAGTACCCCTCGAAGAATCAGCAATAGGAATGGTGCTGCTGCTATCAACAGTTCGAGATCTCTTAGGGGCCATTGAAACTGAGAATAAGTGTTTGAAATTTGTGTTTTGTGTGTAGGAGAGAGTTTTTAAGTTGAAAGTATATGGGAGTGTTTATGGAGAGGTTGTGTGTATATAGGGTAGGATTTAGGTTTAGAATTAAAGTAGGAGTGGGGTTTGTGGCTTTTTTGTAGGAGAAAATTCATGGGTTAGTGGGGTTATGGCTGTGGTATTTTATTTTTTGTGTTTTTTCTGTTGTCTTTTTTATAAGGCTGGAAAACAAATTCTGGCAGTCGGGCTACAAGCGGCCGCCCCAGCTTCCCAGGCGGGCGCCTCAGCTCCCAAGCGGCCGCCCCAGATTCCAAGCGGGCGCCTGGGAGGTTTCTGGAAAGAATTTTTTCTGCCTTTGTTTTTTCTGATTTTTTTGGGTTTTTGGATAGAATACTAACTTCTAAAGGTTCCTATAGTCTCAAATCTTAGGTTGCCTCTGATGAAGTGCTTTTTTTACGTCATTAGCTTGACGTAGAGTAGTATGATCAAGTTGATAATAAAATGGCACTAACCACTTCCCGGTTTGCCGTGTCCCCATAATAGTGCTTCAATCTCTGACCATTAACCTTGAATGCTTGGCCCGGATCGTTCTCAAAAATCTCCACCGCTCCATGTGGAAACACAGTTTTGACGATAAATGGTCCAGACCACCTTGATTTCAACTTTCCAGGAAAAAGTCGAAGACGATAGTTGAATAAAAGAACTTGTAGCCCCGGCAAGAATGACTTAGGAGATAGCTTCCTGTCGTGCCACCTTTATACTTTTTCCTTGTACACTTTGTTGTTCTCGTACACTTACAGTCGAAATTCATCAATTTCATTTAACTGAAGCATTCACTTCTTTCCAGCTGCATCTAGATCAAGGTTTAACTTCTTCAATGCCCAATAAGCCTTATGCTCCAGCTCCACAGGTAAATGATATCCTTTACCATAGACAAGTTAAAACGGGGACATCCCAAGTGGAGTCTTGTATGCTGTTCTATAAGCCCAAACAACTTCATCGAGCTTTAAAGACCAATCTTTTCTTGATGGACAAATACTTTCTCTAGAATGCGCTTGATCTCTCTATTAGACACTTCAGCTTGACCATTATTTTGTGGATGATAGGCAGTAGCAATACGATGATTCACATTATAGCGTTGCATCATAGAAGTGAACTTACGATTGCGGAAATGCGACCCCTCATCACTTATGATTACTCGTGGCGTTCTAAACCTTGTGAATATCTACTTATGAAGAAAACTCAACACTACCTTTGCATCATTTGTTGGTAGAGCCTTGACTTCTACCCATTTTGAGACATAATCGACTACCAGCAAGATGTACTTATTATTGCAGTACGAGATAAATGGTCCCATGAAATTGATTCCCCAAACATCGAAGACCTCAACTTCAAGCATCACATTTAAAGGCATCTCATCCTTTCTAGTAAGATTCCCAACTCTTTGGCAATGATCACACCTTAAAACGAACCGATGTGCATCCTTAAACAACGTAGGCCAGAAAAAACCTACTTGAAGAATACGAGCTGCTGTCTTTTCACGACCATAATGTCCACCATAAACTGTGGAATGGCAGTCTCATAATATCCCCTCTGTCTCACAGAATGGGATACATCTCCTGATGATCTGGCCAGCTCCTTGTCTAAATAAATATGGTTCATCCCACATGTACCACTTCACCTCATGCAGAAACTTCTTCTTTTGAGCTGCATTCATATTAGGAGACATTATATTGCTAACAAGATAGTTCACAATGTCTGCGAACCATGGTTCTTCCTCCTGAACTGCGAACAACTGCTCATCCGAAAAAGATTAGTTGATCAATGTCTTATCATGTGAAGTAGAATCGGGATTCTCCAGTCTAGAGAGATGGTCAGCTACTTGATTCTCAGTACCTTTTCGATCCTTGATCTCTAACTCAAATTTTTGTAATAAGAGCACCCAACGAATGAGTCTAGGCTTCGAATCCTTCTTTGAGACCAAATAGTGAATGGCAACGTGATCAGTAAATACTGTCACCTGTGTCCCAAGCAGATAAGATCAAAATTTTTTGAAACCAAAGAATATATCCAAAAGCTCCTTCTCAGTAGTGGTGTAGTTCATTTGAGCTCCATTAAGCATCTTACTAGTATAGTAGACCACATGAAAAAGATTATTCTAGCGCTGCCCAAGAACTGCTCCCACTGTATAATCACTCACATCGCACATCATCTCAAAAGGTTATGTCCAATCAGGTGCCATAATAAGTAGTGCAGTTGTTAAACTCTTCTTGAGAGTCTCGAATGCCGCTAAGCATTCATCATCAAATTTGAAAGACACATCTTTCTCGAGCAAGTTGCACAACGGCTTGGATATCTTAGAGAAGTCCTTGATGAAACACCGATAAAAACCCGCATGACCAAGAAAACTACGGATTCCTTTCACAGAAATAGGTGGCGGAAGATTTTCAATGACTCCCACCTTGGCTTTATCCACCTCAAGGCCTTTGCTAGAGACTTTATGCCCAAGAATAATGCCTTGTTGCACCCTGAAGTGACATTTTTCCCAATTGAGCACCAAATTAGTTTCCACACACCTTTTGAGCACCGCACGAAGATTATTCAAACATTCATCAAATGAAAGTCCAAAGACGGAGAAGTCGTCCATGAACACTTCGACATTATTTCCAATCATATCAGAGAATATAGCCATCATGCATCTCTAAATAGTGGAAGGTGCACCATATAAGCCAAACGAAACTCTGCGAAAAGCAAACATGCCAAATGGACAAGTGAAAGTAGTCTTTTCTTGATCTTCTGGTGCAATGCAAATTTGATTATAACCCGAATAGCCATCCAGAAGACAATAATACTCATGACCAGCCAACCTGTCAAGCATCTGATCAATAAATGGAAGAGGGAAGTGATCCTTCCTTGTGGCTTTGTTCAACTTTCTGTAGTCCATGCAAACTCTCCATCCTGTGACTGTTCGAGTGGGGATGAGCTCGTTCTTCTCATTTGCTACCACAGTAATACCTCCTTTCTTAGGTACACATTGCATGGGGCTCACCCAGGAATTGTCAGAAATAGGATATATGATTCCTGCATCCAGCCACTTTAGAATTTCTTTCTTCACCATTTCTTTCATGATAGGATTAAGTCTTCGCTATTGCTCAAAAGTTGGCTTGCTACCTTCCTCTAGCAGAATTTTATACATGCAATACGAAGGGCTGATTACTTTTATATCTGCTATAGTCCATCCGATGGCTGATTTGAATTCTCTCAAGATCCTCAAGAGCTTGTCCTCATCACTACCTGAGAGGTCAGATGCAATAATAACAGGCAAAGTAGATGAATCACCTAAAAAAACATACCTCAGGTGTTCAAGCAATGGTTTGAGCTCCAAAGTAGGTGCTTCCTCAATAGATGGTTTGAGCTTTCCCTCAACATTCTTGAGATCAGTAGTACCAGGATTCAAATGGCATGTCTAGCTTTCGCCTCCAAGGAGAAGCATTTAAATATTGTAGTTGCTCATTTCCTTCCTCATCTTCACTGTCAAATTCCCCCACTAAGACTTTTTCTAAGGCATCAGACCTTAGCACATGATTAAGTTCTGAAGTTACCGCGGAATCAATCAAATCCACCTTGAAGCACTCCTCATCTTCTGTAGGGAATTTCATGGCATTGAATACATTGAATGTCACATCCTGATCTTGCACCCTCATAGTAAGTTCACCTTTTTGCACATCTATCAAGGTACGGCCTGTAGCCAAGAAAGGTCTTCCCAAGATTACGGAAATCTTCTTATCTTCCTCGAAATCCAGAATGACAAATTCTGCAGGAAAGATGAGCTTATCCACCTTTACTAACACGTCATCCTCGATGCCTCGTGGGTATGTAATAGAATGATCCGCCAATTGTAGAGACATGTAGGTGGCCTTTGGATCAAGCAAATTCAACTTTTTGAAGATAGACTACGGCATCAGATTGATGCTTGCTCCCAAGTTGCAAAGGCACTTGTCGAATGACAACTTGCCAATGGTGCAAGGAATGGTGAAGCTACCTGGATCCTTAAGCTTTGGAGGTAATTTTTGTTGTAACACCGCACTGCACTCTTCCGTTAGAGCAACGGTATCAAGATCATCCAGTTTCATCTTCCTTGAAGGAATACCCTTCATGAATTTCGCATAACTAGGAATTTGCTCCAGAGCCTCAGCAAAGGGTATGTTGATGTGAAGTTTCTTGAACACCTCCAGAAACTTACCGAATTGCTTGTACAGCTTTTATTTTTGCAATCTCTTAGGAAAAGGTGGTGGAGGATAGAGCTGTTTCTCCCATGTATTACCCTCAGGCAGAGTCTGTTCAACAGTAGTCTTCCTTAGTTCCGCCTCTTTCTCCTTTTGCTTTTGCTCTTTATCTACAACTTCAGCTTCTCCATCTTTTGCTTTTTTAGCATCAGCAACTTTTCCAGACCTTAAGGTAATAGCTTTGATTTGATCTTTAGCTTCCTTCCTGCCTGGCACTTCAGTATCGTTGGGAAGCATGCCAGGTTGACGACTGAGCACGGCATTGGCTATTTGATCGATTTGATTTTCCAAGGTCTTGATAGAAACAACCTGACTTTTGCACAACAGCTTTAGCTCCTTGAAATCAGCACTAAAAAGTGGAGCAGCACCTCCTTGTTGAGGATATGATTGCCTTTGAGCATATTACTGAGGTTGCGTGAATCCAGGTGGATTAAACTGTTTACTTACACCTTGCTGATATGGTTGCTAAACAGTATTCTGAGTATTGCTCCAGCTGAAATTGGGATGATTTCTGTTATTAGGATGATAAGTAGCTGGCACACGCTACTGCGGTCGCTGATAATTATTCACATACTGAACAGATTCATTAACAAGAGAACACTGATCTGTAGCATGAGAACCTGCACAAAGCTCACAGACCATAGCTATCTGATTGACTCCATAGTTGGCTAAAGAATCGACCTTCATAGACAGCGCTTGGAGCTGCGCTGCAATAGCTGTAGCTGCATCAACTTCCAGAATACCTGCTACCTTCCCATGCATCATCCTTTGAGTTGGGTTTTGATGCTCGTTTGCAGCCATAGTTTCAATAAGATTATAGGCTTCAGTATAGATTTTGGCCCACAAGGCGCCTCCAGCTGCTGCATCGAGCATGGGCCAAGATTGAGCCCCCAAACCATTGTAGAACCCAGTGATCACCATCCAGTCAGGCATACCATAATGTGGACACTTTCTTAACATTTCCTTATAGCGTTCCCAAGCTTCGCACATAGATTCTGTTGGTTGCTGCGCAAACTGAGTAAGAGCACTCCTCATAGCTGCAGTCTTGGCCATTGGATAAAACTTCACCAGAAACTTTTACGCAAGATCTTCCCAAGTAGTGATGGACCCAGCTGGTTCAGAATGTAACCAGTCCTTAGCTTTATCCCTCTGAGAGAATGGGAAAAGCCTCAGCTTGATAGCCTCATCAGTAACACCATTATATTTGAAAGTACTACAAATCTCGACAAAATTCCTGATATGCATGTTGAGATCTTCAGTCGTAGCACCTCCGAAAAAAATAGAATTCTGCACCATCTGAATCGTGCCCGGCTTGATTTTAAAAGTATTAGCCTGAATAGCCGGATGAAGGATGCTTGACTGAATGTCATCAATTTTAGGCCGAGAAAAGTCCATAAGAGTTGGATCTGCTGGAACTATATGATCAACCATGATTACCGGTTCTTTATGCTCACTCTCTTTATCCGAATCTTCAAAATCTATCTTCTCTGGAATATCAAGAACTGAGTCTATCTCCTCAACCGTATCTAAAGTCCTCCTGCGAGTGTGAGAACGTGTTTGCATAAACGCTCGATAGAGTACCTGAAACACAACCGGAAATAATAAGTAACAAATCTTAATCAATGAGTCCTAATGACCACTGATGGCAAGTACATAAACTAAACAAATTAACACCGAGTCCCCGGCAGCGGCGCCAAAAACTTGTTAAGCATAAAATATGCGCTAATAATTCATGCAAGTATACGCGTTCACAAGTAATATAGAATGATTTCTAGTTTGTTCCCACAGAGACTCAGACTAATTACATTTGATTAACACTCACTCACCAATGTATGATTACTTCTCAATGTCAAGACAATAACACTTAAGGTTAATTAACTAATTATTAACTACGAGAATAAAACACTTAAATAACACTTGAATTAACAATATTAAACATACATGAGATCATAACTTCATTACTACTTCCTTCAATAGTTATTGTTATTACCCTTAGCATGTAACGGTGATGATATTAATCGAATAACACGAAACTAATAAAAGCCAACTTTCGTTGTACAAATACCATTCTACCAAACATCCAAAATTAAGATAGAAGTTGAATAGGCATCAATTATGTTGGGACCCTATATGTCTACAGAATTTGACAACATAACGATTAAAGCGCAAGAATCAGCCGTCTTGTGAAACGTCTCTTTCCTTGCTTATTGCTTGTTACTTCGTATTGTGAAACGTCTCTGAAGATTACTTATATAGAAGTCCACAAGAATCAGCCGTCTCAGAAGTCCAATAGAACATGAATTAAAAAATCAGAATTAAATTTATCAACCCCAAGAGGCCGCTCCAGCTTCCCAGGCGGCCGCCTCAGCTTCCAAGCGGCCGCCCCAGATCCCAGGCGGGCGATTCAGCACTTTCTGAAAAATTCTTCTTTCTGGTCCTGATTTTACTGATTTCTATGCACAACCCCATGCAACTGATTCCATGTACTTCCCTAGGCTTATTATGATGGATTCTTCCTACATACGCAAGTTATACCCTGAAATGCAAAAACACTAGAAAAACGCATCAAATACACAAAATACTTGATTTCAAGACATCAATTCAAGCCATTATAAGACGTTCTAAGTGGTATAAAATGCCACTTATCACTATTGCAATGACAGAAAATCAAGTGCAGCATTCAATGACTAAGCACATCAGTATCAGGTACCATTTCATAAGGGAACATGTGGAAACTGGTACAGTGGAATTGGCCTTTGTTCCAACAGATCAGCAAGTAGCAAATATATTCACCAAGCCTCTTTGCGAAGCTACATTCACAAGATTGGTGAATGAATTAGGAATGATTTCGAGACAATTCTCAAACTCTGATAATTAAGTCTGCTGATATTATTGAAGCATGGTATCTTATTATTTGTCAGTACTTATTATATACTGATTCTTATGCTAAATGTTGATGCCATGATAATATGCAAATTGTGCTAAATGATTTTATTTGAAAACTGCATGTTGAACTACTGATTTTGCTTACATATTCTGTTATTAGTTAAAACTTGTTTGACTAATAGGTTATGTCAATATTTGATAAGTCCTGATTTGTGATTACATGTTGATAATGGTTTAACTATTTTTATGAAGATATTGCTTTAGTCAGTATTGTAATAACAAGGTTGAAGTTCGCCTCAGATGGAAATTTTTCATGGTTAGAGAAGTTTTCACAATGAGCAAGGTTTTGAAACACGTTCGGTCAATGCATAACTTTATTCTCGGGAACACACGTTTACATGATTACTTTTAAAGACAATCATATATTTTCATATGTCCTATTAAACTGAATGTGACTAAACTAGTGGAGAAAAGTATTGTATAAAATTAATTTTTGATTTTAGATAATACTTTACTAATCTTCATTATCTTCTATCTGCTACTTTACCCTTCTCAAAATCGTAAACTCTGAAATCCTAAACATTGTTCATAAATCTTTCTTGAAAAATTAACCATGACTTCACCTGCTGCTTCAAAACCATTTGATTATGGTGGTGCAAAGCTTGTGACTAATAAATATTCAGCTATCCTGACTAACAACAGCGTGAAAGTTGATTTTCACATTTTTCAGGATTTTCTTAGATCCAGTGAGATTGGGTTTGCTGTCATAGCTCCACCCACAATCTCTGGTGACCAGGTGCTTGCTATCTGGAGGACTGGAGTATTTGATGATGGACGAGCCAATGGATCTCCAATCCTTATACTTGAATTTGATAATACAACAAGGGTTATAATTCCTCAAACTATAAGGGATGCATTACAGTTGCCTTCTTATATATCATACTCAGGACTAGTAGGTGATATTGAGATGAGGAGATTCTTTACTGAGATTGGATATGACAAGGATTTGAAGAAACTTGGTCAATTAAAAAGGAATGGGCTAAGGAGGGAATGGAATTTCTTCTTTGATTGTATCACAAAGGCCTTCTGTTGGGAATATGTTATGAACTTGATGATTTCATTAACAAAACACCTTAGTAGATTTAACTTAGTGAAAAATATAGCACTCGACGGATGATCAAATATAGTCCCGACGGATGTCTCAATATAGTCCCGACGGATGATGATTTGACATCCATCGAGTGAGTAGCTTATGTAACAATAAGTCATGTAGCACATTTCTGTAAACACCTTTGTATAGATTCTGTAGTAGCATATAAGTCATGTTGACTTTAATTAGATATGTAGAATAGGTTGATTAATTATAAATATAAGATGTCTTGTAATTCTGCATAAGTGAAATAAAGTCAAGTGTCAAATAGCTACCCGACGGATGATCAACAAAGCAACCGAAGGATGATCAACAAGGCAACCCGACGGATGATAATCATGTACCCGACGGATGATCAATTCAAACATCTGTTGATAGTGACTACACAGTCACATGCGTCGAGTGTTTGCAAAAGGAATGTGGCAGCCTATTCAACTGGGTTTTTGAGAACAAAGAAGTATTGCCATTTACATGATATTATGAAGATATTCAAAGATGTTGGAATAGAGTAGTGAAGCAACATAGTATTAGACTTGATAGGTTTTGTTTTATTATCTTGTCTTATTACTGTGTAATCTTGGTGATATTTAAACCAAGAAGTAGCAAGTAGAACAACAATAAGACTAAGCAAGTATTTTCTCAGAGAAATAATTGTAAGCTGTATCCAGTAGCATTTCTCTGTGAGTTTAGTTGTTCATACTTGTAAGCAGATGTGAGTTATTCAAGCTTCACAGGGTTCTCTTGATATATATATATATGGTGGATACATTCAAATCCACCAGAAAGTTTTAAAGACTTGTATTTTTATTACTTTGTGTTTTTGATTCATTTTAACTTGTCATTCCGTATTTTGCAAATCAAAACACTTACATATATATTTTGAGTTAGATCATTTTATAATTCAGAAAAAGTTTCAAGAATTCCATTCAACCCTCCTTCTGTAATTCTTGTTGCATTGTTAGGGAATAACAATTGGTATCAGAGCAAGCTCTTGAAGAACAAAGAGTTTAAAGATCAAAACAAACAACAAGATGAACAAGAAGGATGTTGGAGTCAAGATTCCTTTTCTGGACAAAGATAATTACCATCACTGGAAGGTAAAGATGCATATTCAATTACTTTCTCAACATGAGGCCTATGTGGATTGCATAGAGGCCCTCATGTACCAATGAGAGCTGCAACTGGAAATGAGCCATCAGTTCCCAAGCCAAGGCATGAATGGTCAGATCCTGATATTGAACAAGTCAGGAAAGACAAGAAGGCCATGAATATTCTGTTCATTAGAGTTGATGGTGAAATGTTTGACAACATCATCAATTGCAAAACTGCCAAGGAAGTTTGGGATAATATTCAGATTATCTGTGATGGCACTGAACAAGTTAGAGAAAACAAGATGCAGTTACTAATTCAACAATATGAGCATTTCCACTTTGAAGAAGGTGAAACTCTCACTGATATCTTTAGTAGATTTCAAAAGTTACTAAATGCTCTAAAGCTGCATGGAAGAGTCTACCAAACCAAAGATTCTAACCTCAAATTTCTGAGATCCCTACCAAAAGAATGGAAACCAATGACAGTCTCCTTGAGAAATTCACAAGAATACAAGGAGTTTACACTAGAGAGACTGTATGGCATTCTAAAGACTTATGAGCTTGAAATAGAGCAAGATGAAAGAATGGAGAAAGGGAGAAAGAAAGGAGGGTCCATTGCACTGGTTGCTGAGTTAAAGAAAGAGAAGGAGATGAAGATATAAGCTATTGAGTCTACTTCAAAGGTCTGTGAAAACAAGGGCAAGGGGCTGGTAGCAAAAAATGAAGATTCTTTGACCCAAGATGATATGGATGACATTGATGAACATCTAGCATTTCTTTCCAGAAGATTTACCAAGCTCAAGTTCAAAAAGAACTTTGGAGCAGCTAAGCCAAATAGAAATATGGTGGATAAATCAAAATTCAAATGTTTTAAATGTGGCTTGGTAGGGCACTTTGCCAGTGAGTGTAGAAAGTCAGATTCTAGCAAGAAGAAGTTTAAGCCTGTGGATTATAAATAGGAGTATTTTGAGTTGCTCAAACAAAAGGAAAGAGCTTTCATTACACAAAAAAATGACTGGGCAGCAGATGGTCTAGATGAGGATGAGGATGTCAGCTATGTCAATCTAGCCTAATGGCCAAGTCTGATGAAACAGAGACAAGTTCTTCAAGTAATCAGGTAATCACCACTAACCTTGCACATTTATCTAAAGCTGAGTGTAATGATGCAATAAATGACATGTCTGCAGGATTATATCATTTGCGTGTTACACTTAAGTCCCTCACTAAGAAAAATGCTAAAATTAAAGAAAACAACTTGTTTTCAAGTGAGAGGAATAATGTGCTAGAGTCTCAGTTTATTAAATTTGAAAATTTGAGAATTGAGTGTAAGATTGCTAAGGATGAATTAACTGAGTCCTTGAAGAAAGAAGAGATTTTAAGAAGCAGCTTGAACGAGAACAGGAGGTGATTAAGGCATGGAAAACATCTAGAGATGTTCATGCTCAAATCACCAAAGTTCAAGGTATTGAGTCCTTTTGTGATGCAGCCTGGAAGAAGAATAAGGAGAAGCTGGAATCCAATTTGGTTGAAGGATTGCTAACATATGTAGACTCAACGAATGATGAGAGTCATCCGTCGGATAACCAAAAGGACTATCCATCGAGTGACATAAATCCTCATCCGTCGGCTGTGAGCAAACCTGTGAGTAAAGCCAAACTTGCCAAGTTAAATGAAAAATATGGATCAGTTTCCAAAAACTTCATTTCAGGAGAATCTAGTCAAGTGAAGAAGTAGAAGAAAGTAAATGTTGGTCATCTGTCTATCAAGCAATTGAATGATAGACTAGAAAATATTGAGGTTAAAACAAAGGCTAAAAGGAAAAATAATAGAAATGGGAAAGTAGGGATTAACAAACACAGCAACTACACACTTGATAAATATGCTCCTAGAAAAATATGTGTTAAGTGTGGTAGTGCTAATCATTTGTCTGTTAATTGCAAACTTGCCATGCCTACTCCTATATCTATACCTTCTCCTTTTCCCAACATGAATGCCATGCCTTCTATGCCTATGAATGCTATGTCTACACAGAATATGAATGCACAATTTGCTAATATGTCATTTGCACCTAATCCTTATTATGTTGTATTTAGTATGCCTCAAATGCCATTTAGCATGCCCTACTGGAATAACATGTTTGCTAATAGCATGCCATTCCCTGTTAATCAAAATATGCATGATAATTCTATTTTAATGAATGGTTTCAAAGGTCCAACTCAGATGACTAAGGATGAATCTGATATCCCCAAGTTAAATGAGATCAAACCTAAGAAACAGAAGAAGAAAGCTAAAAAGGCAGGACCCAAGGAAACTTGGGTACCAAAATCAACTTGATTTGATTTTAATGTCTGCAGGGAAACAGAAAGAATCTGTGGTACTTGGATAGTGGTTGTTCAAGACACATGACTGGTGATTCTACCCTGCTCACAGAGTTCAAGGAGAGAGCTGGACCAAGTATTACTTTTGGAGATGACAGCAAGGGTTATACTGTGGGATATGGCTTGATTTCAAAAGACAATGTCATCATTGAGGAGGTTGCCTTAGTGGATGGTCTCAAGCACAATTTGTTGAATATCATCCAGCTTTGTGATAAAAGCAATTCAGTAACCTTTGTTAGTCCCTTTACAATATGACAAGAATTACAGAAGGGGGGTTGAATGGAATTCTTGAAACTTTTTCTTGAAATAAAAGTGTTCTAACTCGAATATATATAAGTGTGAATTGATTAGCACAATGCGGAATAGTTACTTAAATGAATCAAAACACAAGTAATTAAAAACAAGAGTCTTTAAAAACTTTCTGGTGGATTTGAATGATTCCACCAGAAATATATAATATATATCGAGAGAACTCTGTGTGCAAAAAGCTCATAGCTGCTTACAAATATTGAACAACTAAGAATGTAGAGAAATGCTAAGAATTCTGCTTACAAATGTTTCTCTGTTTTTTTCTCAGATAGTTCCTTAGTTGCTACTTCTTGGTTTATATATCACCAAGATTACGAAGTAATGAGACAGGATAATAAAACAAAAACTATCTAGTCTATTACAATGCTACTTCATTACTCTATTACAGCATCTTTGAATATCTTCATAATAACATAGAAATGGCAATGCTTCTTTGTTCTCAAAAACCCAGTTGAATAGGCTACCACATTCCATTTGCATCCACTGGACGCATGTGACTGTGTTGTCACTGTCAACAGATATTTGAATTCTTTATCCGTCGGGTTCATCATCATCCGTCGAGTTATTGATCATCCGTCGGGTTGTTGATCATCCGTCGAATTCACTGTTGTTTATCCGTCGGGTAGCAATCAGGCACTTGACTTCATTTCACTTATGTAGAATTACAAGACATCATCTATGTACAATTAATCAACCTATTCTGCATATCTAACTAAAGTTAACATGACTTGAATACTACTTACAGAATCTAAACAATGGTGTATGCAGAAATGTGCTACAGACTTATTGTTACACAAGCTACTCACTCGATGGATAATAAGATATCATCCGTCGGGACTATAATGAGTCATCCGTCGGGACTATAAACCTTATCCGTCGAGTTCTACATAATTTCACTAAGTAAAATCTACCAAGGTGTTTTGTTCATGAAATCATCAAGTACACAATATATACACAATAATCTCCCCCAATTTATGTCTACTGGAATTGTAGCCATAAATTAAGAGACACTTGATGATAACAAAACACCTTAAAAATACAACCTTTAAAAGATAGTAGATAATACTGGAAAGTGCTTCAATTAACAAAATGTACAAAGTTTTGCTCACAGTCATTTTCAAGATGCTCTCTAGCCTGAGTAGATGTATCTAGTTCCTTGAAAGTCTGGATCTCTTTCCAAGCTTTCTGTTGTTTTCCTCAAGCTGATTTTGGAATTCCAGTTCATCAGATTCCGAGAGATTTAGCTTTCCTTGCATTTCAAAAAGATTCTCATTGCTGGAGATGCTCAATTGGTCTTCTAATCTGAAAAATCTTCTCACTCCTTTGTCATCCATGAACTCCATCAGCCAGTAGGGCCTTAGATGCACTCTTCTCCCTGTGTAAGGGAAGATTAGAGTCTTTGGGAGTGCATCTTTAGCTCTAACACTCCTTAGCTCTTCAATCTTCTTCAGTACCAATCTTCTTGCAGTAATATTGAACCCAAAGTTCTTCTTGAAGGATGAATAAACTTTAATCAGTACAGCTTGGCTTTCTTGAAGGATCCTGTGAAGTGGCCACTGAATCTCCTTTCCTCCTTTGTACTTGAACACTAACCTTTCAGGTAGGTTTCTGTATGCATCAATTCCTCTCACTTCATGTAGTTCATCTAGATAGAGGTTTAGATCAGAAAATTCTTTGATGTTACACAAGTACATGTAATCTCCCCTATTGACTTTAGGTTGAGCTTTGACTACTGATTTGGATTTGAGAGGTGATAGCTTCACTTTCTTGACTACTCTTGACTTTGTTCTCTTTGGCTTGTTAAGGATTGGCAAATAGAAGTTAGGAATTGGTATGTTCTCCTATTCTACTGGTTCATCCTTAGGCAAAATAGGTTCACCATGGATGTTCCTGTAAGGATCCACCACCTTGATATCTTCAAATACCACAGAGGGTTTTGATGCTTGAGTTGTAGTTGGAGTGGATTCCTTGGGAAACTGATTCTCCAGTTCCTTTTAACAATGTCCAGTTTCCTTTTAGTTCTTTTAGCCAATTCCTTGATTCTTGGAGATTTCTTCTGTTGTTCAACTTGCTTCTTTGATTCAATAACTTCAGATGGCTGAGAAGGAATTTGTTGTGATGAATTTACAGCATGTAGCTTGGCCAAGATAGCAATTTTCTCTTTCTTTTGTTTAGTCTTTTTAGCATCCAGAGCAGCTTGCTTCTTTTCCTGCTTCAATCTAGCCTTTTCTTCTCTCTTTTCTTGGGCAAATTGAGGATGTCCAGCCACCACACAAATTTCTTTCCCATTCCTGAAAATTTTAGCAATTCTCATATTTGAAGCTGAATCAGCTGGATCTTTGTAGAAAGTAATTGATCTTGACAGAAGCTTCTTTTTATCAGGCTTAGGTGTCTCATACACAGTATCCAAAGGGTTCTTCAATGAAGATTTTGAGTAGTTTACCCTTGGTTTCGGAATTGTTTCAGCCTTTGGAGATTTGATGCAGGATGACTGTCCCATTTCCAAATAGTTCATGCTCATCTCATTCACACTAATTTGCTTGACTTGAGAGTGATGGATGGCTGACTTAACTGGCTCCTTGACAAGTTCAAACTTCTTTTGTATTTCCTCATCAATCTTCTCCCAGTTGACTAAACTCAACTTCTCCTTATCAGCTGTTCTTATGTTGGCTGCTGCTGCATTGATCAGATCAATACTGTCTATAACTGGTGGCTTTGAGATAGTAATTGAAGGCACAATTACTTTACTGATTTGAATCTGAAGCCTCTCCCCCTCACTTGGTCCTTTCTCCCCCTTTTTTTTATCATCAAGTTGAGTAGATGAGGAGGTTTGAGCAGCCACCAATTTTTGAAGTAAATCTGTCTGTTGGGCTTGATGAAGATGGATGGCTATTAAAGATGCTTCCATGGCTGACATTCTTGTGTCCAAGGCTATATCTTGGTTGCAATATCAGAATTTTTCCTTAATTTCCTCTTAATGTCAAGCATTGTAGCTTCTGGAAGTTTAGAATCTATCTTGTTTGAAATGGCCTTCTTCATCTCCTCAATATCACTCTTCATGGTGTTTACATCCCTAGCATGTTGGAAGCCTTGGATTTATTGAAGTTGCAGGGAGGCTAGATGTGCCTGAAGGAGCTTCTTGGTGCTGGCAGTAGTAGTGGTTTGAAGAGCAGTATTTGTCTGATTGATTAGTTGGATTAGGGTTGTCTTGAAGTAGTGCTCATCACAGTGCTTTGAAAATGCCCATGATGGCATACCTGATCTTGAACTTGAACCTACTTCTCCCCCTATGTCCATTGCCTCATCTTCACTATCCCCACTCCCATCACCAAAGAAATCAGCTGAACCACCAGTCTCATAGTCCACATCACCAGCTGTAGAAGGCAAAGTTGTGATGGTATCCTTGGCTCTTAGCATAGACTGAGTGGTATGCACCAGATTGAGCATCTTTTCTGCATTGTCATTGCTCTGTTCAGCTAGAAGTTGATAAGCTGGAACAGGATGAGTAAATGCCTCAGCATCAAGGGAGGTGGAATCTATAACAGCTTTAGGATGCTGAGATAATCCCTCTCTATCTGCATCCTGGACATTCATTAACTCACTAGCAATGACATCCATCCTTATAGCTCCAGTACCTGCATTTCTCTCGTTTTCTCTCTTTTGTTGCATCAGGGTCTCACCCTGGCTCCCCACCCTCACACCCTCACCTTCACCATCTAAGGTGGGACTCCACTCACTCTCTTTTGCCAATCCTGAAGAAATGGATTGCATAGTTTCACTCATTTCCTCTCCTTTTTCCTGGGAGCAACCCAGACTCCCACTCAAAACACTCTACTCTCTCAATCCTAAGAGTGACTATACAACCACTAAATCTTCTGCACTTGAAATAAATGAAGTTTGAAGCTGTGCATAGATACTCGACGGATGAGTGATATCCATCGGGTGAGTGGTTTTTCTATCCGACGAATAACTGCTGTTAAGCTTATCCGTCGGATACAATCACTACTCGATGGATGAGCAATATCCATCGAGAGAGTAGAAATGAATGAACTTGGAAAAGAAACTATTGTGGACTCTGTGCTGATTGATGATATTTTGGGCACAGAATGATTCAACAGTTCCTGAAAGAATTGGCAAGTGAGCCAACAAATCATCTAAAAGATGATGCTCACTTGTACTAGATTTTGGCTTCCCAACAGAGTTAAAGAAGGGAAATCAGGAATTGATGTGTTTATCATATCCACATCCAGAGAATTTGTTGGTGAGTTTGGTGTTTGAGGCACTTCTATGACTAGATATTTTAGCTGTGACTCCACATTTATTGGAGCCACATCAAACTGAATTTGTGAAGGTGCAGTGACTGTGTCTTTTGCACCAGTTTGCACAGTGTGTGTACCCTGTGCATCCCCAGGGGTTTTAGACTTCTTCTTTCTGGCATAAGTTTGGGGTGAGCTTGTGTCCCTAACCCTCTTGGCTTGTGCTCTTGGTTGAGAGCTTTGTTCAATAACTACATCCTTTTGGGAGGATGCAGCTAGAAATGAGCTTTTATCCTTTTTAAGCACTGCAGTTTGTTGGGAAACTGCAGTGTGGCTAGGCTGGGATCCACTCAACTCTCTATCCTTATCCTTAGGGTTTCTTTTATGTTCACCCCTTCCCTCACCTATCTTGCCCTCCTTCACACTCCCCTCTTTGGTTTTAGTGGATTTTGCAACTGGCATCTTTTGAGAGATACCAGAGGGGGCTTTCTTAGATTTGGATTTTGAAATAATTGCAGGTTTGGTGGCTTGGGTAGGCAACCGTTGGCTCATTATCACAGTTGTCATTGCCACACTAGAACTCAAAGAAATTAAAGAGGTTAGAATAGTGGTAGGGACAGATGAACTTACCTCACTTACCTGAGGTGCTTCCATTACAGGGAAATAGAACAATGGCACATCCTTGTGATGATTGGCCCTGCTTAAATCTGCAATGAGCCTTCTCTCTTGAACCCAACAATCTAATTTGTTATTTGGGTTCTCAAGCACAATCTCTTCACATAGGTGGTTAGCTAACATCATAAAGAATCTAGTATAATACACATTCTTACCTCTTTTATTTAACTCTCTTAATTTAAAGCCTAACTCAAACAAGACAAGATCACTGAAATTATAGAATTTATCTGTAACTAGCCTGTAGAGCATGTTAAGCATGGATATATTGACTGAATCAAAATTACTGATTTTTCCTGAAAAGACCTTTGTCACAACATCACACATAAAACTTCATTCTTTCCAATGACCCATTCTCCTAATGTCACTTAACTTAGAAGTAGAAAAAGCATAGTTCATGGAATTAAGCATATTGATTATATCAGTGTCAGTGTGTGGTGAGGTCACAGTGTTATCAGGAATCTTAAAACATGCTTTTATAACATCACTATTGATACAGAACTCTTTACCTTTAATGGTGAGTGTGATTGTCTTATATGTTGAGTTGTAGGTAGCAGTGGTCCACATCTCTTCAACAACTTCACAGACGATTGTGGGTGATTCCATCATGGCATAGCTAAGCTTGCAATTCTTCACAAAGTCCATCATCTTGTGATAATCACCAGATTGTTGAATACCCTTGTTTACTAATGCAGTGAAATTGTTCTTCTCATAAATTAACCCAGTTTGAGACATAATCTTTACAACAGGTGCCATTGTTAGAGAATAAGAGCTTGAAGAGAAAGAGAGTAAGTGCTTTGAGAGAGAATGAAATTTGAGCAGTTGAATTGAGAATGATAAAAGAAAAGCGATTGAAATGAAATAAGCTTTTATACTATCTCAAAAATAACTGTTAAAATAATAAAGTAAAATAAAGTAACCAATAGAAATTGCCAAAAATAGTCATTTAAGAATAAACTGTAAAAAATTCCACCCATTATCCGTCATGTTATGCTTACAAACTGTAAGTATACTCGATGGATAATGTACAGGGAATTAACGGCTGAGATTAAGACAATTCGACGGATGAGGATAAACTGTTATCCGTCGAGCCATAAAATATTCCAGAAAAATAATTGATTTTTATTAGCAAATAGTATACCGACGGATGATCAAACTCGATGGATAAAGATCATCCGTCGAGATGTAAATTTTGACTTAGCCAAAATTTCATCCAAGACTAAAAAATCAATTAAATTTCTGGCTGCATTACAACTTGCAAATTAACTCATATAGATTTAAGAATAATTAAGCATACCTAACTCACTTACCAACCTTAAAAAGGTGGATTCATCCAGTGGCTTGGTAAAGATATCTGCAAGCTGCTTCTCACTTGGAACAAAATGAAGTTCCATAGTACCATTCATTACATGTTCCCTTATGAAGTGGTACTTGATGTCTATATGCTTTGTCCTTGAATGTTGTACTGGATTTTTAGTGATGGCAATTGCACTTGTTTTATCACAGAAAATAGGAATCCTCTCAACTTGCAAACCAAAGTCTAGCAATTGATTTTTCAACCATAATATATGTGCACAGCAACTACCAGCAGCAATATATTCAGCTTCAGCTGTAGAAGTAGAAACTGAATTTTGCTTTTTACTGAACCAGGACACAAGCTTGTTTCCTAGAAATTGACAGGTTCCTGTTGTACTTTTTCTATCAATTCTACAACCTGCATAATCTGCATCTGAATAACCAGTTAGATCAAAACCAAAATCTCTAGGGTACCAAATGCCAAGTTTTGGTGTTCCCTTGAGATATCTGAAAATTCTCTTAATAGCTATTAAGTGAGATTCTCTAGGATCAGCCTGAAATCTAGCACATAAACATATAGCAAACATTATATCTGGCCTACTAGCTTTTAAGTACAGAAGTGAGCCAACCATGCCCCTATAACTTGAAATATCCACAGACTTTTCAGTAGTGTTTAATTCAAGCTTATTTCAGTGGACATGGGAGTTTTTGCAGATGTGAAATCCACTAGATCAAACTTCTTTAAAAGATCAAAAATGTATTTAGTTTGACTAATGAATATTCCATCACTAACTTGCTTGACTTGTAAACCAAGAAAGTAAGTCAGTTCTCCCATCATACTCATTTCATACTTACTTTGCATCAATTTGGCAAACGTTTTGCAAAGTTTCTCATCTGTATAGCCAAAAATAATATCATCTACATAAATTTGAACAAGTATACTAGAGCCATTAACATTTTTAAAGGATAAAGTTTTATCTACAGTACCTCTTGTGAAATGATTTTCCAAAAGGAACTTGATAAAGTATCATACCAGGCTCTAGGTGCTTGCTTCAGTCCATAAAGTGCTTTCAAAAGATAATAGACATGTTCTGGAAAATTTGGATCTTCAAAACCAGGAGGTTAACTGACATAGACTTCCTCCTCCAAATCTCCATTCAGAAAGGCACTTTTGACATCCATTTGATAGACCTTGAAATTGACATGTGCTGCATAGGCCAAGAAGATTCTGATGGCTTCAAGTCTTGCAACAGGAGCAAATGTTTCATCAAAATATATTCCTTCTTATTGACAATAGCCCTTAGCAACCAATCTAGCTTTGTTCCTGACTACTATGCCATTTTCATCCATCTTATTTCTGAATACCCACTTGGTGTCTATTGGATTCTTTCCTTTAGGCTTGGGCAACAGCTTCCATACATTATTCCTTTCAAATTGGTTTAGCTCCTCCTGCATAGCTAAAATCCAATCAGGATCCAACAAAGCTTCTTCTACCTTCTTTGGTTCTTCCTTGGAAAGAAAGCTGTTGGATAGACATTCTTCTTGAGTTGCTCTCTTTGTTTGAACTCTATAAGATACATCACCAATTATGAGCTCAAAGGGGTGATCTTTTGTCCATTTTCTTTGTTGAGGTAGATTAGCTCTAGATGAAGAGGCCTCATTGTTGTCTTGATGTGTGATTGAGTTTTGATTGTTAGAAACTCCCCCTGAGTTTGTGGATCTTTAATTTGAGAAAGGTAAACTTTCTATAGGTGACCTATCTTGATTTCCAGCTTCTCTTGATAACCCGACGGATGGTGAATTTTGAGTACCGACGGATGAAGCTGGTTGTCTCCCAACGGATAACACAGATTACCTCCCGACGGATGAAGCATTATGCAACTCGACAGATGTTGAGTTTTCTGCTTCATTGGTAGTAGATTTTTCTGCATTATCCTTAGATACTATTTTTTGATCACTTTCATCATCACTATCATCACTAACCATCTCCACATTACCGAATTTGAGTCTCTCATGGTAATCTCCATCTTGTAGTCCTTCAATATTTTCATCATCAAACACAACATGTATTGATTCCACAACAATATTGGTTTTTAGATTGTAGACTCTATATGCTTTACCAACAGCATATCCAACAAAAATTCTTTCATCTGCTTTAGCATCAAACTTCCCATTTTGATCAGTTTGATTTCTCAGAATATAGCATTTGCAGCCAAAGACATGAAGAAAATTTAGAGTTGACTTCTTATTCTTGAACAATTGATAGGGAGTCATGCATCTTGCTTGATTAACCAGAGAAATATTCTGAGTGTAGCATGCAGTATTAACAGCTTCAGCCCAGAAATATGTTGGCAGTTTAGATTCTTCAAGCATTGTCCTTGCAGCTTCAATAAGTGTTCTGTTCTTTCTTTCCACTACTCCATTCTGTTGTGGAGTTCTTTTTGCTGAAAACTCATGCAGAATCCCATTTTCTTCACAAAATGCTCTCACGACAGAATTCTTGAACTCGGTTCCATTGTCACTCCTGATTCTTCTAACCTTGAAATCAGGATGATTATTGACTTGCCTTATGTGATTGATGATGATTTCACTAGCCTCATCTTTAGACTTTAGGAAATATGTCCAAGAGAACTTTGAGAAATCATCTACAATTACTAGGAAAAATCTTTTTCTTGAGATGGATAACACATTGACTGGTCCAAACAAGTCCATGTGTAGCAGCTGCAAAGGTTCTTCAATTATTGAATCAAGTTTCTTCCTGAATGATGCTTTAATATGCTTCCCTTTTTGGCAGGCATCACACAGTTCATCCTTAGAAAACTCCACTAGAGGAATGCCTCTAACCAGTTCTTTCCTTACTAGCTCATTCATGGTCTTAAAGTTTAAATGGGATAGCTTCTTGTGCCATAGCCAACTTTCATCCTGACTTGCTTTACTGAGAAGACAAGTAAAAAATTCTGCATTAGATGAGTTGAAATCAGCTAGGTACACATTTCCTTTTCTCACACCAGTGAGAACCACTTTGTTGCTTCCTTTATTAATCACAACACAGGCTTCCGAGTTGAAGGTTATTGAGTTGCCTTTATCACAAAGATGGTTGATACTCAACAAATTGTGTCTGAGACCATCCACTAAGGCAACCTCCTCAATGATGACATTGTCCTTTGAAATCAAGCCATATCCCACAGTATAACCCTTGCTGTCATCTCCAAAAGTAATACTTGGGCCAGCTCTTTCCTTAAACTCTGTGAGCAGGGTAGAATCACCAGTCATGTGTCTTGAACAACCACTATCCAAGTACCAAAGATTCTTTCTCTTTCCCTGCATACATCAAAATCAAATCAAGTTGATTTTGGTACCCAAGTTTCCTTGGGTCCTGCCTTGTTAGCTTTCTTTTTCTATTTCTTAGGCTTTATCTCATTTGACTTGGGGATATCAGATTCATCCTTGGTCATTTGAGTTGGGCCTTTGAAACCATTCATTGCAATAGAATTATCATGCATATTATAATCAACAGGAAATGGCATGTTATTAGTAAACATGTTATTCCAGTAAGGCATGCTAAATGGCATTTGTGGCATACTAAATGCAGCATAATAAGGATTAGGTGCAAATGACATGTTAGCAAACTGTGCATTCATATTCTGTATAGACATATCATTAATAGGCATGGGAGGCATGGCATTCATGTTGGGAAAGTGAGGTGGCACAGACATGAAAGTAGGCATGGCAGATTTGCAATTAACAGACAAATGATTTACACTACCACACTTGACACAGATTTTTCTAGGAGCATATTTATCAGGTGTGTAGTTATTGTGTTTGTTAATCCCTACTTTACCATTTCTATTATTTTTCTTTTTAGCCTCTATTTTTACCTCAATCTTTTCAAGTGTGTCACTTAACTGTTTGACAGTCATGTGACCAACATTAGCCTTTTTCCCTTTCTTAATTTGACTCGATTCTCCTGAAACAAAGTTCTTGGAAACAGATCCATACTTCTCATTCAGCTTAAAAAGTTTGGCTTTACTGATAGGCTTGCTTACAGCCGACGGATGAGGATTTTCATCATTCGACGGATAACCCTTTTTGTTATTCGATGGATAATTCTCATCATTCGTCGAGTCTACATCTGTTAGCACTCCATCCACCAAATTTGGTTCTAGTTTCTCTTTGTTCTTCTTCCAGGCTGCATCAGAGAAAGACTCAATTCCTTGAAATTTGGTGATTTGAGCATGGACATCCCTAGATGTTTTCCATGCCTTAATCACCTCATATTCACGCTCGAGCTGCTTCTTCAAAATTTCTTCTTTCTTCAAGGACTCAGTTAATTCCTCCTTGGCAATCTTACACTCAATTCTTAACTTTTCAAAATCAATGAGCACATTATTTCTCTCACTCAAAAACAAATTGTTTTCTTTAATTTTAGCATTTTCTTTAGTAAGAGACTTAAGTGTAACACGCAAATAATATAACTCTGTAGACATGTCATTTATAGCATCATTACACTCAGCTTTAGATAAATGTGCAAGGTTTGTAGTAATTACCCGATTACTTGAAGAGTTTGTCTCTGTTTCATCAGACTTGGCCATTAGGGCTAGATTGACATAGCTGACATCTTCATCTTCATCCAGACCATCTGCTGCCCAGTCATTTTCTTGTGTAATGAAAGCCCTTTCCTTTTGTTTGAGCAGTTCAAAGTATTTTTGCTTATAATCCACAGCCTCAAACTTTTTCTTACTGGAATCTGACTTCCTACACTCACTGGCAAAGTGCCCTGCCAAGCCACATTTGAAACATTTGAATTTTGATTTATCCACCATGGTTCTATTTGGCTTGGCTGCTCCAAAGTTCTTTTTGAACTTGAGCTTGGAAAATCTTCTGGAAAGAAATGCTAAATGTTCATCAATGTCTTCCATGTCAACTTGGCTCAAAGAATCTTCATTTTCTACTGCAAGCCCCTTGCCCTTGCTTTCACAGACCCTTGAAGTTGACTCAACAGCTTCCATCTTCACTTCCTTCTCTTTTTCCAACTCAGCAACTAGTGCAATGGATCCTCCTTTCTTCTTTCCTCTCTCCATCCTCTCATCTTGCTCTATTTCAAGCTCATAAGTTTTCAGGATGCCATACAGTCTCTCCAAAGTAAACTCCTTATAATCTTGTGAGTTTCTTAATGAGAATGTCATTGGTTTCCATTCCTTTGGAAGAGATCTAAGGAATTTCATATTGGAGTCTTTGTCTGATAGACCTTTCCATGCAGCTTTAGAGCATTTAGTAGTTTTTGAAACCTACTAAAAATGTCAGTGAGAGACTCACTTTCTTCATTATGAAAATGCTCATATTGCTGAATCAGTAGTTGCATTTTATTTTCTCTAACTTGCTCAGTGCCATCACAAATGATCTGTATTATATCCCAAACATCCTTGGCAGTTTTGTAGTTGATAATGTTGTCAAACATATCACCATCAACTCCATTAAACAGGATATTCATGGCCTTTTTATCCTTCCTGACTTGTTCAATGTCAGGATCAGACCATTCATGCCTTGGCTTGGGAACTGATGGCTCATTTCCAGTTGCAGCTCTCATTGGTACATGAGGGCCTCTCTCTATGCAATCCACATAGGCCTCATCTTGAGAAAGTAAATGAATATGCATCTTTACCTTCCAGTGATGGTAATTATCTTTGTCCAGAAAAGGAATCTTGACTCCAACATCCTTCTTGTTCATCTTGTTGTTTGTTTTGATCTTTAAACTCTTTGTTTGTTAAGAGCTTGCTCTGATACCAATTGTTAGTCCCTTAACAATATGACAAGAATTACAGAAGGGGGTTGAATGGAATTCTTGAAACTTTTTCTTGAAATAAAAGTGTTCTAACTCGAATATATATAAGAGTGAATTGATTAGCACAATGCGGAATAGTTACTTAAATGAATCAAAACACAAGTAATTAAGAACAAGGGTCTTTAAAAACTTTCTGGTGGATTTGAATGATTCCACCAGAGATATATAATATATATCGAGAGAACTCTGTATGCAAAAAGCTCACAACTGCTTACAAATATTGAACAACTAAGAATGCAGAGAAATGCTAAGAATTCTTCTTACAAATATTTCTCTATTTTTTTCTCAGATAGTTCCTTAGTTGCTACTTCTTGGTTTATATATCACCAAGATTACAAAGTAATGAGACATGATAATAAAACAAAAACTATCTAGTCTATTACAATGCTACATCATTACTCTATTACAGCATCTTTGAATATCTTCATGATAGCATGGAAATGGCAATACTTCTTTGTTCTCGAAAACCCAGTTGAATAGGCTACCACATTCCATTTGCATCCACTCGACGTATGTGACTGTGTTGTCACTGTCAACAGATATTTGAATTCTTTATCCGTCGGGTTCATGATCATCCGTTAAGTTATTGATCATCCGTCGGGTTGTTGATCATCGGTCGAATTCACTGTTGTTTATCCGTCGGGTAGCAATCAGGCACTTGACTTCATTTCACTTATGCAGAATTACAAGACATCATCTATGTACAATTAATCAACCTATTCTGCATATCTAACTAAAGTCAACATGACTTGAATACTACTTACAGAATCTAAACAATGGTGTATGCAGAAATGTGCTACAGACTTATTGTTACACAAGGTAATCACTCGATAGATAATAAGTCATCATCCGTCGGGACTATAATGAGTCATCCGTCGGGACTATAAACCTTATCCGTCGAGTGCTACATAATTTCACTAAGTAAAATCTACCAAGGTGTTTTGTTCATGAAATCATCAAGTACACAACATATACACAACAACCTTCAACTCAGAAGCCTGTGTTGTGACAAACAAGAGGAGCAAAAAAGTGGTTCTCGCTGGAGTGAGAAAAGGAAATGTGTACCTAGCTGACTTCAACTCATCAAATGCAGAATCTGTTACTTGTCTTCTCAGTAAAGAAAGTCAAGATGAAAGTTGGCTATGGCACAAGAAGCTATCCCATATAAACTTCAAGACCATGAATGAGATTGTTAAGAAAGAACTGGTTAGAGGTATCCCTCAAGTGGAATTTTCTAAGGATGGACTGTGTGATGCTTTCCAAAAGGGTAAACAAATCAAAGCATCATTCAGAAAGAAGCTTAATTCAACAATTGAAGAACCTTTGTAACTGCTGTACATAGATTTTTTGGACCAGTCAATGTGTTTTCCATCTCTAGAAAAAGATTTTGCCTAGTAATTGTAGATGATTTTTCAAAGTTCTCTAGGACATATTTCCTTAAGTCTAAAGATGAGGCTAGTGAAATCATCATCAATCACATAAGGCAAGTCAACAATCATCCTGATTTCAAATTTAGAAGAATCAGGAGTGACAACGGAACTGAGTTCAAGAATTCTGTCATGAGAGCATTTTGTGAAGAAAATGGGATTTTGCATGAGTTTTCAGCAGCAATAACTCCACAATAAAATGGAGTAGTAGAAAGAAAGAACATATCACTTATTAAAGCTGCAAGGACAATGCTTGAAGAATCTAAGTTACCAACATATTTATAGGATGAAGCTGTAAATACTGCATGCTACACTCAGAATATTTTTCTGGTTAATCAAGCAAAATGCATGACTCCCTACCAATTGTTCAAGAATAAGAAGCCAACTCTAAATTTTCTTCATGTCTTTGGCTGTAAATGTTATATCTTGAGAAATCAAATTGATCAGAATGGGAAGTTTGATGCTAAAGCAGATGAAGGAATTTTTGTTGGATATGCTGTTGGTAAAGCATACAGAGTCTACAATCTGAGAACCAACATTGTTGTGGAATCAATACATGTTGTGGTTGATGATAAAAAGATTGAAGGACTACAAGATGGAGATTACCATGAGAGCCTCAAATTTGACTATATGGAGATGGTTAGTGATGACAGTGATGATGAAAGTGATCAAGAAACAGTATCAAAGGATAATGCAGAAAAATCTACTACCAATGAAGCACAAAATTCAACATCTGTCGAGTTGCAAAATGCTTCATCCGTCGGGAGACAATCTGCTTTATCCGTCGGGAGTAAACCAGCTTCATCCGTCGGTACTCAAAATTCACCATCCGTCGGGTCATTAAAAGGAGCTGAAAGTCAGAATAGATCACTCACAAAAAATTCCCCTTTCTCAAATCATAGATTCATAAACTCGGGGGAGTTTTTACTAATCAAAACTCAATCACACATCAAGACAACAATGAGGCCTCTTCATCTAGAGCTAATCTACCTCAACAAAGGAAATGGACAAAGGGTCACCCCTTTGAGCTCATCATTGGTGATTTTTCTTCTAGAGTTCAAACAAGGAGAGCAACTCAAGAAGAATGTCTATATAACAGTTTCCTATCTAAGGAAGAATCAAAGAAGGTATAAGAAGCTTTGTTGGATCCTGATTGGATTTTAGCTATGCAGGAAGAGCTAAACTAATTTGAAAGGAACAAAGTTTGGAAGCTGGTATCTAAGCCTAAAGGAAAGAATCCAATAGACACCAAATGGGTATTCAGAAACAAGATGGATGAGAATGGCGTAGTAGTCAGAAACAAAGCTAGATTGGTTGCTAAGGGCTATTGTCAACAAGAAGGAATATATTTTGATGAAACCTTTGCTCATGTTGCAAGACTTGAAGCCATTAGAATCTTCTTAGCCTATGTAGCCCATGCCAATTTCAAGGTCTATCAA